>NC_080165.1:76907839-77228442 GCF_950295315.1 Erinaceus europaeus | reverse complement strand
GCAATAGTTAAGCATTCTCTCTGGTCTAATCAATTTAAGTTGGTAGCAGTTTAAATTGAATATTATGAAACTTTCAAGTTTTACTAATGCTAATGGTTCACATATTACCTTATTTTGACTTTAATTTGCATTTTTCAAAAATATTAAGGTTGCTCCACAGCTTTTTGCATATCCACTGGCCACTAATGTTTTATTTATTGTGAAATGTCTACTTATGTCTTTTTCCCTTCTCTATTGTCTTATTGTCTGCAACTTTTAATGAGTTTTTAAGAAATACTTACAATATTTTGTACCGTGAACTGTTTTCAGATGAGTTGAAAATGGTCTTCTGGTAACTACTGAAGAAAAAAAAATTCTATTTGTTATAACTTTTTTTTTTCTTGAATTGAGAAATGTCAAGGTCCTACCCAAGGTGGTGATAGAAGAAAATCTTGAATTCACCTTTTCTCTGAGACACACCAAATTTATCTTTTTTTTTCTTGTAAGACCCTAAAAATTAACTGAGCATTTCCTAAACATCAGAATGAGGGGGAAAAACAAAAAAGATTGGCATGATCATACCATAAGCCACATCCCCACTAACAATATGGAGAGAACTAAAACCCCAAAGTTTCCCTCCCCCTCAAAAGCATATGGTTTGAACCTCACATCAGGTACCCTAACTTTGAGACCTGAACTTGTCAAATAAGGCCCCAACTTAACATGAATCTACAAAACCTGTAGTGCTACAGTGACCTAAGAAAAAAATCTTAAATAACTTGCTTGTTGGGAATGGAATAACCCATGATACAGCATAGAAAAAGTGTCAAGAGCTACCCATCATAGAATGACTCGATAAGGAAAAAGTGATATGTACATACAGTGATTTATCATTCATATATAAAAGACAAAAAGGTGAATTTCTGAAGCAACAAAGATGGAATCTGAGAGAATTGTATGAAGTGAAATGTGCCAAAGAGAGAAATATAAACACCATATGATTTCACTTATATGAATATATAGAAGCAAAGCAAATGAACAAGCAAAAAAATAAAAACAAACTATTTTATTAATATTTTATTTATAAAAAGGAAACATTGACAAAACCATAGAATAAGAGGGGTACAACTTCGCACAATTCCCACCACCAGACCTCCATATCCCATCCCCTCCCCTGATAGCTTTCCTATTCTTTACCCCTCTGGGAGTATGGACCCAAGATCATTGTGGGATGCAGAAGGTTGAAGGTCTGATTTCTGTAATTGCTTCCCCGTTGAACCCATGTTGACTGGTCGATCCAAACTCCCACCCTGTCTCTCTCTTTTGGGAAGGGGAAGAGAGTTGGGAATGAATTAGGGTGATATGAATAGGGGAGAATAACTGCACCATGCTGGATAAAAACCACACTTTTCATTAGTGATAATGTTGTAGATGATACAGATCTCAGCTTATGCAATCAGCAATATATCAGAAACAGAAAATACTACAAGTCAATAGCACCTAAATAAAAATTTAATCCTTAAAAATTATAAGCTCGGAGATTTTATCTGAAGGAGGTTTATTTGTTTATCTTAAAGTGTCAGTCCAAGGGGCAAGCATCTACTTTAAGCTATATCTGGTATGATATTCTCCAGGCCAAAAAATTGTTATTTTCATCTTCTTCCTCATTTTCTGCCTCACTACAGCCACTAGTAATATATATATATATATTACTATATATATATATATATATATTGACAATATATATACATATTGTCTTTTTATTGTTGTTGTTGTTGTTATTATTTTTGTTGTTATTGATGTCGTCGTTGTTAGATAGGGCAGAGAGAAATGGAGAGTGGAGGGGAAGACAGAAAGGGGGAGAGAAAGACAGACACCTGCAGACCTGCTTCACTGCCTGCGAAGCCACTCCCCTGCAGATGGGGATCCAGGGGCTCCAACAGGGATCCAGTCCTTGTGCTTTGAGCCACATGTGCTTAACCCGCACCCGACTCCCTGGTGCTCTCATTTTCATATTCAGTATCAGATTTGCAGCTGCACATCAGGGGACCTCTTTGACCTTCAGACTCTGAAATTCACAGATGCTTATATTCCTGGGGTGGGAAGGGAGAGAGAGAGAGAGAGAGAGAAGAAGGAAGAGGAGGAGGAGAAGAGGAGGAGGAGGAAGAGAGAGAAGAGAAAGGACATTATTTGTAGCCTACTAAAGCAGTCACATTAGATAGATGGGGAACAGTGAAGGGTCACATCATTGTCAAGAATGGGGGGGGGCACTTTTTAAGAAGGGTCAGATCTTATTAAGAAAAATCCCAGACTTCTAACCAATCTCCCCAATGACTGAACCAGTAATTATCAAGAAGTTGAAAACCACCAGAAGGAAATAACAACTTGCAGATGCTGACAGGAAGCATCCAGCTGATATCTCAGTGGCAACTGACTGTCATTGTATATTTTCTTTTTATTGCCCTGTCCTTTTAAATATAATTCTTACTTCTTTCTCCTTCTGCCAAATTCTACATTTCAAAGAATCCCTCTCACAATTTGCACAGACCCAATCTACAGTTTATCTGAAACTAAAAAATCCTATTTTCCACCTTGGGAAGCGGATACTTGATTATTCCTCTCCTAGCTAATATTAATAAGCAAATTCCATAAAATTGATGCATAGTTCAAAAATGTAACTACTTACCCTAAGAAGTGCCTGCCATAGCGGAGTGTGTGTGTGTGTGTGTGTGTGTGTGTGTGTGCGCGCGCGCGCTTTCCTATTGTAATGCTTTACTAAATCTTCTGATGTCCTGGTGAATTTTTCTGAAATAAAACTATAGATATCACACACAAGCTAGCTGGATACACTATCGCTTTTCCAGCAATGAACAGAGAATAGATTCAATAAACCCCTAGTCTTTCAGAGAAAATGATCTATTGGATCATTTAGAAGTTTTAACTTGAGGGATAGTCTTCTGGCTAGTCACATTTCTTTTTTTAAAAAAATCACGTATTAAGGGTTGTGCCAAGATGGTGACTGGAGCCTCAGCTGCCATGAGCTCCAAGAGGCAGCAGCTTGCAACCCGGGATCCACTGGATAGGGTAGGATACTGGTATGTCTGTAGGAGGGTGAACACTGGGTGGTCAGAGTGACACCAAAATACGATCCCATAACTCTGTCTTGACTGACAAATGGAGGTCAGGGGGAAGGAAAATCCTTTGATTATTTCTGAGCTCACCCCACCCACCCCAGTACCAACCCCCAGGGGGCAGTGCAACCACTCCTAGCAGGCTCCCTGCTAAGCTATTTTCTTGCTAAGATTCCTGGCTCACCAGGGGCATCATTATAAGCCTCTGCCTTTAACTTCTTTTTATTTATTTATTTATTTTTAGTGGCTGGAGCTCTGTTTCAGTGACAAAATACCTGACTAATCAGAGCCTCATCCCTGCCTGGGAAAGACTACCTAGAAGATTTTTTTGGGGGGGAATACTTCTTACAATTGGCTGTCTTTGCTCAGGCTGACTGCAGCCAATTGAGAAGTCCAAGCTGCAGACTGACTGTTAGGGTTTTTTATTTATTTTATATTTTATATTTATTTTATTATATTTTATTATTATTTTATTACTACTATTATTATATACATGTGTCCCTTTTCCATCCACCTTCTTCAGGTTGACCAAAATTAACCATTGTTGTTTTTTCCATTGCAAGGTGACTGGGTGTCATACCCATTGCGAGAGTAATTTGTTTCTCTCTACCACTTCTCTCCACTCTCCTTTTCCCTCCTCATAGCTAATTTAACAAAAAAAAATAAAAAAGAAAGAAAACTCTTTCCTTTCACTGCTCTTCCTATTTTCTTCCTTCTTTTCTTTCTTCCTTCCTTTCTTTCTTTTTTATTCTTTTCTTCCTTCCTCCTTCTTTGTTTTCTGAATTCACTGATACTAGTTTGTGAATTTTTTGGGGGAAGAAACATGACAGAGTGGACTCTATGTGTGTGTTATATGTCTTCTCTACATCCCTTTCTCCCCTTTCCCTAGAATTTATAGTGGACAGTAGATTTGCATAATTGTCTATTCTTGCTTTACCTTTTTCCCTGTCTCTTACTTTTTCTTTTGTTTGGTTGCTATTTTTTCTTAGACTGGAGGTGTTGTTTGGCTAAATGATATTGGTTGAACTGCATCAGTCCTTGCCTCAGTTGCAATTGTTGTTGCAATTTCTCAGGTGGTGATTGTACTTGTCATAAAGGTCTTTAGTATGTGACTTGTATTTAAAACACAACAACTGAAGAACAACAGAACAGAAAAATGAAAAACACATCAGTAAAAAAAATGGTTAAATCAAGAGCAAATAAATCTGCTACCACAATGAATCAGGATAGGAGCCCAGAAGAAACATAGATAAGAAAAGTACGCAAGCAATAGTAAACCTAATAATCACAGAAATGAAGACAACTATGGAGGAAAGGGGTATCAGAATTAAGAAAACAACAGAGGAGAACCTCAAAGAAAATACAAGATACCTCAAGGTAATTAGAGAAATGAAAACTGAAATAGCTGAGCTAAAAGGCCAACTAGCAGAAAAGCTGATACTATAACTGAACTGAAGAAGGAAGCTGAGGGAAGGGAAAGCAGACTAACAGAAGCAGAAAACAGAATTATCTAAACAGAGGATGAGCTAGAGAAAACTAAGAAAAAGGTAAAAGAGCTCAAAAAGAGATTGAGAGACACTGAAAACAACAACAGAGACATAAGGGATGATCTCAGAAGAAGTAACATTTGTATAATTGGCCTGCCAGAGGAAGAAAGAGAGGAAGGGGAAGTAAATATTCCAGAGGAAATAATGGAAGAAAATTTCCCAGATCTAAACAGAAAGGACATTAAGATCCAAGAGGCCCAGAGAGTCCCAAACAGAATCAACCCAGACCTGAAGACACCAAGACATATCACAGTCACAATGAAAAGAAGTAAGGATAAAGAAAGGATGGATCCTAAAGGCTGCAAGAGAAAAAGAAAAAGTCACATACAGGGGAAAACCTATAAGACTACCAGCAGACTTCTTGACTCAAACTCTAAAAGCCAGAAGAGAATGGCAAGATATCTATCAAGCCCTGAATGAAAAAGGTTGATATATTATCAACCAAGGATAATATATCCTCCTAGACTTTCATTCAAACTAGATGGAGAGATTAAAACCTTCTCAGACAGACAACAGTTAAAGGAGGCAACCATCACCAAACCTGCCCTGAAAGAGATACTAAAAGACCTATTATAAACAAGAACATCACTATAACACTTGCCATATATCAGAGCAAATAAAAAATTGTTGAATAATGGCACTACAATAAATTCAATCCATAATACCAATATATGTCAATGGCTTAAACTCACCCATTAAAAGGCACAGAGTGAGAGGATGGATCAGAAAAAATAGCCCAACCATATGCTGCTTGCAAGAATCCCACCTAACCCAACAAGACAAACCCAGACTTAAAGTGAAAGGATGGAAAACTATCCTACAGGCTAATGGACCATACAAAAAGGCAGGAACAGCCATTCTCATCTCTGACACCATAGACTTTCAATTAAATAAAGTAATAAAAGATAGCCAAGGCCATTACATAATGATTAGAGGATCAATCAACCAAGAAGATTTAACAATTATTAACATCTATGCACCCAATGAGGGACCATCTAAATACATCAAACACCTACTGAAAGAAAATTACAAAAATGCATCAATAGTAATACAATAATAGTGGGAGACTTTAACACCCGACTCTCACACTTAGATCAATGAAGCAGAGAATCAACAAAGAAACAAGAGATTTAAATGAAGAGACAGACAGACTAGACCTCCTGGACATTTTCAGAATCCTTCACCCCCCAAAAAAATGGAATACACATTCTTTTCAAATCCACACAGCACATCCTTAAGGACAGACCACATGTTAGGTCAGAAAGACAATATCAACAAATTCAAGAGCATTGAAATCATCCTAAGTATCTTCTCAGACCACAATGGAATAAAGCTAACAATCAACAACAGAAAATTACTGAAAGTCACAGAATTGGAAACTCAGCAACATACTGCTAAAGAACCGTTGGGTCAGAGAGGCACTCATGGAAGAAAGTCAAATGTTCCTGGAACAAATGAAAATGAAGACACAAGTTATCATAATATTTGGGACACAGTTAAAGCAGTATTGAGAGGGAGACTCATAGCCATAAAAATCATATCTTAGAGAACCAGAAAAAGCTCAAATGAACAACCTTACTGCGCACCTTAAAGACTTAGAGGAAGAGGAACAAAGGAACCCTAAAGCAACCAGAGGGATGGAAATCACTAAAATTAGAGCAGAAATAAACGACATCGAAAATAACAGAACCATACAAAAGATCAATGAAGGCAAATGTTGGTTCTTTGAAAAATTAAACAATATTGACAAATCCCTAGCCAGGCTGACTAAAAAAAAAAAAAATTAAAAAAAAAGGGAAAGGAACCAAATATATAGAATTGTAAACAATAGAGGAGATATCACAACTGACACCACAGAAATCCAGAAATATCATGCAAGACTTCTATGAAGAACTATATGTCACCAAGCTAGAGAATCTGGAAGAAATGGAAGAATTCCTGGAAACATATACCCTTCCAAAACTGAACCAAGAAGAACTACAAAACCTAAATGCACCAATCACAGACAAAGAAATTGAAACTGTTATTAAGAATCTTCCCAACAGCAAAAGTCCTGGACTAGATGGCTTCACAAACGAATTCTACAAAACGTTCAGGAAACAGCTAATACTTCTAAAGGTCTTCCACAAGTTGTGGAGTTTTACCCCTCTTATCCTATGGTTTTGTTACTCTCTCCTTTTTTAAATAAATTAAAAAAATACTTATTACTTATAAAAGTGGAGAGAGAGTTTCATATGACACAGAGAGAAAAAAGGACAAACCAGATGCCATTTTGATACATGCAACAATGGGAATTATACCAGAGACCTTAGGCATATATATTCAGTGCTTTAATAGTTGAGTATTTTTTAAGTCATAGGTTTAAAACATTCAAGCAGTTGTCAGATGGTATTTTTACATCAAACATCTGACAAAGGATTGTGATTGACAACAAAGAAATCATACATCTCAACAATTAAAAAAAATAGCCAATTCAGTAAAAATGTGGTCTAAGGATCTGAGTAAACAGTTCTCTAAAGAGACATTCAAACGTTACACACACACACACACGTATGAAAATGTTCTCCATATCACTTATCACTATGGAAGTGCAAATTTTTATAAACTACAATGAGATATCACCTCATACCTGTGAGAATGGCCCATATCAAGAAAACAGGAAATGGCAAGTGTTGATGAGGCGGTGAAGATAATGAACTCTTACACTCTTGATAGGAATGCAAACTGGTGCAGCCCCTATGAAAACAGTATGCATAGTCCTTAAACAAATAAAAATAGAAATATCTTATGGCCCACCAATACTACTTCTAGGCATATATCTAGAAAGCATGAAAGCACTAATTCAAAATGTTATATACACTTCTTTGTTCATAACTGTACTATTTACAGGAACCAAAATATGGAAGCGGCCTAAACTGCAGATGACTGGATAAAGAAGGGGCAACTATGTATAAAGTGTGGACAGATAGTTGTAGAGAAGATGGTTGGCCCATGTCTAAAACTTTAGGAGAACAGTGGAGGATTGCAGTGGGGAGAATGAAAATTCAGAACTCTGGTGGCAGGAATATTGTGGATTCAAACCCCCTTGGCATGTAATTCTGTAATATAAAAATATAAAATATATAAATAAATAAATAAAAACAAAAAAGAAGTTATGAGATTTAAATTCAATGGAACACTATGCTCCAATATTAAAGATGAGATTTCATCCTGCGATGGATGAAACTTGAGATGATTATACTAAGTGAAATAAGACCTGAATGACAACTACAAGAATATTTCACTCCTAAGTGGAATATCCATGACTAAACCAACTGAATTCAGGAGAAAATAACAATCAAACTGTCTCTCAGTCTCTGTGAGAAATATAATGAGTATCAGGGCATTGGGCACGTGGTTTTACTGGTAGGTACAGAAACTTACACTAACCAGGTAGAGTGTAAATTATACTGAAATTGTATAGTACCATAAAAATAATTAACTAAAGAGGCCAGGCAGTGGCATGCCTGTTTGAGCACACATGTTCCCAGGACCCAGATTCAAGCCCCAGTCTCCACTCACAGGAAGAAAGCTTCATTAGTTGTGAAGCAGTGTTGAAGTAGCTCTCTTTTCCACCCTCTCTCTCCTCTTCCCCTCTCAGTTTATCTCTGTCCTATAAAAATAATAATTGTAAAGCCAGAGCTGAGCAATATGTTGGTTAAAAATATTGTATTAATAATAGTAATTGTAATAATAATAATAATAAATTAAATGACTAATAAAAAGTAAAGATCTACTGAGAGCTTTCAGGATATAAAGGCCAATAACCTGAATATTTATGCATTTTCTCTGCCTTGCTTCAGCTTGTCTATATCTTACAGAAAGTAACTTACATACTAGTCTATCAGCCTGGTTTTTGTCACTACTGTTAGTGACACCACTATATAACCTATTTCTGATAACTTCAGAGCTTACTTGTGGGTCCCACAGAATCACATCAAAGTAGACTGTTCCTAAACTGCTAGCATACTAAGACCACAACATGAGGCAAAAGACAGATGAACTCAATCTTTCTGTAACAGAGAACTATTAGCTTATCATCAGAGCTACAGCCAAAGGGATAAGCTTCTAATTACATACACATCTAAAGACTGACTGTAATCTTTTCCAGAAACCTCAGAGGACAGATGCTATCTCTAAGCCCTCCCTCTGCCATGCCCCAGGGCACCTGTATCTATCAGACAGGTGCTTCTACACATATCTAGACCCCTACATTTTATGTCTGTGTCCTAGTTCTTGTGGCTGCCACCCAGATGTCTCTTAATTGCCTTACTCTGATGGCTAGGGAGGCTTGCATTCATCAGTCTCTGGGGACAATAATAATTAGAGAGACAATTCTTGGCAGACTAACCCCCCCCAAGGCACTGTGCAGAGAGCAGACTAAAATATACCCTTATTCTTTCTATGAAAAAGGACAATTTGCTTATAATGTCCCTTAAGCCCAAAGGGGAAAAAGAGGGGGGCAGGATTCTGGTTTTTCTTATATCTAGTGACCTACCAAGATTTTTTTTTAATTTATTTTTACTGTTATTACTACACCAGGGCAGGGCACTGATCAGTTCTGGCATATGGTTGTGCGGGTTTTGAACCTAGGACCTCAGAACTTCATACATTATATAACCATTATGCTATTTCCCTAGTGCTGAAGGAATACAAACTAGTAGATACTACCTTGTATTCCCTCTCTAACTTGCTATGACTTGTTGATATCTTCCAGAAAGAAACTGTACATTCACTAAAACTTTAATATTTTAAGCATCACCCAGTGAAACTTTCAGACCATCCACCTGTGGTGACCATTAAAGTAGATTCTTATGGTTCCACAGGAACCATATATTTGCATACTTTATTACTATTTATTTAGTTGTTTGTTTATTTTTACCAGAGCACTACTTAGCTCTGGTTTATGGTAGTACTAAGGACTGAACCTGCGAATTTGTAAGCATGAGAGCCTCTTTCCATAAACATTGTGCTATCTATCCCCCCAGTCCACATTTATATATTTAAAAAAACTCCTGCCCAAGGGTCCAATCAAACTAAATATTGTTTCATCTTGGCAGTCCTTAACTACTAGTGGAATTTCTGGCATACAAGGATGCTCAACTATAATGCATTCACTGATAGAAACAGTCATAAATTGAGAAGGAAGGAGAGGGAAGAGAGGGAGAGAGACAACCTGCAACACAGCGTCACCACTTGTGAAGCCTTCCCCTTGCATTTGGGGACTGGGGTTTGAACCTGGGCACTTGTGCACTGTAATATGTGTGTTTAACCAGTTGCACCATCACCCGGGAGCCCCTTCACTGATTTTCTCTAGAAAAAAAAAGGTAAGTAATTCATGATTCCATTCATATGTGATAACAGATATAATCAAAATTATAAAAATCAAAGAGTAGACTTATGGTTTACCTGGAGAAATGGTAAACTGTTGATAAGCAAAAATAAATTTTTAATTATTGTGAATGGGGGGAGTAAAATAGGAGTCAAAGGGCTCACAGCTACACTGGCAATTAGTGAGACCCAGGTTGAATCCAAGCACCACATGGGAGGGAGGTACTATGTGGAAGAAGCACCATTGTTGTGGTATCTCTCCCCCTCTCTCACTCTATCTCCCTGTATGGAGTGATGAAATCACTCATGAGCAAGACCCCAATTCCACCAAAAATAAATAAATAAATAAATAAGTAAATTACACTAATTATACAGAAAGTTTAGCAGACATCTAAACATTAGGATGTAGTTGAAAAAGCTGAACAACATTCTGGTCTCTCTCCTGAAAATAAGGATGTCTTTAAATAAAATTAGAAAGATAGTTGTTTTTTTTTTTTTTTTGCCTCCAGCGTTATTGGCAGGGACTCAGAGTCTGAGCTATGAATCCACTGCTTCTGGAAGCTAATTTTTTACATACATTGGATAGGATAGATTGAGAGAGGAAGTGAAGATAGAGAGGGAGAAAGATAGACACCTGCAGGCTTGTTTCACCGCTTGTGAAGTGTCACCCCTGTAGGTGGAGACCAAGAATTTTTTTTGTGCAGGTCCTTGTGCATAGTACTATGTGCTCTTAACCATCTCTGCCACCTTCTGGCCCCTCAAAGATACTTCTTAAACAGAAGGAAAGGATAAGCTGCATATACTTTCAAACTGAATTATCAATTTAGACATTATAAATATAGGTTGCTGTACTTTAAGAATCGTGGTTGTCACAAAACTAAAACGTATAATAAGTATACAAAAGTAATGAGAAAAGAAGCTAAGTTTAAGAGTAATTAATCAACTTGCAAGGAAATAGTCCCTAAGAAGCTGAAAGTAAAATAGAAGAGTAACCACAGTCAGAAAAGAATTAAAAATATGAAATGAGTGTATGTATATCAGTGAATAAATTAAATTTGAATATACTTAGTTCTCCCATCAAAACACAGTATAGAATAATGGATTATTTTCTTTTTTTTTCTTTTCTTTTTTTTAACTTTAAAAAAAATTTTTTTATATTTATTTTATTTATTTATTCCATTTTGTTGCCCTTGTTTTTTTATTGTTGTAGTTATTATTGTTGTTGTTGTTGGATAGGACAGAGAGAAATGGAGAGAGGAGGGGAAGACAGAGAGGAGGAGAGAAAGATAGACACCTGCAGACCTGCTTCACCGCCTGTGAAGCGACTCCCCTGCAGGTGGGGAGCCGGGGTTCGAACCGGGATCCTTATGCCGGTCCTTGTGCTTTGCGCCACCTGCGCTTAACCCGCTGCGCTACAGCCCGACTCCCAGATTATTTTCTTAATGGTATTCTAGCAATGATATAAAGGACTCACTTCAGCTATAAGGACTCATGCAGACTTAAAGGAAAAGAGTGAAAAAAGATGCTCCACTCAAATGGAATCCAACAGAACTCTATAGTTGTTACACATATATAAGAAAAAATAAGCTTTACTATAAAATTATTATAATAAAGAAGCATATTCTATAAACACAAAATGGTCGATCTATCAAGAGGATTATATATATATATATATATATATAGAGAGAGAGAGAGAGAGAGAGAGAGAGACGATAGGTGATAGATGATAGATTAGGAACAAACAGGTATAGGAACATACAAATACATAAAATAGTAATAGACCTAGATGAAGAAAACAGCAACATTACACTAATAGTAAGAAATTCAAAACAACATCAGATAATGGATAAATGTCCAGGAGGAAAGTCATTAGGTGAAGTTCAGCCTTGAATAAATATGGTGAAGGTCTGCAAAATATCCCACTTGGATAGTGCTCTTGGCCATGTGTGTTCCAAGTTCAAACTCACTGACAGAAGCATTGCTGCTGTGATTTTTTTCACCACCACCCCAATCTCCTCTGTCTCTAAAAAAAAATGTGATAAATTGTATGAACGTAACATATATATATATATATATATATATATATATATATATATATATATATACACATGTTTAAAAGAAACATAGTGAAGAATAAAAAGAGTCAGTAAGTAACTCATGTATGTGTTCATGCCCAGGTGTCTGATTTCTAGACCTAGTACTACAAGATAGCACCTGCAAGGTGCACTGCATGGATGGTAGAATAATGCTGAGGTGTACTTGTGCTTTTGTGTGTTTATTTGTGTTTCTTCTCTCCCCTCCTTGCCCTCTTTAAATAAACAGAATGAAAAATTAGGCACAGGAGACTACCCAGCATTAATTCACATTTGTCGGGTACTGAGTTCATTCCCCAGATCCTCATTAAAAATACAACAGAATACATACTCTTTTAAAATACATATAGAACATTCCCCAAGACAGATCATGCATTATGTAGGTCAGCAAACAAGCCTTAGCAAATTTAAGAAGCAACTTTCAATAAAATTCTATGAAACTAGCAATGAATTATAAAAAGAAAAGTGGAAAATTCACACATTATGGAGACAAAACACCTTACTGCTCAACAACCAGCAAGTCAAAGAAGAATAAAAATAGAAATAAAAATATCTCAATATAAAGTTAAATAGGAGAAAAACTTACAAGATACATAAAGAAGCCTTAATAAGTAGACTATTGGGGTAAATGCCTACATCAGAAAATTTAAAAAATGATTAAAAAGAACATATGTTAAGCTTTTTCTTATATATAGAAAAAGAATCTAAGGAAGCCAAAACTAGAAAAGTAAAATTATATAAAATGGACACTAAAATACTAAAAATTATCAATGTAACTAGGTTTTGTTGCAAACCAATATTAAATTGAAAAGAAAAATATGTTTAATATTTATTAATATATTCCCTTTTGTTGCTCTTGTTGTTTTATTGTTGTAGTTATTATTGTTGTCGTCATTGTTGGATAGGACAGAGAGAAATGGAGAGAGGAAGGGAAGACAGAGAGGGGGAGAGAAAGATAGACACCTACAGACCTGCTTCACCACTTGTGAAGTGACCCCCCCCCCTGCAGGTGGGGAGTCGGGGGCTTGAACCGGGATCTATACGCCAGCCCTTGCACTTTGCACCACCTGCACTTAACCCACTGCACTACCGCCCAACTCCCAAGAAAAATATTTTTAAATGGCCTCATAAAGCAATAGATTATAAAAGTTCTTTAGAAGGATCCACCTATCTACAGGCAGCATATTTTTACAAAGATGCATGGTACTTCAGTGGAGAAACATCATATATTTAACACATTTTGATGAATAATTAACCATCTATATCCAAAACCAAAAATATAATCAAATACTAAAATTGCTTCATACTTGAGCATAGGCAGAACTATAAAAGCTATAAAAATTCTAAAGCAAAATATAAGAGAAACAGTTTTGAAATTTTGAGATTTTTTACTTATAGAGAAAGCATAATTCAAAAAAGAATAAAATGGATAAATTTAATTTCTTCAAAATTAAACTTTTAACTTCAGAATACTATTAAAAGAAAACTCTGGTGGTGGGAATTGTGTGGAATTGAACCCCTCTTATCCAATGGACTTGTCTATCATAATTAAATCAAGGAAAAAACAAGATAATGAAATGACTGGCTTAAGATTGGATAAGTATTTTTGAGAGAATATATCTGATAAAGAACTTGTACTCAGAACGTAAAAATAGCCCTCAAAATCACTACTAATAAGTCAAACAACAGTTTGATTAGTGATTTAATAATGATCAAGAAGATTGTGGGATAAGAGGGGTACAATTAGGGGGTGGGGCGGGCAAGGCAGTGGCACCAGGTTAAGCATATATGGCAAGAAAAGCAAGGATCCGAGTTCGAGCCCTGGCTCCCCACCTGCAAGGGGGTCACTTTGGGCACTTCACAAGAGGTGAAGCAAGTCTGCAGGTGTCTTTCTCTCCCCCTCTCTGTCCTCCCTTCCTCTCTCGATTTCTCTCTGCCCTATACAACAACAACAACAATAATGACAGCAATGACAACAATAACAACAACAAAATGGTAAAAATGGCCTCCAGGAGCAGCAGATAGGTAGTGCAGTCACTAAGCCCCAGAGATAAAAGAAAAGAAAAAAAGAAAAAGAAAAGAAAGATGAAAGAGGAAAAAAGGGGGGGGAGGTAAAATTCCAAAGTTTTGAGAGGAACAAAGTATTTAAACAGAAAAGAAGATATATAAACAGTGTAGAAACACTTAAAAAGATAATCAACATCATTAATCATTAAAATGTAAAAAAAAGACCATCAACTATCCTTACATTTTTTTAGAAAGAATAAAATTTTTAAAAAAGGAAAACCTTACCAGGTTTGTGCAGCAATGTAGAAAGCAGTAATGTGGAGAAACAAACTAGAATATTCTTTCGTAGGAGTGTAAAATGTTACAGCTAGTATGAAAGCCCATATTATAAACGGTAAAGCATATAGCTAATATGTACTAAACCATTAAATAAATAAAACTTTGTTTTTATTTCATAAAGTATATACAAGAATCACAATCAATTGTACTCTACAAAATTCAGAAGCAAAATCTTGCTGTAAAGCCACATATCCCTCTGGTGTTTCCTATATACAATTATTCACTACTCTTGAAAATAATTCTAAATCCAAGAGAATTTTAAAAAGTTATTTTGTCATTTTACATCTATGCTTTCAAATGTTTACAATTCTACATTAGAACAGGCTGAATTTTGCAATCTTTTGTTTTTGTAGCTATAAGATACTATCTTTAAAAAGTTACCTTTAGTTTTTCTACATAAATCACAAATACATTTGGACACAATTCCTTCCATTTTGCCATTGTACTTAGTGTTCCATATCTTATTATTTTAGTGTCTCCCGTATTCCAAATGCAGAGTATTAGTTTGTGGAAAGTAAGTAGAAATCTTCTTATGCTTTTAAGTATTTTAATGAAAATTAGCCTTAAAACGTTTTATATTTCTTACCTCTTCTTAAGTTTCCTATCAGTTTTCAGTGTAATTGCACATCATAATGTTAAGGAAATCACTGACTGTAAAATGGAATATGTCTGAGACTGATAATGCAACTTTGAAATAATATCATGAATTTTACCTTATATAACACCTGCACTCAACTTTCAGTGAATTGAACAAAAAGAGAAAGGGAGCGATTTATTTTGATAACTTGCTTCTTCTAACAATTTAGTATTTTTACATAAAATCATACATTATACAAGCAAGTGGTTTACTTCATTGGTCTAGAGAGTAATTTTAAGATTGTTAACATGTCTTGTTATGACTTCTGCTGATTATGAACTTCAGGAGTGATATTATAGAAAAGATAAAGGAAATTATTGAGAGGTAAGATTGGAAAACTAAACAGGTACAATACTGTGTGCCTCTGTAATAAAATTCTATTTTACTTATATTCATTAATGTTCATAGAAAACCCATAAATATTATATATATGGATTATTCTTTTCTTACCAGAGTTATTTCTGGGATATGGTGTCTGCATGAATTCACCACCCCCAGTCATCATTTTATAGAGGGTAAGAAACCGAGCAATATAGAGAGTGAGGGCAAGAAAGAGAAAGAGATGGCACAGCACTGTTCTACCGCTCATGACTATGCCCCACTCTCTACAGATACTCCCTGTGAGAACCATCAGATTAAACCAGGGTCCTCAGTCATGGTAATCTGTGTTCTCTAGAAGGTGAGTCAATTGCTTGTCCTCCCCCCAAAAAATCTTCAAATCATAAGGTATCAGCTTGGAATGTTCCTACTCATGACCACAGAATGTGAGCTCAGATCTACAGGGATGCAGAGGCCACATAGGCTCCTAAGCTGAATATGAGTCCCAGACCAAATCAAATAGTGGAGTTTACAGTCAACAATATGTATACACCTTTCCCACATTAGGAAGCTACTCTCTTCCCTGATCCAGCTTTCTGGACCTTTTCCCAGCCATGATGTCATTTCCCCAGACAATAACATTGATCCACCTGCATATCAGATTTCAGGCTCAGGGGAAAAAAAAAAAAAAAAAAAACTAGTATAGCCACAGACCATTTAGAATATAACTAAAACATGCCTACTAGCTATCTACAAAATGAAGTAACCTCAACTCTTCATCTGCACTATTCCAGCCTTTAAGTTCATGATTGATCAACAGTTTGTTTGGCCTTGTATGTTAACTCTCTTTTCAGCTACCAGGTTCCAGATGCTAGCAGGATGCTGACCAGACTTCCCTGGACAGGCAACCCTACCAATGTGTCCTGGAGCCCTGCTTCCCCAGAGCCCCACACTACTAGGAAAAGAGAGAGGCAGGCTGGGTGTATGAATCAAATCGACCTGTCAATGCCCATGTTCAGCTAGGAAGCAATTATAGAAGCCAGACCTTCCATTTTCTGCATCCCACAATGATCTTGAGTCCATACTCCTAGAGGGCTAAAGAATAGGAAAGCTATCAGGGGAGGGGATGGAATACGGAGTTCTGGTGGTGGGAATTGTGTGGAGTTGTACCCCTCTTTTCCTATGGTTTTGTCAGAGTTCCCTTTTAATAAGTAAGTAAATAAAAAAAATAAAAAAATTATAAGGTATCAATGTGAATTCACTTAGTGACAAGCACTTGATAAATCCACAGCTGTTACCTTCTAATTTATCCTTTTTTTATCATATTTATTCCCATGAAGAGCACATAAGAAAATTAAAAATGTCAGATATACTTAGTGGATTTTTCTTTAATCATAAACTGAAAATCATATGTTTTGTCTCTGAATTAAAGCTAAATTTTGATTGATTCGACCCTGCTAACTAGGTTCATTAGTGTTTCAGATAAGACTGTTTAAATGTCATCAAATAAATCTGTTCTATTCTGAATACTGTAACTGAATGTTGCAAAATCACAACCCAGACATGATGGAGAGTAATGGAGCTACTATGAGAATGCTGATTTAATGTGATTTTCAAAACTGATTATCAAAGGCTCTCTCTCTTATTTATGTGCTTAATAATTTTATGGAAACTAGCAAACTGAAACCAGCATTATTAATTACCATATTTTGCATAGCATTTTATGAGTTATAGATAACTTATGAATTGAGATTCATTATTATAAAAGTGCACTTATTTAACTTTGACTTTCTTCCCCAAAATCATATTGCCTGAAATAACCATTTATTTTTTATAGACATTTTTCTCATGACACATAAAGTAAAAATAAGTGCAGGAAAACAATGTATCTCCCTTTAGTTGATGTGTGTTGTGGTATTATTGGCTTTCACTTATTGTTCAACTCTTTGATTACACTAAATAAAAATCTAAATAAAACCAAACGCTTAGGCACATCCATTTAATTCTAAATAATTTGAGAAAATTTGCTGAATTAATTTAACGTTAATTTTCTTCTGGTGTCAACTATGTTATAACACCAATTCCCCTTCTTTGTATTTAGCAGATATATATTGAACTTTTACTACACACATACACATATATTTGGAAAATATTTCGTTTGTTATTGTTGCCAGGGATAGAATTAATAGAGATTGAAAAGAAGAAAGTACATATGGTTTGCATGAGATATAAACAGAAAACTATAATATGTTGGTAGAAAGGACAATAAGACCAAAAAGGTGAAAAGATGGGAGATATCAAATTTTAAGGGAAAATAAAAATAACACTAACAACCAATATGTATTAACAACAAACCATTATAACCACTATGGAAAAAATTGCAAGTTTGTTTATTAACTTTAAACGTTTCTATTGGGAGTTAAATAGGGTTTACAAGATTATAAGAATACAGAGGGATATTGGTACACTTCCACCAAAATTCTGAGTCCTACCCACCTATACAAAAAAAAACCACCATAGTTTCCACTAAGTATTAGAGACAAGTTTATTTGTCAGTCTTGCTTATGCTAAATATACAGGAATCTTGAGAATCAGACATTTCAACTCTAATTATCAAGATAAATTTTAAAATATAAAAAATACATGTATAATTATTAATCATAATAGCTTGGTACCCCACAACCCAAAGTAAAATGATGAGAAATGTCTGTATAATGAATAACTATTTTTTATGTATAAGAATGAAATATAGATAAATACTCCACCGATAAGTATAAAAAGCATTGAGAAAAGTAAAACCTATACATCCACATATTATAACTATTCTTATTCAAATTTCTTAAACTAGTGGTTGTTCAGATGGAAGAAAAAATATGAGGGATAGTATACAGAGGGATTGTTCACATGTATCCATAAATTAGGGACAAGTATATACCTGAAAGCAAAAATACACAATAGTCTGTAGTGAGTCAGTATCAAGTTCATAAAGAAATAGTGTCCACTTAAACTTAGATACCCTCCTCACCTATTTTCTATTATACTTCCCTCAATCACTCCAAAGCTAACCTTATCAAAGCAAGGACTGCAAAAGCTGAATAAAGGCAAGAGACTGGCATACTTTAACCATGACTCTTTAGTCACTGTCAGACCATTCCACCAGCTGGGGCCTTAATCAGGGAGTCCTGAGATTCCCAAATAGGCTTGATGGGCCTAGAACTCGAATAAATCCCCCTCTCCATTGTTACTGGTCATTTCTATCATTAACTACAAAATAGACCCCTTTGTGGGACCCCATAGGACCTTGCCCTTAACTTGGATCAACAATGGTAGAGAATGTTCCATCCCCTGAAGGGCGGCTGGACAACATACTCTAACATACCTGAGGAAAATGGGTCCTGATATTGGGGCAGCTCAGAATGTCCGTACTCATGACCACAGAATGTGAGCTCAGAGCTACAGGGATGCAGAGGTCACATAAGCTCTTAAGCTGAATATGGGCCCCAGATGACATCTAATCAGTGGGGTTTACAGTCAACAATATTTATACCCCTTTCCCATATTAGGGAGCTACTTTCTTCCCTGATCCAGCTTTCTGGTCCTTTTCCCAGCCATGACATTACCTCCCCAGACAATAATTAGGATCCATCTGCATATCAGATTTCAGGCTCAGGCAAAAAAAAAAAAAAAAACACGAGTATAGCTACAGGACCTTTGAAATATAATTAAAATATGCCTACTAGCTATCTACAAAATGGAGGACACCCCCAACACTTCACCTGCACTATACAAGCCTTTATGTCCATGATTGGTCAACAATTTGTTTGGCTTTGTATGTTAACTCTCTTTTCAGCCACCAGGTTCCAGATGCTAGCAGGATGCCAAACAGGCTTCCCTGGACAGACAACACCACCAATGTGCCTTGGAGCTCTGCTTCCCCAGAGCCCTTCCCCACTAGGAAAAGAGAGAAAGAAGGGTGGGAGTATGGATCAACCTGTCAATGCTCAGGTTCAGCAGGGAAGCAGTTACAGAAGCCGGACCTTCAACCTTCTACATCCCACAATGATCTTGGGTCCATTCTCCCAGAGGGTTAAAGAATAGGAAAGCTATCAGGATGGGGTACAGAGGTCTGGTGGTGGGAACTGTGCGAAGTTGCACCCCTCTTTTCCTATAGTTTTGTCAATGTTTCCTTTTTATAAACAAAATTTTTTTAAAAAGAATACAGAGGGATATGAAAGATTTTTTATTTTTTTAATTTATTTATAAAATAAAAATAGAAAATATCAACAAAAACATAGTGTAAGTGGGGTAAAATTCCATAAATTTTCTATCACCATTGTTCTGTATCCCATCCCCTCCACTGGAAGCTTTCCTATTCTTTTTGTCTCTGGGAGCATGAACCCAGGATCATTATGGGGCACAGAAGGTGGAAGATCTGGCTTTTGTAACTGCTTCTCCACTGAACATAAGCATTGGCAGGTCAGTCCATAGTCCCAGCCTGTTTCTGTCTTTCCCTAGTGAGGCAGGGCTCCAGAGAGATGAGGTTCCAGGGTACATTGGTAAGGTCGCCTGTCCAGGGAAGTCAGGTTGGCATCATGGTAGCATCTGCAACTTGGTGTCTGAAAAAGCATAAATATATAAAGAAGAACAAATTGTTTAATAATCTGAACCTAAAGGCAAGAATATAGCAGATGATATTTGGAAAAAGTTAGTAGGTCTATTTTAGGTATATTCCAAGGGGCCCATGAGTTTACTAATTTTTACCTGAGCCCAATAGCTAACATGCAGGTGGTCCAAAGGTATTATCTGGAGAGATGGTATGAGGGTTGGAAATAGGACTAGAAAGCTAGGTCAGAGAAGAAAGTAGCTCCCAAATCTCAGAAAAGTATGTAAATATCTTTAACTATAAACCCCATCGATTTGATCTGGGGCCTATATTCAGTGCAGGAGCCTGTGTAACCTCTGCAACCCTTAAGGTCTGAGCTTATATTCTGTGGTCATAGCTAGGAACTTTCTAGTCTGCACCCATTGCCAGACCCATCTTCCTCAAGTGGTAGAGGATTTTGGCCCAACCTCCCTTCAGAGAATGGAGCATTCCCTACAATTGTTGATCCATATTGAGGGCAAGGTCCTGTAGGGGCCCACAAAGAGATCCATTATGTTGTTTTTGATGGAGATGATCAGTGACAGTGGAGAGAAGGATCTATTACAAGTCTACTAGGGGGACTACATAAAATTGAAAAGCTTCTGCACATCCAAAGAAACTATTAAACAAACAGAGAGACCCCTCAAAGAATGGGAGAAGATCTTCACATGCCATACATCAGACAAGAAACTAATCACCAAAATATATAAAGAGCTCAGCAAACTTAGCACCAAAAAAGCAAATGACCCCATCCAAAAATGGGCAGAGGAAATGAACAAAACATTCACCACAGAGGAGATCCAAAAGGCTAACAAACATATGAAAAACTGCTCTAGGTCACTGATTGTCAGAGAAATACAAATTAAGACAACACTAAGATACCACCTAACTCCTGTAAGAATGGATTACATCAAAAAGGACAGCAGCAACAAATGCTGGAGAGGATGTGGGGACAGAGGAACCCTTTTACATTGCTGGTGGGAATGTAAATTGGTACAGCCTCTGTGGAGAGCAGTCTGGAGAACTCTCAGAAGGCTAGACATGGACCTTCCATATGACCCAGTAATTCCTCTCCTGGGGTTATACCCCAAGGACTCCATAACACCCAACCAAAAAGAGGTATGTACTCCTATGTTCATAGCAGCACAATTCATAATACTAAAACCTGGAAGCAACCCAGGTGCCCAACAACAGATGAGTGGCTGAGAAAGCTGTGGTATATATACACAATGGAATACTATGCAGCTATCAAGAACAATGAACCCACCTTCTCTGACCCATCTTGGACAGAGCTAGAAGGAATTATGTTAAGTGAACTAAGTCAGAAAGATAAAGATGAGTATGGGATGATCCCACTCATCAACAGAAGCTGACTAAGAAGATCTGAAAGGGAAACTAAAAGCAGGACCTGATCAAATTGTAAGTAGGGCACCAAAGTAAAAACCCAGTGGTGAGGGGTAGACATGTAGCTTCCTGGGCCAGTGGGGGGTGGGAGTGGGCGAGAGGGATGGGTCACAGTCCTTTGGTGGTGGGAATGGTGTTTATGTACACTCCTAGAAAAATGTAGACATATAAATCAGTAGTTAATTAATATGAGAGGGGAAAATCAATTGTATGTCTCAAAGTTTCTCAAAAGACAAACTGAATCTTTTTAATATATAGGCTATGTATTTGATATGCGGACTCTCTCAAAAGCCTAGACCAAGTAGATTAGAAGCATCCAATAGAACAGCTATATACAAGATACTGGGTACTGTACAGCAAACCATAACAAAGGGACTTTTCAAAGTTAACCCAATTAACAAATAATGTGATGATAACATTAACTATCGATTGTCTTTTTGAACCCTAAGACAGCAGGAACCTCACATCTTCACTATAGATCCCCTATTTCCCGCAGTCCTGGAACCCTTGGATAGGGCCGACTTTCCCGTATGCCTCTCCCAATCCAAACCAAATAATATTGAATCCGCCGATCACAACCTAACCAAAGCCACCTCAACATGCTTCACCTCAGACTGTATCCAGAGACTTCACGTGTGGAATGACAACCATTCAACTTCATTACTCGGGTGAGACCTTTCCTTTTATAGTACACTCTAATTTCATCTCAGGTAGTTCACTTTCTAACAAAGTCCCATAATCTAGATATACACCAGTTTCTGTGAGAGAGAGCATATGTGCACACGTATCCATAAACTACTGCAAAATATATACCTGAAAGCAGAAGTACACTAGAGTTTGCAGTGAGTACCTCCCTAACACTTCCTCTCCACTATTCCAAGCTTGGGATCCATGATTGCTCAGCAAATTGTTTGGCTTCTAACTCTCTTTTCAATCACCAGGTTCCAGATGCCACCAGGAGGCTGGCTAGGCTTCCCTGGATTGAAGACCCCACCAATGTGTCCTGGAGCTCAGCTTCCCCAGAGACACACCTTACTAGGGAAAGAGAGAGGCAGACTGGGAGTATGGACCGACCAGTCAACGCCCATGTTCAGCGGGGAAGCAATTACAGAAGCCAGACCTTCTACCTTCTGCAACCCTCAACGACCCTGGGTCCCTGCTCCCAGAGGGCTAGAGAATGGGAAAGCTACCATGGGAGGGGGTGGGCTATGGGGATTGGGTGGAGGAAATTGTGTGGAGTTGTACCCCTCCTACCTTATGTTTTTGTTCACTAATCCTTTCTTAAATAAAAAATTTTAAAAAAAAAAGAAGTCTACTAGGAATTTTATTCCTACATAGGAATAAAAAGAACAAATTGTTTAATAATCTGGAACCTAAAGGTAAGAATATTGCAGATGATATTTGGGGTCTCCATTTTAGAAAAAGTTAGAAGGTCTGTTTTAGGTATATTTGTAGAAATATATATATATATATATATATATCTAGGAATAAAGTTGACCAAAGAAGTGAAAGACTTGTATGCTGAAAACTATGAGTCGCTACTCAAGGAAATAGAAACTAATACCAAGAAATGGAAAGATATCCCATGCTCATGGATTGGAAGAATAAATATCATCAAAATGAATATTCTCCCCAGAGCCATATACATATTTAATGCAATACCCATCAAAGTTCCACCAAGCTTCTTTAATAGAATAGAACAAACACTACAATCATTTATCTGGAACCTGAAAACACCTAGAATTGCAAAAGCATCTTGAGGAAAAGAAACAGAAATGGAGGCATCACACTCCCAGACCTTAAACTATATTATAAAGCCGTCATCATCAAAACAGCATGGTACTAGAATAAAAATAGGCACACAGACCAGTGGAACAGAATTGAAAGCACAGAAATAAATCCCAACACCTATGGGCATCTAATCTTTGATAAGGGGGCCCAAAGTATTAAATGGAAAAAGGAGGCACTCTTCAATAAATGGTGCTGGGAAAACTGGGTTGTAACATGCAGAAGAATGAAATTGAACCACTTTATCTCACCAGAAACAAAAATCAGCTCCAAATGGATCAAAGACCTAGATGTCAGACCAGAAACAATCAAATACTTAGAGGAAAACATTGGTAAAACACTTTCCCACCTACACCTCAAGGACATCTTTGATGAATCAAACCCAATTGCAAGGAAGACTGAAGCAGAAACAAACCAATGGGACTATATCAAATTGAAAAGCTTCTTTACATCCAAAGAAACTATTAAACAAACAGAGAGACCCCTCACAGAATGGGAGAAGATCTTCACATGCCATACATCAGACAAGAAACTAATCACCAAAATATATAAAGAGCTCAGCAAACTTAGCACCAAAAAAGCAAATGACCCCATCCAAAAATGGGCAGAGGATATGAACAAAACATTCACTACAGAGAAGATCCAAAAGGCTAAGAAACATATGAAAAACTGCTCTAGGTCACTGATTGTCAGAGAAATACAAATTAAGACAACACTAAGATACCACCTCACTCCTGTAAGAATGGATTACATCAAAAAGGACAGCAGCAACAAATGCTGGAGAGGATGTGGGGACAGAGGAACCCTTTTACATTGCTGGTGGGAATGTAAATTGGTACAGCCTCTGTGGAGAGCAGTCTGGAAAACTCTCAGAAGGCTAGACATGGACCTTCCATATGACCCAGTAATTCCTCTCCTGGGGTTATACCCCAAGGACTCCATAACACCCAACCAAAAAGAGGTATGTACTCCTATGTTCATAGCAGCACAATTCATAATAGCTAAAACCTGGAAGCAACCCAGCTGCCCAACAACTGATAAGTGGCTGAGAAAGCTGTGGTATATATACACAATGGAATACTATGCAGCTATCAAGAACAATGAACCCACCTTCTCTGACCCATCTTGGACAGAGCTAGAAGGAATTATGTTAAGTGAACTAAGTCAGAAAGATAAAGATGAGTATGGGATGATCCCACTCATCAACAGAAGCTGACTAAGAAGATCTGAAAGGGAAACTAAAAGCAGGACCTGATCAAATTGTAAGTAGGGCACCAAAGTAAAAACCCTGTGGTGAGGGGTAGACATGCAGCTTCTTGGGACAGTGGGGGGTGAGAGTGGGTGGGAGGGATGGGTCATAGTCTTTTGGTGGTGGGAATGGTGTTTATGTACACTCCTAGCAAAATGTAGACATATAAATCAGTAGTTGATTAATATGAGAGGGGTAAAATCTATTGTATGTCTCAAAGTTTTTCAAAACACAAACTGAATCTTTTTAATATATAGGCTGTGTATTTGATATGTGGGCTCTCTCAAAAGCCTAGACCAAGTAGATTAGAAGCATCCAATAGAACAGCTATATACAAGATACTGGGTACTGTACAGCAAACCATAACAAAAGGACTTTTCAAAGTTAACCCAATTAACAAATAATGTGATGATAACATTAACTATCGATTGTCCTTTTGGTCCCTAAGACAGCAGGAACCTCACATCTCCACTATAGAGCCCCTACTTCCCCCAGTCCTGGAACCCTTGGATAGGGCCCACTTTCCCGTATGCCTCTCCCAATCCATACCAAATAATATTGTATCTGCCAATCACAACCTAACCAAAGCAATGATTTCCACCTCAACATGCTTCACCTCAGACTGTGTCCAGAGACTTCACGAGTGGAATGACAATCCTTCAGCTTCATTAATCGGGTGAGACCTTTCCTTTTATAGTACACTCTAATTTCATCTCAGGTAGTTCACTTTCTAACAAAGTCCCATAACCTAGATATACACCAGTTTCTGTGAGAGAGAGCTTATGTGCACACGTATCCATAAACTACTGCAAAATATAAACCTGAAAGCAGAAGTACACTAGAGTTTGCAATGAGTACCCCCCTAACATTTCTTCTCCACTATTCCAAGCTTTGGGTCCATGATTGCTCAACAATTTGTTTGGCTTTCTATGTTAACTCTCTTTTCAATCACCAGGTTCCAGATGCCACCAGGATGCTGGCCAGGCTTCCCTGGATTGAAGACCCCACCAATGTGTCCTGGAGCTCAGCTTCCCCAGAGACACACCCTACTAGGGAAAGAGAGAGGCAGACTGGGAGTATGGACCGACCAGTCAACGCCCATGTTCTGCAGGGAAGCAATTACAGAAGCCAGACCTTCTACCTTCTGCAACCCTCAATGACCCTGGGTCCATGCTCCCAGAGGGATAGAGAATGGGAAAGCTATCAGGGGAGGGGATGGGTTATGGAGATTGGGTGGTGGGAATTGTGTGGATTTGTACCCCTCCTACCTTATGGTTTTGTTAATTAATCCCTTCTTAAATAATAAAAAAAAAGAAATTTCAAAAAAAAAGAAATATATATATATAGGAAATATATATTTTCTAGTATATAGGAATAAAATTATTAGTATGTAGGAATAAAATTCTTAGTATATAGGAATGATTTAAGAATTTTGTCACAAGTATACAGTTTCACAGTGCCATGATAGAAGTCAGCATACCTCATGCTTCAACAACTTGACCAATTCCTCCATGATCGAATACTAGGTCCTGAGCCCCATTTCAATCCCTGCTTACTTCTTTTTTCCCTTCTAAGTCCTTGAATCTGCTGCATAGACCATGGATAATTATGTTTTACCCTGTACTTTTCCATTTATGAATGAGATCACCTAGTACTTGCCTTTATCCTCCTGATTTAGTTCACTTAACATAATCCCTTAAAGTTCCATCCAAGTTACAGCAAAAGAAAAATTTCTCATCATTTCTTATAGCTTAATAGAATTATATTATGTACATATACAGTGTTCTTAACCACTCGTCAGTCATTGAGCATTTTATTTGCTTCCAGTTTGTATCTAGTACAAATAGAACCTCAATGAACATAGATGTGGATGGATGTCTTTGGCTATTGTGTTGTATGGATAGATACCTTGGAAAGGAATTACTAGATTGTATGGCAGGTCCATTTGTACTATTTTGAGAAATTCCCAACTGTTTTTCATGGTATGAGAGAACTTTGGAGGATGATAAATTACAGATATTGGTTTAAGTTAATATCTAAACTTTAAAGATTTATTAAACAGAGTACTAAATATTTATGCTCTTTACATTAGGTAAATTACATTATGTAAATTTTACTTTGAAAGAAAATGGAGATCTACAAATAAAAACTGAGTTTAACTTACTCAGTGGTGAAACTGACTGGTATTTGTATTTGTTGTTTGTTTTGATTCTGTTTCTGTTTTATCAGACTACTGCTCAGCTCTGCCTTATGCATGGGATTGAACCTCTTTGGAGCCTCAGAAATGATTCTCTTTGCATAACCATTAGACTGACTACTCCAGTCCTTGATGGATTTGTAACTCTGAAATTAATCAAAACATTCAAATGGCCTAGTAAATATATAAAAGATAAGTAGATAAATAGATGATGAATTATACTGTGGTCGATACTGGGACACCTGGTTAAATGCACGTAGTACTAAGCACAGGGACCTGTGCAAGGATCTGGGTTGGAGCCCCCAGGCTCCCCACCTGCAGCATGAAGCAAATTTGCTTCTCCATCTCCTCTAACTCTCTGAATTTCTCTCTGTCCTGTCAAATAAAATGGTAAAATGGCCACCAGGAGCACTGGATTTGTAGTGCCAGTATTGAGCCCCAGTAATAACCTTGGAGGCAAAAATATAATAATAAAATAAAAATAATTGATTAATTATAATAACTATACATGTATCAGTTACAATGAAATGCTAATAATAGAATTCAGTCAATGGTTTTATAGGAATTAATTCACTATAAATTCTTTTCAATTTTTCTGCATATGAAAATTTCCATAATAGAATTTCAGGGGGAAAAATAGTTCTAAAGATGAAAAACAATACTTGTAAAAGAGTATTTATAGCAACTTTAGTCTAATAGCCCCAAATCAGAAAGAACATCAGTCCATTAACATGTGAATAGATGAGCAATTTGTGATCTTTTTCAAAAAGGACAAACTAATGGAGAAGCAATAACGTGAATGAATCTCAAAAACTTTAGACTGTGAAAAAGATGCTAGAATCAAAAAAAAATGTAATACATGATTCTCTTTATGGAAAAATTCTAAGCCAAGCAAAAGTTAATATATAAAGGCATCAAACAGATCAGTTTTTGTTTCCTGAGACTAGATAGGGATAGAAAGCTTTAACTAGAAAAAGATGGAGCTTACTTTGGGGCATAATGGAAATATTCTATATTTTATTTATCACAGTGATAAATCTGGCTAAACTCATTGAAATATACATTTATAGTGGCCAGGGAAGTTGCATAGTGGTAAAGCAATGAACTTGCATGAACTGAGACATAAAACATACACTTAAAAAGAATGGACTTATAGCACATAGCTTATGAAACAGTAAAATTAATTTAATGGAAAAGCCTATATGTTTATGCTGATATTCTCTATAGCTTTTCAGATGGTATTATAAAGTTTTCACAAATTTAAAAGTTTTTGCTCATATGTTCTATGAAAGTCCCAAATGTGATATCTTCTTATCAAGTCTTATAAAGTTAAGCAAGTTAAACTCAAGTCATATGCTCAATATCGTATATAACCTATTACTTTAATCCTTTACAATAAGAGTAGTTAACAATTGTCTAGTTAATAGGACATGCACTCCTCCTCAATCCTTGCATCATTTGGATGTGACATAGACTGAACTTGGGCTAAGTTAGGAAATTGTTTTGACTTATGAGACATCAAAAGTTTCCACATAAAATTCTGTGAATAATGAGAATGCATCTGGAATTTTTATTATTTTATTATTTATCATTTTATCTGATCTTTTATTTGTTATAGAATATCACTAGGAATTTTTTTCAGTGTCCATTTTTAAAGAACAATTTGCTATGCAGTTAGGAAGAAAAAAGGTGAGTTGTGAGTATGTCATAACTTCAGAAATATAACAAAAATAAAGCTGTCAGAAGCCTTGCTATTTTTACAATTTTCTTTTCTTTCAGAAGATAGTGAAACTTTAAAATAAGAGCTACAATGTCTATTGAAGAATTGCCAAGTGCATTTAACTAGTAATGGTAGATGTTAGATAACTGAAAATAATAAATTACTCTGATTCACTAACCAAAAAATACTTTTCACTTTTATATTAAATACAAAATTACTGTCTTTTGTAGAGAAAGTCAATTTCCTTTCATGTTGTCTAGTGCAGAAAAGCTTATGGAAATGTAAAACACTGAACATATGATGTACATATGCTCATGAAATACTCAGTGGTTTTATATGAATGGTAAGGTTTATTAAAATCAGCTTGTTTATTTTAGATAGCATTACAATGTCAGAAACACCTATATCTGAAAGGGCCAACAATATTGGTCACATTCTGTGATTTTTTTTTTTTTTTACAAGGAAGGAAAATATTTGAGAAACTTAATGTAATGTAATTTTGACATTAGTAATGTAAACTATTAATTTATTTTATTTAATTTTATTTTATTTCTGAGGAGTGAAAACACAGCTTGAACAGCTAGCTTACCTGGAAAGTCACCATCTCTGCTATTCACACAACCCACGTTCAAGCCCCAGATTGCCAATGAATTGGGGAATGCCTATCTAGGTGCAGTAAATTTTTTCTCTCTGACTCTGTCTGAACAAGTTGACCTGAGTGGTAAAGCTCCAGCAACAACAACAAAGAGCGATAAAAGAAAATTGAGTATTATTCTTATTTATTAATGATTTAATAATGGTTTACAGAATTATAAGATTTCAGAGACATAATTTCACCTAGCATGAAGCTTATGTGCTCTGCACAACCCTTCCCAAAATATATACTATAGTGCTCACAAAGTCTGAGAGTCTGCAGTATAGTTATTTTCTTGATTAATTTATATGTTTTAATTATCTATATTATACATCTGAGCAAAACTATCCAGTAGTTGTCTTTCATCTTTTTGTTATCTATTTCACTAGGCATAATCACTCCGATTTTTATTCATTTTGTACCACAAAATGGGGTACATGTATCTCTTTAAATGAGTGTTCATTTGTTTGTTTGCTTGCTTAAATATGCCTAGCACTGGTATTACTGTATCACAGTGCATTTCTATTCTTATATGTTTGAGGTTTCTCCATACCATTTTCCATTGTGGCTGCACCAGTTGGCATTCCCACCAACGCTACAACCAAGTTTCTTTATCTCTACACCCCTGTCAACACTTTTGTTGATAACGGGCATTCTCACAGCTGTGAGGTGAAATCTCAGTATTTTAATTTACATTCCTCTAATAATGAGTGCTGTGGAATTTTTTTTTTTTTCTCCAGGGTTATTGCTGGGCTCGGTGCCTACACCATGAATCCACTGCTCCTGGAGGCCGTTTTCCCCCCTTTTTGTTGCCCTAGTTGTTGCAGCCTCATTGCGGTTATTATTGCCATTGTTGACGTTGCTTTGTTGTTGGATAGGACAGAGAGAAATGGAGAGAGGAGGGGAAGACAGAGAGAGAGGGGAGAGAAAGATAGACACCTGCAGACCTGCTTCACCGCCGTGAAGCGACTCCCCTGCAGGTGGGGAGGCGGGGGTTCGAACCGGGATCCTTATGTCGGTCCCTGCGCTTTGCGCCACGTGCGCTTAACCCACTGTGCCACCGCCCGACTCCCCGCTGTGGAACTTTTTTTCATATGTTTGTAATCTGTTTTTTTTTTTTTTTAAGAACTGTCTATTCAGATCTTTTGCCTCCTTTTTTACTGAATTGCTTGCTTTGTTGTTTTTGTTATTTCACTGTGTGATTTCTTTATATATTTTTGTTATCTAAACTTAGTCACAATAGAAGTGATATATTGACAAAACTCATCTGTACTTATGTCATCTAATGTAATATTAAAAAATCCAGGAATAAAGGAAAGAAATCATGTTTTTCCATGATTTGATGTATTAGATTTTCTGCATATTCATAGATACAGAAATAATAAGTATTATTACAGAAAAGATATTTAAATGTAAAATAGTGACAAAGTTATGTAGTACTTCAGAAATTGGATGTGGAATAGTAGGTGGTTTAATCAGCATGGTAAAAGAAAAGATAGATAAATCTATGTTCAGATATTCATGGGGAAATTCCCTGCTGAGAAGTTAATAACCTGTGATGTTCTAAAAACCACTGATTCTATGATTTGACTGAATATTCTTAACTTTATGACAAATTCCTGAGTATTTGAAATCCTTTTTATATATTAAGATAAATTATCTCAATTAAGTGATACTGATTGTTCTGTCTACTAACAATGGAAGTCTGTTGTCACCATGGCTTCATCAATCTACTGTTTCATCATTTTTTTTTCAGATAGACACAAAGACATTAGTGAAAAAAACACTATAGAGCCAAAGCTTCACCCAGTGCTGTGAGAGTTGGGTTCAAATTTGAGTCAAGAGCATGACAAAGCAGGCACCCTCCTGAATGAGCTATTCTCTTGGCCTAAAACAAAGTAATATTAAGGCCTCTAATAAATCAGTATTTTCTTATTTTCTAAATGTTTCCTATTTAGTTTCAGGAAAATACATTGCATTCCATGTAATATGACATTGGATTGCAATTTGTATTAATACAATTTTGTATTAATACAATTTTAAATCATAGTGATTTTATTTCAGTGATGTGGTATATTTCCCTCTTCCCCGTCTTCTCTCTCTCTCTCTCTCTCTCTCTCTTTTAACCAGAGCATTGTTCAGCTCTGGCTTATGGTGGTCAGAGGATTGAACCTGGGACTTTGGAGCCTCAGGCATGAGAGTCTGTTTGCATAACCTTTATGCTATCTACCCTCCGCCCTTATCTCTCTCTTTCAATCTGAAATATCCCACCTACTGAGCTCAAAAGAAATGAATTTCTGTTTTTTCCCTTTGTGGTGGGTATGTTATATGCCTCTAGGAGTCAATCTAGTTCTTCTGAGTTATCCAATTTGTTTTAGTCTTCTTTTTTTGTTTGTTTGTTTGTTTGTTTGTTGTGTGTTTCTATAGTAACATTTGTAATAGCTCCTCTTTTATTTATAATTCTGCTTATTTGAGTCCTCTCTTTTTTTCTTTTTTCAATTAATGTGGCTAGTTCATTTATTTTGTTAAAGTCTTAGTCTCTATTATTGTTCTGGTCTATATTTTATATATCTCTGCTTTAATCTTCATTATTTCTTTTCTTCTGATAACATTAACATTAATATAGTCTATTTCTAATTTGTATTTTTAAGTGATCTTTAATATTGATTACTACCAATTTTTTGCACCACTTAATAGTGGTGACATTGATGGGGCCAAATCCTGATTTTGTGCCTAGTAGTCCAGCTGACAGCATAATGGCTATTTCTGGGTCTGTAGCTAGGTTCATACTCAGCAAGCCTGCCATCTAGACACAGAACTGTCTTCTCAAAATTGACCTCCTACATATGGGGTTCTGCTAAGGATTCACAATCTTCTATCTCAATTATAAAACTACCACAAAAGTATTTTGTCTGTAAATGACTATCATATTACTTTTGCTAGTGAGAAGGCACAAGTGATTATTTTCCATCTTATCATTTTGTTGATGTTTCTTAAATATTTTCATCCATACTTACAAACGAAGTGGGGAAAAAAGCTAAAGTATAAACCCAGGCCAATACATGAGAAGTCTTCAAATACCTGACACCATTATTAATGAAGTTGTGAGTGTGAAGTTGTGAGTCTTCATTGATAGATATAGCTGAAGAAAAAGAAACTCTTTAATTTGTGTATTGAAATTTATTATCTTTATCCCTTCATTTTCCATCTTAATCTTGTGGTCTCTTTGGAGAATTGAAACTGTCAACAATAGACAAACTTTTAGTTATGAAATTAGGGTTTTTTGTTTGAAGGAAAGTAGATGTTTTAACTTTGTGGCTTTAGTAGCCACATGCGTCATCAAGAAGTATGTATTCCCTGGACATGAACAGATTTTACTAAGCATATGCTTCCCCAAATAGCTCTGCCAAATAAGTCTGGGTCTGCTACTAAAATAGTAGTGCCATTTAGAGCAGGTGGATTCTGCTCATTGCTTTTTCCTTTCCTTCTCCTACACCTTTCAGGAATAAAAAGTTAGGTGGGACTAATATACTGTCCTAACCAGGTGTTTTAATTCTTCTTTGAAGACCTGTGATCAAATGAAACCGTTTTGAGATATGGCCAATTATTAAAAGCTTCTTTTATTTGTGCATTTTGAAGGACTAAATACATTTATAAAATAGCCAGTCACATATGAAATGGAAACCTGAATGAAACTCTTTACAGAGTACATCTTTAAAGTTTGTTTACTTTTTAGATCAAACTTGTTCGTTTTCGCCCAAGAGAGATGTGTTGCTGCAAATGACTCTGTAGTTATGGATTTCTCATAGTGTGTAAGAATGACCCCATTAATGACCACTGTAGACTTACTTAGTAATATGGCTAAAGGCAACCACGTTAACATCACTTGCTGTTTGCTATATGGAGGGCCAACTTCAAATTAAAATTGAAAGGCTACCAGTGGGTCCCCTTTTTCTTAATTCAGATGTGAACCAGACAGGGGGGAAAATTGGCAAAGATAGAAGATGACGATGGAATATGGCCATGCAGGCAAGTTAAAGACATGGAACTTCAAAGTATAGCACAAAAATCTGGAACAAGGAATAAAGCATATAACAGCCTCTAAAGAACACCCCTGTCACATTTTGGTTTTAGTCTTAAAGAACCTGAGAATTTGGACTTCTGGTTTCCAGAAGTATGAGAGAACACTTTTCTTGTTCTTATAATCAACCAGATTTATGGCAACTTGTATGAAAATTTCATAGTTATCCAGTTTCAAGAATTTAAATATACTTTTGAATCAGAAATAATTTTTTGCTTGTCTCTGTTGTTGTTGTCTTCCTAACAACCTTCCTGGTTCTCTCATGAATTCAAACTGTGAAATTTTATTTGCCAACTTGATATCTTCTTTTGGAAACATTTTAATATTTCCCAAGCTGAACATTTTCTGCTTAAAATCTCCTCCTATATAGATATTTAGTCTTGGTTAACCAAATAGTCTTCCAGTCACATAAGCCAAATTCTGTTATTATTTTTAGATAGAGGCAGAGATGCCAAGAGATAGAGAGGGAGAGAGAGAGAGAGAGAGAGAAAGAGAGCAATAGTACCAAAATTGGTACTTATGTGATTGGAAGACTATGGTAAAGAAGCACACAAACAGTGTGAGCTATTTTTCTGGCCCAAACCAAAAAAAAAAAATTGTTTTTAATTTATTTATTGGGGAATTAATGTTTTACATTCAACAGTAACCTAAATATTTTATTAGCATTCTAAATTCTCCACCACAGATGGCCAATATGTAGGAAAATCATGTTATTGCTACCTATCCAAGTATTTCTAGATTCTGATAACATAGTACCAACTTGAAGATGGTTCATGTCACTCCCTTCTCTCACTGTGATTGCTAATCTCCAGGTCGCCTTGGCTCTATCCTTGCTTTTCTCTTATTACTCATGATGAGTCAGTTTTTTAAAACATGAATTAAAATTTTTGCAAATAGTTTTTATTTATTTAATTAATTTATTCATTTATTTAATTCCAGGGGGCAACACACTTGATGGCCAGTTTTTCCATTTTATTTGATAGGACAGAGAAAAATTGAAAGGGCAGAGGGATACAGAGAGGGAGTGAGATAGATAGGCACCTGCAGTCTTGCTTCATTGCTTGTGAAGCATTCCCCCTGCGGTTGGGGAGAAGGAGCTCAAACCCAGACCGTTGGGTGGGTCTTTGTTCTTAGTACTATGTGAATTTAACAGGGTGTGACAGCAACAATAATAACTACAACAATAAAAAAAAGGGCAACAAAAGGAATTAGATAAATTAAAAAAAAAACTCACATAACTCCACAGCAAAAATCAGACACAATGAAAAATGGCAAAGAAAAAAAAATGACTGACACATCTCCAAAGAATACATTCAGATGACTCAGAAGTATATGGCAAGAATGTTTAATGCCATTTATTATTAGGGATATGCAAACTAAATCCACAATGAGATATTATCTCACACCCTGAGAATGACCTATATCAAAGGGACTACAAACAACAAATGTCAGTGACAGTGGGATAAAAAAAGGAAATCTGATACACTGTGTTGAACATAAATTGGTGCATCCCATATGGAAAATAATATGAAGATTCTATATGAAAAGAATTAAAATAAACTAAAAATGAACTGAGGCCACATTTTCAACCCCTAGTATTGCTATATGCCAGAACTGAATGATGTGATGGTCTTCACTCTCAAAAGAAAGAAAGATAGAAAAGAAGGAAGGGGTAGTTGGGCGGTAGAGCAGCAGGTTAAGCGCAGGTGGCCCAAAGCTCAAGAACTGGCCTAAGGATCCTGGTTCCTTCCAGTCCCCGGCTCCCCACCTCCTTCACAGGCAGTGAAGCAGGTCTCCGGGTGTCCATCTTTCTCTCTCCCTCTCTGTCTCCCCCTCTTCTCTCCATTTCTCTCTGTCCTATCTAACAATGATATCAATAACAACAATAATAATAACTAACTACAACAACAATAAAAAACAACAAGGACAACAAAAGGGAAAACAAATTTTAAAAAAGGAAGGGAGGGATAGAGGAAGAGGAGTTAAAAGGAAACAGAAAAGCAAAAGTTTGTAATAAAAACTGTGAAAAATGAAAACACCTTATTATCAACTCCTATGAATTTATTATTATATATTCCAGTGGTGTGCTACTTAGATGTTAAAAATATAATATTGTAATATATATATATAATTTCCCATGGAGTACTATTTGACTATTAAAAAGATGATACTGTACCTTTTGTGACAATGTAGTTGCTATATGAGTTGATTATACAGAGCAATAATAGAGGTGAAAAACAAGTACAGGTGGTATGACTCACACAGAGAATACAAAACAGAAAAGCAACAATCACTGGCAAAACACAACAGAAATAACTATAAAACTCCTTAAAATATATAATTACCAGAGGAAAAGGAGGTTGAGAGACTGGGTAAAGTGAAATCAGAATTTTAATGGTGGGTACAGTGAGTCTTATACATGAACAGAGGTGTGAAACAGCACTCCCTAAATTTTACAGTATTGCAAACCAATGGTAAATAAATAAAATTGACCTTAAGATAAAATGGCAATTTCCACTCTCCATCAAAAGAATTAAGAACAAGTTACTCATCTGCATAAAATACTTCACCATTTCACAGAGAATAAAAAGAATTTCTAGGTAAGGGAGATAGCATAATGGTTATGCAAAACAAGTTTCATTCTTGAGGCTCCGAGGTCTCAGGGTCAATCTGTTGCACCGCAAACCAGAACTATGCAGTGAGCTCTATCTATCTATCTATCTATATATATCTAATCTCTCTCTCCTCTCTCTCTCTCTCTGTCTCTCTCTCCTTCCCTCTCCCTCTCCTCCCTCCCTCTCTCTCTCCCTCTCTCGTCCTCTCTATCCTCCTCATTCTATCTGTATCTCTCACTAAAAAAAAAAAATACATTTTTTTTTTTTTTTTACCAGAGCACTGTTCATCTCTGGCTTATGGTGGTGCAGAGGATTGAACCTGGGACTTTGGAGCCTCAGGCATGAGTCTCTTTGCATAACATTATGCTATCTACCCCTGCCCTAAAATACATTAAAAAAAAAAAAAAAAGTTCTATAATAGCCAACCCAGCCTTCCCTACTAGATCTGGCTCATGCACTAAATTTCCAATCTCTTTTCCACTATTGTAATCATCACTCACTATGTACCAGCCACACTGGCTCCTTGGCTGACCTCAAATAGATTGCTTCAAAGCCTTTACTCTAACCATTCCTTTCACCTGAAATGTTCTTCCTCTAAAGTTCTAAGTACTTACTCAAGTCTCCAAATTCCCAGTAAGTCTACTTGACTATTTTTTAATAAAATGGAGTACATCTTCCACAGCTGCCATACTCATGCCCTCTTACACTACTCCATTTTCCTTTAGTCCATATCGCATAACCTTTTGTTATATATAAACTTTGTACAATAATTTGTTGTATTTTTTCAATCTTGGTCTCACTAATACTGAAAGGGAAGTAGCCTGATTCTAAAAAAATTGTGTTTCTCTCTCCCAACCCATCTTTTTACTGATGTGTCTCAAGTGTACAGAACTATACTTACTTCAATAGAGACAGTCAATTAATAGTTACTGAGGACCAAGCCAAGAGGGGTCACACCCTGTATATCTCACACATTACCATGTGCAAGGCCCTGGGTTTAAGCCTCCATTCCCCACCTATAAGAGGGAAGCTTCACAAACAGTGAAGCACAGCTGCAGACATCTCTCTCTCACTCGTTCTATCATCACTTACCTCTCTATTTCTCAGTCTCTATCCAAAAATTTTTTTCTTTTTTTCTTTTTCATTAATGTATTTTTATTAGTGATCTATAGGATTATAAGATAATAGAGATATAATTCCACATTGCTCTCACACAAAGTTATGTGCCCTCCCCTACCCACTCCCATAGTTCTAAGGTCATAGATATGGGTTGACTATATTTTCTTTTTTTTTTTTTAATATGTTCCAGTTCTATATAGTCCACTTAATATTAGTGAAATCTTCATGTAGTTGTCCTTAACTTTTTTATTTACTAATTATAATCACTGCTAGTCCCATCTATTTTGTCTCAAAGGACCCAAAGTATTTTTATAACTGCTGAAGTAGTACTCTGTTGAGTATTTAGGGCAAGATTTTTTTTTGTATTTATAACACTCAAATAAAAGATTTTCATTCCATTGTTGGGGGCTTCCCCCCATAGCTCTAAGTATTCCACACAGGGTTCCTTCAAATATTTTATTTTACTTATTTTTTATTTTTATTTTGTTTTTCTTTATTGGAGAATTAATAGTTTACAATCAACAGTAAAACACAGTAGTTTGTACATGTGTAACATTTCTCAGTTTTCCACATAACAATTCAACCCCTACTAGGTCATCTTTTGCCATCATGTTCCAAGACTTGAACCCTTCCACCTACCTCAGAGTCTTTTACTTTGGTGCAATACACCAACTATAGTCCAATTTCTGCTTAGTGTTTTACCTTCTGTTCTTGTTTTTCAGCTTCTTTCTATTAGTAAGATCATCACTTTGTGCTCTCCTTCCCCACCCCTATTATGGTAAATCCTGCTATTAATTATCACTGTCTCTTACTCTCACAAAGAACATAAATATTAGATTCTGGGATACTAGCAAAATAGTTCACTTGGTTATTGTGCTGCTTTCCCATGCATGTGACTCAGATTCAGTCCCAGCCCTCACTATATTGAAGTTGTATTGATTTCTTTATTTCTATATCTCTAAAAAAAATTGAGTACAGGGGTCCTCTCAGCAGAATTCCACATAAACAGACCCCTGAGTTCATTTCTTGGTGACAAATAAAAATAAATAAATACTAAAAATAAAAAGTAATGACTTATTATTTAAATTAAGTAACATGAAAAATGCAGGATTTGATAATATTTTCTTGATTATGAGCTTGTAAGAAATTAATTTAACCATTGCTTGTGATAATTTTTATGCAAAATACATTATACTATTAATCAAAAAAATCATTCACATGTATGCATGCCACTTCATATTGTGTAGGATTCTCTTAAGAAATCAATACTATGTTCAATCATTTCAAATCCAATTTTTCAAAGATTTCTAAAATATGTCTTATTAGTAAATGGCTAATTATTTTTATTCAAACTCATAGTTGTTCCCTTTCTTTTTTATTTATTTTTATATTACAGAATTACATGTTGACAGGGGTTTGAATCCACACCATTCCCACTACCAGAGTTCACTCTCCCTACTGCAATCCACCACAATTCCCCTAAAGTTGTAAACATGGGCCAACCATCTTCTCTACAACTATCTGTCCACATTTATACATAGTTGCCCCTTCTTTTTCTGATTCAATCCTCTCTTCCCCTCCAAGCCACTCATAACATTGTAGCTACCTCCATATGGTGCTCTCCTTTTCCTTCTCTCTCTCTGGATGGGTGCTGATGGAGCTGGAGTTCAAAATCCTTTTATCTTCATCCTATCACTTCTTGCCCACTGGGAGTATGGATCAAGGTTATTTATGGGGACCTAAAGGTAGGAATTCTGGCTTCTGTAGCTGCTTTGTCACTGAGCATGGGCGCTGACAGGTCGGTTCATACCCCCAGCCTGTTTCTGTCTTTCCCTAGTGGACCAGAGTTCTGGAGATGTAAGGGTCCGGGACACATTGGTTAGGTCATCTGCCCAGAGAAGTTGGGATGGAGTCATGGTAGCATCTGTAACTTGGTGTCTGGAAGGTGGCATGATCTAAATTGAGACAAGATGATTAATGAACAGGAACCAAAAAGTAGGATTAGAGTGGATGAGATTAGGGACTTTAGGGTAGAAGAAAGTTAGGAGAACCATTGTAAGTGTGTTGGGGGGGGTGGTGGACGATACAACTATGGTAGTTTTGCTTGAGTTTGGTAGCTAGCCTGAGGCTGGATAAGAATATTGTCTGAGAGAATGGTGTCAGAGTAGAGAAAAGGGCTAGAAAATTGGATTAGGGCAGGGAGTAGCTCCCATTCTTATAAAAAAAAAATTCTGTGGCTAAAATTAACTATTTACCTCCATCTATCTGCTCCAAGGCCCATATGTAAATACATATTTATATGTAGCCTCAGAGCCTGCGTAACCTCTAAGTCCCTATTGTTCTGAGTTTATAGCTCATGGTCACATCTGAGGAATATTTCAGGCTACACTCATTTCAGGATCAGCCTTTTTTGAGTGGCAAGGCAGGATATATTAATTTAATATGAAATTATTAAATATAAATATCATTATTCAATTGAGCTAACAAAACTAAAAACTGTTAGGTTAAATGAAATAATTTTTCTCCTGCATCTGCATATTTTAGGCACTTACATGGAATTTTTAATAATTTCTTGAAGTCAAAGTGCTGGAGAGGTAATGAATTCCTTACATAAATAGGGCTACTATCACTGGAGATTCTAGAATACAAATTTCCTCAAGGCTTTAAACTAGATATATAAGACATGTTTGTACTTCTCCTTACTGCATGCTACTTACTCTGCACAAAACTGATATTTAACAAATATTTATTAAATAATGAATGAGTAATAAGCTTACCTTTGGGACAGGGGTAGATAGCATAATGATTATGCAAAGAGAGTTTCATGCCTGAGGCTGAAATATGCTGCTAAGAAATATCTTGACCATACAAGTATCTTTTCTCTACACTCATTTCATGAGAAACAATACAAGAAAAATTGACTATTCTAGTAAGAGTGGCTGTGGTTATGGTTGTTTTTTAGTTTTTTTATTTTACTTCTGGGGTTATCACTGGAGCTCAGATCATGCACTACAAACCCACTGCTCCTGGCAGCCATTTTTCATTTTTATTGGATAGGACACAGAGAAATTGAGAGGGGAGGGGGAGATAGAGACACCTGCAGACCTGCTTCACCTCTTGTGAAGCGAACCCTCTCCCTCCACCCGCCCATAGGTGGGGAACCAGAGACTCAAGCCAGAATTCTCCCACTGGTCCTTGTGCTTCATAAATGTGTGCTTAACCCGTAGCACCACCACCGAGCCCCTTTTTCTTTGTTTCTAACAAACACAGAACAAAACAGTTTATCCTTTTCTACAAGAACAAATATTAATTTTTCATCAATAAATTAAAAAGAACTTCCTACTGGTGAATTCACAACCTTTAGAAATGCAACTGTATAACTACATCTGCAATGACTTGTTTATATTAGTATATTAACTGGCTATTACCATGTTCCCACAAAGTTAGCTCTAGATATAAAACATATATAGTGTTTTTTGCTTCTCTATCTAGTAACTAAAATAAATTTTCTCTGTAGTTAGAAAACTCACCAGTGTGTGTGTGTGTGTGTGTGTGTGTGTGTATGTGTGTCCCTCTCTGCCTTTCATTGTCTCCTAAAAAAAAAGAGAGAATTCTGCCTATCTGTGGCCAAGTCCATCAAATCTCTGACAGTTTTTGTGATTTGTTGCTATATTATCAGTAATTTTATTCTTATAATCATTAACTAGCAAGTAAATTGTGATATATGAAAGTAAACCAATGAGGAAATTGACATACTAAAACATAAGTTTTAGTTGATACAAAGCATTGGATCTTTATACTCCTTTTATAAAGACTACCAGATAGTCAGGAGCAATTCTTTCTACAGAAATGTTTTTATGTTTTGGTTTTTAATCTTGAATACCTTCTTTTTTCTTGTGTAATAGTACTTAAATATTGAGTATTAAGAAAAGCCTAGAGAAGAAATCTGGGAACTATTGGGTGTAGTAATCTGTATTTCCAGACTCTTCCGCTATTTGTCATTTATATTTGTCTTAAGTGTGCTTTTCGTCTATGCTGCAAGCACAAAATAAATATCATAGGTTGAAGTTTTTATCTGGTGGAAAAAAATCACAGTTCTCATAATACAATTTTCTCTATATTGTATATGTGCACATCAGTCTCAGAGTTCCTAAAGTCTGTGACTTTATGGCAATATGTGCATATAATATAGATTCATATAATATAATATGCATATATCTAATATAATATGCATATATCTAATCATATTGATATGCATGCCATACCTTAAAAAAAATAAAACATTATAATATAAAAATATACAACTGTGCTTTACTTGCAGACACCATTCTCTATTTATACATGTAATTTTTTTTACATATTAACAGTTTTTTAAATTTTTATTTATTTATTTTCACTTTTGTAGCCCTTGTTTTGTTTTTATTGTTGTTGTAGTTATTATTGTTGTTGTTATTGATGTCATCTTTGTTAGATAGGACAGAGAGAAAAGGAGAGAGAAGGGGTGTTGTTTTGGCCAGGCTGGCTTCACAGGCGGGAGACAGAGACCAGGGACTCATGGCTGAGCTGAGAACGCAGTTTAATCTTTATTCACGAGTGGGCAAACAGTCCAACAACCTAATCACAACACAATGGGCTCCTCCATCTCTCTCTTCCTGCCACAGAGTCAGGAACCCAGGAAGTAAGTAGGGCAGGGAGAAGCAAGAAGCAGGAAAAGGCAAAGACTAAACCAAAATCTCCTGGAGGCAGGGGGAGTGAGACCAAACCAATGTAACAGAATGACCATGAAATAGACCACAACTGTCAAGCAATGTAACGGAAGAGATCCCAGAAGCAGAACTAGAAGCATACCAACAGAGGGGAAGATAGAGAAAGGGAGAGAAATATAGACACCTGCAGACTTGCTTCACTGCCTATGTAGGGACTTCCCTGTGGGTGAGCCCAGGGGTGGGGGCAGGAACCAGGATCCTTACACTGGTCCTTGTACTTCATACCACATGCTTTAACCCACTGTGCTACCATCTGACTTCCATTAACTGTGTTTTAAATGGTTTTCATAAGTCCTTAAGTAGCTATGAGATATTTCAACTTAGCTAAGAAATTATGATTCCTTGGCCTAGGTATGTAGGCCAATATATAGAGTAGAAATCTCTGAATTCATGCAGCTCTGGTGATGCATATTATAGAGTGGTGTTCTGTTTTTTCTTTCTTTCTTTCTTTCTTTCTTTCTTTCTTTCTTTTGTTGCCCTTGTTTTATTATTGTAGTTATTATTGATATCATTGTTGACAGGACAGGACAGAGAGAAATGGAGAGAGGAGGGGAAGAAGTGAGGGGGAGAGAAAGACACCTGCAGACCTGCTTCACCTGCTTGTGAGGTGACTCTCCAGAAGGTGGGGAGCTGGGGGCTTGAACCCAGATCCTTACTCAGGTCCTTGCGCTTTGCGCCACATGTGCTTAACCCACTGTGCTACCACCAGACTCCCTTATTTTCTCTTTCTTTCTTTCATAAAAAAAATTTAAATATTTTTAAAAGGCAACTGAAATTCATCCAAGGGAAGACTAAGATGGAAAATAAGGAATTTCATTTTATCTTATACATTACTGTATATAACACACACACACACACACACACACAGGAGGCTGGGCCATGGCACATCTTGTAAAGCACACATATCCTACAAAGATAGCTTCCACCATTCTTCCATTCTCATTATGCTTCATTTTTGTTCTATGGACATGATTGTATACAAAAGTTAAATTGATCATAAGTCCTGGCTCACAGAATTCCATCAGATTCTGTTTATTTTCATAACTACATGTTCCACATAGACATCAGCTCACTTCCAAATATTAATTTACAGTAAAATCCCATCTTACTTTGGCAAGTTATAGCCTTTAATGTCTTATTTCCCTATGGCTAGAATTGTGCTACCTCCACTGACTTTCCAGGCTTTCTTAATTTCTGATCTCCTGATGCTAACTTTATCTAGACATAGAGTTACTATATAATTTATACCTACTCAATGCTTATTCATCAGTCTGAGCTTATTTGCCATAGAATCAAAAACACTCACTGATGTCTATATAACAGAGTATGCCCAGTATGTGATCTAAAAAAGTCCAAAAGAAAAAATATTCCTAAAATTGACTATAAATTGCTACAACTTTAAAATTATTATTAAGGCATTAGTCATTGACCAGTTCTTCCTACTGTATCTGAAATTTTGTTATGGGGAATAATTTTTATATAACACTGTGCTCTCCCAAATGCCTATTATCAGAATTTCTTTTCTTTCTCTCATTCTCTCTTTTTTAAAAAAATCTTTTTAGTTATTTATTATTGGATAAAGACAGAGATAAATTGACCAGGGAGGGGAAGATAGAGAGAGGGAAAGAGACAGAAAGAAACCTACAGCCCTGCTTCACCACTCCTAAAGCTTTCCCCCTACAGATGGGAACCAGGTGCTTGAACCCAAGTCCTTGCACACTGTAATGTGTGTGCTTAAGCAGGTACAACACCACCTGGTGCTCCCCCATCTGTCTTTCTTTTTTCCTCCCTTTCTTTATTTTTGTGCCATAGCACTACACAGTTCAGGCTTGTGGTGTGGGGTATTGAACATGCTTCAGGCATGAAAGTCTTTTCTGAATGGCCATTATACTATCTCCCCAGTCCCTACCAAGATTTCAAACACCCAACAAAACAAAACAAAACAAAATAGCTATTACTGTATAAGATATATGAGTATTGTTCTAAGAGTAAATCTGCTAGGAGATCAGACAACTCTGTTAATTTGTTAAACTTTTCCATTTTATTGATTTAACACAGTTGTACAATATTATACAATTTTAAGGATGTAGTTTCATATCTATATAAGTGCATAAACTTTTTTATCACATATTGGAAATGAGCAGTAAGAAATTATAAAATGTTTTAAAGTAGATCAGTAATATGGCAGGATTTGTGATTTAGAAGGCTTCTATAAGGAATGAAATTTGAATGGAGCAACAGAGTGGACACAATTCGCAGAAAAAGACCTAGATAACTTGGAAAGATGGAGAAAACTATTATCATTTTTTTGGGACAGATCACAAAGGGTTAAACAAAATTCTAAGTAGAGGTTTAACTATGCCACTAGTTCCCAGATTTGAAAGTGTAACTTATTTTGAACTTCTTAAATGTTTTCTAAGGCTATTGATAGCTTCGTTGCCTTATTTTTAATTCATTTACAAAAAGGCATGTGGCAGATTCTGCAGATGGAAGGAAACAGTACACCCAGTTCTAACAAGAGAATGTTGGTAAAGGCAAAGAAACTAGGCCAAGGCTGACAAATTTTATCATTATGTATGGAAAGATCTAAAAGGAAGATCAGTTGTAAGGGTAAAGGCTAAAAATTAGAGAGGGATTACATATAGTTGTGGACCTTTCAGGTAAAAGGCCAGTTAAAAACTGATAAAATATAGAGCCCTGAACAAGAGTTGGGATTAGAGGTAATCACTAAATAAAACAGAGAAAAGATTTCGAAAAAGGAGACAGGCAGCATTAACTTATGTGTTACAAAGTTTAAATAGAGTAAGTTGAACAAATATAACAATGATTGAATAATTAAGAGGTCACTAGTGATTTAAAATGTTCTATCAGTAGTGTGAGGGAATAGATAATAGATATGTTGAGTAATGGGCAGTAAAAAATATAACCAAGATGGCCAGGCTGTGCACAAGGACCTGGGTTCAAGTCTCTGGCTCCCACCTGCAGAGGGAAAGCTTCATGAATGTTGAAGTAAGGCTGCAGGAGTCTCTCTGTCTCTAACTCTCTATCTCCTCTCCCTTCTCAGTTTCTATCTCTATCCATAAAAATAAATAAATAAATAGAAAGAAAATATAACCAGTTGCCAAAATAAGAGAGATTTGCAATTTTTCAAAACTTACTTTTAATAGACTATAAGAACATTCTAATCATGTGTATCAAATCAAAGAACACAAAACAATAATCTGAAAATACAGCACAACTTTGTTCACAGCAGCACTATTTACACTGGTCAAGATATGGAAACAAGAGGAGTGTCCAGTGACAGACCAATGGGTAAGGAAATACACTTTATGTGTAATAAAATACTACTGAGCTATAAGAAAGGATGAAATCTTAACTTTTGGAGGCAGTTAGGCTATGTGAAATAAAGCAGAAGACAGTAAGACACTATACAGTCTCATTCTTATGTGGGATGTATAAAGAAACAACTGCAGGACAGACAAACCAAACAAAAATAAACCCTGAGACTGATGAAGAACTGAGGGTACCAAAGGAAGACAGGGAAAAAGAGTTGCTAGTGAATTTTAATTGATTTGGGAGGCAGGAAGATTGATACCTTAGTGATGGGCGTGGTGAAGAAAGACCCTGTCACTTTCCATTGTGCTTAAACTAGTGGCGTGCAAGCAGTTGTCTTTCCAACTAAGAAGTTTTCTCCCTCCCCATCACTAGGCAGTAGCATGTGTACTTACTTTTAGATAAGTGTGATTCTCCCCAAATTCCTAGCTGTGGTTTGGTTAGATTAGCTGTGCTCTTTTGTTGAATTTTCTAGTTGTTTTGGGGAGTCACTGTACTGCTGCAGCTACTTCATGTCATGCACTAGGAATAGGGAACAATCTGGTGGTCTCCACTCACAGTGTGAAAGTTTCTTAAGCTATGGAACAATAATGCAGTTATGTATTTCTTTCTCTCTCCTCTCTCTCTCTCTCTCCACATCTCTCTCTGTTGCTCATTCTCTATAAAAGAAAGAAAACAAAGTTTAGGGACAAGGCAATAACTCACCCAGTTTAGCACATCTGCTACCCAGGTTCAAGAACTTAGTCCTCACATACAGTAAGGAAACATCTTAAGCAATAAATGAGGTGCTGTAGATGTCTATCTTACTCTCCTTTTATTTGTTGGGAAATTGTGCAGATGTGGTTGAACATTGGCAGGGCCCACAAACCACCATATTTCCATGCAAGTATTATTATTTACATAACAATCTTCTGCTTTGTCTTAGAAATGACTAAAGGTCTCCCCACCACATTATCCCCCTCTGGATATTGCTAATTCCCGCCAGTTAAAACCATTGCAACAGAGCCGATTGGGGGAAGATGGCGGACTGAGAAGCTGTTAACAGCATTTTCTCTGATCACATCTTCTAAAAACAGTAGGATTTTCTGCCTTTAGCAGGCCTGTCAATAAGGGGTGACACCAAAGAGGTGATTATAATTTAATTTGGGTTAACAATTAGAGTAAAGGTGACACGAACTAGCGGGGCTCCAGACTTCCCAGGCGGCGCCGGGCAAAGTGAGTGCGCCTGGCATTGTCCTCCGCCCGGGAAGGCGGCTCCTCCGCCATCCGGTTGCAGAGCGCTGCTGGGCGGCCGGCAGAGGACCCGGAGGAAGCACTTTAGCTCGGGGGCTTTCTCTTGGGAGTCTCCAGGGACCACCACGACCCTGAGGGCGGATCCAAAGACTTCTTGAGTATAGCTCTCATTGGATCAAAGGACTTGGAGCTAGTTTTCATTTTCGAGAAATCCTTTAAAAAAGTCTGGAGGGGGGGGTTTCCCGGAAGATGGCGGACGGAGAAGCTGCTAGCCGCTGAGCTCTGAACACACTCCCCTGGAAACAATAAGATTTTCTGCCTTTAGCAGGCCAGCCAATGAGGTGTCCTTAGACACCAAGGAGGTGACTATAACTTAATTTGGGTTAAGAATTAGAGTAGGGAAAAAAATTCTTTCTTCTACCTTTTAATTTTTAAGCATACATCCTTCCCTCCCCCCCCCATAAGCAGTCCCTGGGGACCAGCTCCTAGCAGGATACCCCATACCACCAAACAGGGTGTTTTTTTTTTGAATTCACTGATACACATTTGGGAAGTTCCTTGCACTGCTCTTTAATTACAACTCTTTTTCTTATCTTCTCCCTTTTCTCTCTCTTGTCTCTCTCTCTCTTTTTTTTTTTTAATCTTGTCATACACTTCTTCTTTCCTCTTTGCCTTTCTGAATTTGTGAATTACTTTGGGGAAGAAATCCGACTCAGAGTGGACTCTCTATGTGTGTATCTCTGCTCTAGTTCCCTTTCCCCTCTTGTTACCCCTAGAATATACACTGGATAGTAGATTTTCATAACTGTCTATTCTTGCTATCCTCTCTTTCTTTTCTCTTTCTTCACTGGGATTTGGCTACTATTTTTTCACGGACTGGAGAAATTGTTTGGCTAACTGGTAATTATTAAACTACTTCAATACTTACTTCAGTTGCTACTGTAATTCCGGAGGTTGATGAGTGCAATTGTCATAAAGGTATTTAGTACATTGTTACTTGTACTAAGACACAACAACTGAGGAACAACAGAGCATTAAAAAAAAAAAAAGACAGAAACACATAAATTAAAAAAATGGGTAGATTAAAAACAAATAAAACTGCTACTCCAATGAATGAAGACAAGAGCCCAGAAGAAACTACAAATCAGTCAGAAGTAACCATAGATAAGAAAAGTATGCAAGCAATAATAAACTTATTAATCACAGAAATGAAAACAACATTGGAGGAAAGGAATGGCAGTATTAGGGAAACAACAGATGAGACCCCCCCCCCAAGGAAAATACTGATTATCTTGAGGCAATTAGAGAACTGAAAGCTGAAATAGCTATAATGAAGAAAGAAGCTGAGGCAAGGTAAAGCAGACTAACAGAAGCAGAAAACAGTATTAGTCAGACAGAGGATGAGTTAGAGAAAATGAAGAAAGAGGTGAAAGAGCTTAAAAAGAGATTGAGAGACACTGAAAACAACAACACAGACATATGGGATGATATCAAAAGAAGTAACAGTCGCATAATTGGCCTGCCAGAGGAAGAAAGAGAGGAAGGGGAAGCAAACATTGTAGAGGAAATAATACAAGAAAACTTCCCAGACCTGAATAACAGAAAGGATATCAAGGTTCAAGAGGACCAGAGAGTACCAAACATAATCAACCCAGAAGTGAAGACACCAAGACGCATCATAGTCACAATGAGAAGAAGTAAGGATAAAGAAAGGATCCTAAAGGCTGCAAGAGAGAAACAAAAAGTCACATACAAGGGAAAACCCATAAGATTATCTGCAGATATCTCCACTCAAACTCTAAAAGTCAGAAGGGAGTGGCAAGATATCTATCGAGCCCTGAATGAAAAAGGGTTTCAACCAAGGATAATGTATCCTGCTAGACTTTCATTAAAACTAGATGGAGGGATCAAAACCTTCTTAGACAAACAACAGTTAAAGGAGGCAACCATCACCAAGCCGGCACTGAAAGAGGTTCTAAAAGGCTTCTTATAAACAAGAACATCACTATAATACTGGCAATATATCAGAGTAAACAAATTGTTTTTTAGAACAATGGCACTACAATACATTAAATCCATAATATCAATAAATGTCAATGGCTTAAACTCACCCATCAAAAGGCACAGGGTGGGGGGATGGATCAGAAAACATAACCCAACCATATGCTGCTTACAAGAATCCCATCTGTCACAACAAGATAAACACAGACTTAAAGTGAAAGGATGGAAAACTATCATACAGGCTAACGGTCCACAAAAAAGGGCAGGAACAGCCATTCTCATCTCAGACACGATAGATTTTAAATTAAATAAAGTAATAAAAGATAGGCAAGGACATTACATAATGATTAGAGGATCAATCAGCCAAGAAGACTTAACAATTATTAACATCTATGCACCCAACGAGGGACCATCGAAATACATTAAGCATCTACTGAAAGAATTTCAAAAATACATCAATAGTAATACAATAATAGTGGGAGACTTCAATACCCCACTCTCACACTTAGACAGATCAACAAAGCAGAGAACCAATAAAGATACAAGAGAATTGAATGAAGAGATTGACAGACTAGACCTCTTGGACATTTTCAGACTCCTCCACCCCAAAAAACTGGAATACACCTTCTTTTCAAATCCACATAACACATACTCAAGGATAGACCACATGTTAGGCCACAAAGATAGCATCAATAAATTCAGGAGCATTGAAATCATCCCAAGTATCTTCTCAGACCACAGTGGAGTAAAACTAACATTTAACAACAAACGGAAAATTATTAAAAGACATAGAATTTGGAAACTAAACAACATGCTCCTTAAGAACCACTGGGTCAGAGACTCACTCAAACAGGAAATTCAAATGTTCCTGGAAACTAATGAAAATGAAGACACAACCTATCAAAATATTTGGGACACAGCTAAAGCAGTACTGAGAGGGAAACTTATAGCTATACAATCACATATTAAACACCAAGAAGAAGCCCAAATGAACGACCTTTCTGCACACCTCAAGGACTTAGAGGAAGAGGAACAAAGGAACCCTAAAGGAACCAGAAGGACAGAAATCACTAAAGTTAGAGCAGAAATAAACAACATCGAAAATAAAATAACCATACAAAAGATCAATGAAGCCAAATGTTGGTTCTTTGAAAGATTAAACAAAATTGACAAACCCCTAGCCAGACTCACCAAACAAAAAAGAGAGAAAACTCAAATTAATAGAATTGTAAACGATGGAGGAGATATCACAACTGACACCACAGAAATCCAGAGAATCCTGTGAAACTTCTATAAAGAACTATATGCCACCAAGCTAGAGAATCTGGAAGAAATGGAACAGTTCCTAGAAACCTATGCACTTCCAAAACTGAACCAAGAACTAAAAAATGTAAATGCACCAATCACAGACAAAGAAATTGAAACCGTTATTAAGAAGCTCCCCAACAACCAAAGTCCTGGACCAGATGTCTTCACAAACGAATTCTACAAAACTTTCAGGAAACAGTTAATACCCATACTTCTTAAGCTATTCCATAAGATTGAAGAAACAGGAATACTCCCTTCCACCTTTTATGAAGCCAACATCACCCTGATACCAAAAGCTGATAGGGACAGAACAAAAAAGGAAAACTACAGACCAATATCTCTGATGAACATAGATGCCAAAATATTAAACAAGATCTTGGCCAACCGGATACAGCAACACATCAAAAAGATTGTTCATCATGACCATGTGGGATTCATCCCAGGAATGCAAGGCTGGTTCAACATCCGTAAGTCAATCAATGTCATTCACCACATCAATAAAAGCAAAGCCAAAAACCACATGATTATCTCAATAGATGCAGAGAAAGCCTTTGACAAAATCCAACACCCATTCATGCTCAAAACTCTACAAAAAATGGGAATAGATGGGAAATTCCTCAAGATAATAGAGTCTATATATAGCAAACCTACAGCCAACATCATACTCAATGGACAGAAGCTGAAAGCATTCCCCCTCAGATCAGGGACTAGACAGGGCTTTCCACTGTCACCATTACTCTTCAACATAGTATTGGAAGTTCTTGCCATAGCAATCAGGCAAGAGAAAGAAATTAAAGGGATACAGATTGGAAGGGAAGAAGTCAAGCTCTCACTATTTGCAGATGATATGATAGTATACATAGAAAGACCTAAAGAATCCAGTAGAAAATTACTGGAAGTTATTAGGCAATATAGCAAGGTATCAGGGTACAAAATCAATGTACAAAAATCAGTGGCATTTCTTTATGCAAACACTAAATCTGAAGAAGAAGACATCCAGAAATCACTCCCATTTACTGTTTCAGCAAAATCAATCAAATACCTAGGAATAAAGTTGACCAAAGAAGTGAAAGACTTGTATGCTGAAAACTGTAAGTCGCTACTCAAGGAGATAGAAACTGATACCAAGAAATGGAAAGATATCCCATGCTAATGGATTGGAAGAATAAATATCATCAAAATGAATATTCTCCCCAGAGCCATATACAAATTTAATGCAATACCCATCAAAGTTCCACCAAGCTTCTTTAAGAGAATAGAACAAACACTTCAATCATTTATCTGGAACCTGAAACACATCGAATTGCCAAAACCATCTTGAGGAAAAGAAACAGAAATGGAGGCATCACACTCCCAGATCTCAAACTATATTATAAAGCCATCATCATCAAAACAGCATGGTACAGGAACAAAAATAGGCACACAGACCAGTGGAACAGAATTGAAAGCCCAGAAGTAAATCCCAACTCCTATGGGCATCTAATCATTGATAAGGGGGCCCAAAGGATTAAATGGAAAAAGGAGGCTCTCTTCAATAAATGGTGCTGGGAAAACTGGGTTGAAACATGCAGAAGAATGAAATTGAACCACTTTATCTCACCAGAAACAAAAATCAACTCCAAATGGATCAAAGACCTAGATGTCAGACCAGAAACAATCAAATACTTAGAGGAAAACATTGGTAAAACACTTTCCCACCTATACCTCAAGGACATCTTTGATGAATCAAACCCAATTGCAAGGAAGACCAAAGCAGAAACAAACCAATGGGACTACATCAAATTGAAAAGCTTCTGCACATCCAAAGAAACAATTAAACAAACAGAGAGACCCCTCACAGAATGGGAGAAGATCTTCACATGCCAGACATCAGACAAGAAACTAATCACCAAAATATATAAAGAGCTCAGCAAACTTAGCACCAAAAAAGCAAATGACCCCATCCAAAAACGGGCAGAGGAAATGAACAAAACATTCACAAGAGAGGAGATCCAAAAGGCTAACAAACATATGAAAAACTGCTCTAGGTCACTGATTGTCAGAGAAATGCAAATTAAGACAACACTAAGATACCACCTCACTCCTGTAAGAATGGATTACATCAAAAAGGACAGCAGCAACAAATGCTGGAGAGGATGTGGGGACAGAGGAACCCTTTTACATTGCTGGTGGGAATGTAAATTGATAGATCCTCTGTGGAGAGCAGTCTGGAAAACTCTCAGAAGGCTAGACATGGACCTTCCATATGATCCAGTAATTCCTCTCCTGGGGTTATACCCCAAGGACTCCATAACACCCAACCAAAAAGAGGTGTGCGCTCCTATGTTCATAGCAGCACAATTCATAATAGCTAAGACCTGGAAGCAACCCAGGTGCCCAACAACAGATGAGTGGCTGAGAAAGCTGTGGTATATATACACAATGGAATACTATGCAGCTATCAAAAACAATGAACCCACCTTCTCTGACCCATCTTGGACAGAGCTAGAAGGAATTATGTTAAGTGAACTAAGTCAGAAAGATAAAGATGAGTATGGGATGATCCCACTCATCAACAGAAGCTGACTAAGAAGATCTGAAAGGGAAACTAAAAGCAGGACCTGATCAAATTGTAAGTAGGGCACCAAAGTAAAAACCCTGTGGTGAGGGGTAGACATGCATCTTCCTGGGCCAGTAGGGGGTGGGAGTGGGCGGGAGGGATGGGTCACATTCCTTTGGTGGTGGGAATGGTGTTTATGTACCCTCCTAGCAAAATGTAGACATATAAATCAGTAGTTAATTAATATGAGAGGGGGAAAATCAATTGTATGTCTCAAAGTTTCTCAAAAGACAAACTGAATCTTTCTAATATATAGGCTATGTATTTGATATGCGGACTCTCTCAAAAGCCTAGACCTAGTAGATTAGAAGCATCCAATAGTACAGCTATATATAAGATACTGGATACTGTACAGCAAACCATAACAAAGGGACTTTTCAAAGTTAACCCAATTAACAAATAATGTGATTATAATATTAACTATCGATTGTCTTTTTGAACCCTAAGACAGCAGGAACCTCACATTTTCACTATAGAGCCCCTACTTCCCCCAGTCCTGGAACCCTTGGATAGCGCCCACTTTCCCGTATGCATCTCCCAATTCAAACCAAATAATATTGCATCCGCTGATCACAACCTAACCAAAGCAATGATTGCCACCTCAACATGCTTCACCTCAGACTATATCCAGAGACTTCACGTGTGGAATGACAACCCTTCAGCTTCATTACTCGGGTGAAACCTTTCCTTTTATAGTACATTCTAATTTCATCTCAGGTAGTTCACTTTCTAACAAAGTCCCATAACCTAGATATACACCAGTTTCTGTGAGAGAGAGCTTATGTGCACACGTATCCATAAACTACTGCAAAATATATACCTGAAAGCAGAAGTACACTAGAGTTTGCAGTGAGTACCTCCCTAACACTTCCTCTGCACTATTCCAAGCTTGGGATCCATGATTGCTCAACAAATTGTTTGGCTTCATATGTTAACTCTCTTTTTAATCACCAGGTTCCAGATGCCACTAGGATGCTGGCTAGGCTTCCCTGGATTGAAGACCGCACCAATGTGTCCTGGAGCTCAGCTTCCCCAGAGACACACCTTACTAGGGAAAGAGAGAGGCAGACTGGGAGTATGGACCGACCAGTCAATGCCCATGTTCAGCGGAGAAGCAATTACGGAATCCAGACCTTCTACCTTCTGCAACCCTCAACGACCCTGGGTCCATGCTCCCAGAGGGCTAGAGAATGGGAAAGCTATCATGGGAGGGGGCGGGTTATGGGGATTGGATGGTGGGAATTGTGTGGAGTTGTACTCCTCCTACATTATGTTTTTGTTCATTAATCCTTTCTTAAATAAAAAGTCAATAAAAAAAATTATGAGAAAAAAAAATCCATTGCAACAGTTGCTAAGGACGCTTCCACCTTCCCAGCATACCTTTTGCCTCTCTCCACCCCCTCTGCTAGCCATCTCCATTCCCAACTTACCACTTCCAGTTTTTATCCCATAAAACCAACCTCTGTTCCTGGTTTCACTCTCTTCCTCTCTTCTTCTTCCTCTCTTTCCTCTCCTGTGTCCCAACCTCCAGAAGGGCAGGTGTGCAGAGAGGGAGACAGCCATTGCTTTGCATGTAGCTTAATCCTCTGCACTCATACCCAACTGTGGGGCACCCACATCAATAAAGAATTGTATTACCATGCCACCACGAGTCCCTGGAACTTTTCCCCTGCCCATGAAGCTAGCCCAACATTTATTATTTTTTATAATCATTTATTTTTTAATTTCTTTATTTAGGGATTAATGTTTTACATTCAACAGTAAATGCAATAGTTTGTACATGCATAACATTTCTCAGTTTTCCATATAACAATACAACCTCCACTAGGTCCTCTGTCATCCTTCTTGGACTTGTATTCTCCCCACCACCACCCACCTCAGAATCTTTTACTTTGGTGCAGTACGCCAATTCCAGTTCAGGTTCTACTTGTGTTTTCTCTTCTGATCCTGTTTTTCAACTTTTGCCTGAGAGTGAGATCATCCCATATCCATCCTTCAGTTTATGACTTATTTCACTTAACATGAATTTTTCAAGGTCCATCCAAGATCGGCTGAAAACGGTGAAGTCATTATTTTTTTATAGCTGAGTAGGATTCCATTGTCTGTATATACTACAACTTGCTCAGCCACTCATCTGTTGTTGGACACCTGGGTTGCTTCCAGGTTTTGGCTATTACAAATTGCACTGCCAAGAACATATGTGTACACAGATCTTTTTAGATGAGTGAGTTTGGTTTCTTAGGATATATCCCCAGGAGAGGAATTGCAGGATCTCAGGGCAGGTCCATTTCTAGCCTTCTGAGATTTCTCCAGACTGTTCTTCATAGAGGTTGGACCAATTGACATTCCCACCAGCAGTGTAGGAGGGTTCTTTTGACCCCACAACCTCTTCAGCATTTGTTATTGTTACCTTTTCTGATGTATGACATTCTTACAGGAGTGAAGTGGTATCTCATTGCTGTCTTTATTTGCATTTCTCTGACAATCAAAGACTTGGAGCATTTTTTCATGTGTTTCTTGGCCTTTTGGATCTCTTCTGTGGTGAATATTCAGTCCATGTCCTCTCCTCATTTTGGGGTGGGGTTATTTGTTTTCTTGTTGAGGTTGGCAAGCTCTTTATTTATTCTGGTTATTAGCCTCTTGTCTGATGTATGGCATGTAAAGGTCTTCTCCCATTCTGTGAGGAGTCTCTTGGTTTGGGTAGAGGTTTCTTTTGCTGTACAGAAGCTTTTTAATTTGATGTAGTCCCATAAGTTTATGCTTGCCTTAGTCTTTTTTGTAATTGGATTCGTTTCATTGAAGATGTATTTAAAATTTATGCAGAAAAGAGCTCTGCCAATATTTTCCTGTAAGTATCTGATAGTTTCTGGTGTAACATCCAAGTCTTTGATCCACTTGGAATTTACTTTTGTATTTGGTGAAATATAGTGGTTCAGTTTCATTTTTCTGCATGTTTCAACGCATTTTTTCCAACTCATTTATTGAAGAGACTCTGCTTTCCCCATTTAATAGTCTGGGCACCTCTGTCAAAGATTGGATGTCCATAGGTGTGGGGGCTTACTTCCAGGCTCTCGGTTCTATTCCACTGGTCAGTGTGTCTATTCATGTTCCAGAACCAAGCAGTTTTGATGACAACAGCCCTGTAATACAATTTGAAATCTGGGAGTGTGATGCCTCCAGTAATGTTCTTTCTTCTCAAGATTGTTTTGGCAATTCTAGGTCTGTTCTGGTTCCAGATAAACATCTGGAGCATTTGTTCTATTCTCCTAAAAACTCTGATTAGGATCTTGATGGGGAGAGCATTAAATTGGTAGATGGCTTTGGGTAATATATTCATTTTGATGATGGTAATTCTTCCAACTCATAAACATGGAATATCTTTCCACTTCTTTGTGTCTTTTTCAATTACCTTGACTAGTGACTTATAATTTTCAGGATACAAGTCTTTCACTCCTTTGGTTAGATTTACTCCTAGATAGTTTATTGTTTTTGTTGCTATAGTAAAAGGAATTGATTTTTGGATTTCAACTTCTTCTAACTTAGTGTTTACATAGAGGAATGCCACTGACTTTTGAATGTTAACTTTATAGCCTAATACCTTACTGTATTGCCTGATGATTTCCAAAAGCTTCTTGCTGGATTCCTTAGGTTTTTCTATGTATACTATCATGTCATCTGCAAATAGGGAGAGTTTGACTTCTTCTCTTCCAATCTGTATCCCTTTAATTCCTTGCTTCTGCCTAGTTGCTATAGTAAGGATTTCCAACACTATGCTGAATAGTAATGAGGATAGTGGGCAGCCCTGTCTAGTAACTGATTTGAGGGAAAATGCTTCCAGTTTTTCACCATTGAGTATGATGGCTGTAGGTTTACTATATATAGACTCCATGATCTGGAGGTGCAGGGGATTGAACCCAGGACTTTGGAGCCTCAGGCATGAAAGTCTCACTCCTTAACCATTATGCTATCTAACCCTGCCCATCACTTTTTCTAGTTTGCTTTTTCTGTTGGTCCTTGTCTATTTCATTCTTTCAAATACAACAAACTACCTTTAGAGTGTTATTGTTTATTGAGTTTAATATGACACTATTGAGTGAAATAATGCATATGCAATAATGCTATGCGGCCATTAAAATCCTTGATTTTGCAAATTATATACTAACATGGAATAACTTATCAGAATAAAAATAGTTTTAAAGTAGGATGATGCCACAGTGATAGCATAGTGGTTGTACAAATGACTTTCATGACTAAGGCTCTGTGTTTTTAGGTTCAGTTCCCAACACCACCATAAACTAGTTGTTAGCAGTATTCTGGCTTTAAAATTTTAATTAATTAATTAATATTATAGGATACAAATTTATTTATTATAGTAGATTATTTCTACTATATATTTTTTTCACCCACCAGGGTTATCACTAGGGTTCTGTACCTACACCATAAATCCACCTCTCTCACTCCCAGCAGCTATTTTTCCTTGTTTGTTCTTTTTAGATAGGACAGAGAAAAAATGAGAAAGGAGAAGGAAACAGAGAGAGAGAGAGAGAGTGAAAGAGAGACACACCTGCTTCATTTCTTGTGAAGCTTCTTATCAGCTCCCACAGGTGGAGAACTGGGGCTCAAACCCAGGTCCTTAAGTATGGTAATTGATGCACATAGCCAAGCAAGCCACCTCCCAACCCCTATTTCTACTAACTTTTAAAATAATTTATCATAACTATGTATACAATTTGTATTTTAAGTATTGGAAACTCATATATCATAATTATTACAGTTATTACATGCAGTGGTAAGTGAATACCATATGCATTATAGTAGGATGGATTATTTCAGATGTAGCCTGAATGGAAAGATATGAGAAGACAAACAGAAGACTATTACACAAAAATTAAAGGTTGATGGATCTTCTGATAGTATGATGATAATGACAATGGAGAAAATAGAAATATTCTCAAAATATTTGAAAGTTAAGTTAATGAAAATTGTAAAATGACTGGGTGAAATAAAATTGTTATTCATGAGTCAGGTTTTCTTTTTCTTGATATTGGATCCAGGGGTTGCTAATTGCTATACTCACCACAATCCTTTTTCATGCTTCTTACCTAAGCACTCAGTATTCTTCGGTATCTGGCTTGCAAGGCTGCAACCTTCCTCTCTTGGGTTTCTTCTCCTTTTTTTTTCACTCTTTCTACTCCCACTATAACTATAAATACTGTAGTTCTTACAATTATAGCTCTGCAACTTCATCTTCAAATTACATATTCTTTTCTAATGTTTTATTTTATTTATTTTTTGGATACAGACAAAGAAACAGAGGAAAGGAAGAGATAAGAAGAATACACAGGGGCTGGGCAGTAGCACAGCAGGTGAAGCGCAGGTAGCACAAAGCACAATGACCAGCTTAAGGATCCTGGTTCCAGAGCCAGGCTCACCTGCAGGGGAGTCGCTTCACAGGTGGTGAAGCAAGTCTGCAGGTCTGTCTTTCTCTCCCCCCTCTGTCTCCCCTTCTCTCTCGATTTCTCTCTGTCCTGTCCAGCAACAACAACAGCAGTGACAACAATAATAGTAAAGACAGAAACAAAGGTAACAACAAAGGCAACAATGTAGATAAAATGGCCTCCAGGAGCAATGGATTCATAGTGTAGGCACCGAGCTCCAGCAATAACCCTAGAGGCAAAAAAAAAATAAAATAAAGAAAAATAAAGAAGAATACAAATGCAGCACTGCTTCACAGCTCATGAAACTTTCTCCAGGCAGGTGGCAATCAGGGGCCTGAATCTGGATCCTTGCACAAGAAAACATTTATGTTTTATTAGGTGCATCACTGTTTGACATATATTCTAAGTCACATACATATAAAGCTATTTACTGTCACCCACACCAACAGATAAAATTTACACTACAATTTGTCACACATTTATTTGCTCAAGAATAACTGCAACAATTTTTTAAAAAATAGTTTCTGGAATTATGTTATTCACACAAATATTTTATATTGCAATATTTTATTTCTTTTTTGTTAATTTTTAGCTCCTCAAAATGCATTTATAGTCCACATGAAATTCTTTGCCCACACTTTGAAATCACAATTTGAGGTTACTTTAACCAGTGCATTAGCTTCTGTTTTATCTACATGTAAACTGTTTAAACACAAATTGAAATCACTTATAATATCAGTCTTCAAAATCAAAACTCAAATTGTTATATTTTTACTTATAATACATTACAGACTTTTCAAACTCAAAGTGATAACAGTTGAATCTGTATTTTTCTCCAAATTATCCCTATTTCTAGAAATCCTCATCACAGGAGATACAGTGATATTTACATATTGCGCAAGTCAAAAATTGAGTTCGTATTTTGTGGTGTCCTTCTCATTCTTATTTATAGTTAAACAACAACTAGGTCTTATCTATTCTATTTAATATTTTTTAGCTTTCTCTTCTCTTTATTTCTATTAATGCTATCTTTGAACAACATAAAATTTATCTGTGTTAAAGCTACAAAATATCTTAACTTTATAATAAGACCAGAGTCATCTTACCACTTTACAGTCAGTACCTACAAAGACATTTAAAAAAAGAAATAATAATTTTCGTAAGTTCTTTAAGTGTTAAGTAGTTTCATGCTACTAGTAGAAATGTCTTAAAGTGGAAATTATACCATTTATAATTTTCTATAGGTTTACCTCTTTGTGCTCAAAATGTTGCACTTCCCTTTTGTCATTTAATTATTCCTGCATCCATGAGAAATGCACAGGTCATTTTCCCATTCTATTTTTATTTATTTATTTATTCCCTTTTGTTGCCCTTGTTTTATTGTTGTAGTTATTGTTGTTGATATTGATATCATCATTGTTGGATAGGACAGAGAGAAATGGAGTGAGGATGGGAAGACAGAAAGTGGAGAAAAGATAGACACCTGCAGACCTGTGGGTGGGGAGGCGGGGGCTGGAACTGAGATTCTTTCTTTCTTTCTTTCTTTCTTTCTTTCTTTCTTTCTTTCTTTCTTCTTATTTTTTTTTCCTCCAGGGTTATTGCTGGGCTTGGTGCCTGCACCATGAATCCACCGCTCCTGGAGGCCATTTTTCCCCCTTTTATTGCCCTTGTTGTTGTAGCCTCATTGTGGTTATTATTATTGCCATTGTTTATGTCGTTCGTTGTTGGATAGGACAGAGAGAAATGGAGAGAGGAGGGGAAGACAGAGAGGGGGAGAGAAAGATAGACACCTGCAGACCTGCTCCACCGCCTGTGAAGCGACTCCCCTGCAGGTGGGGAGCCAGGGGCTTGAACCGGGATCCTTATGCCATTATGCCGGTCCCTGCGCTTAGCGCCACATGCCCTTAACCTGCTGCGCTACTGCCCAATTCCCTCCCATTCTATTTTTTTAAATATTGAATATCTTCCATTATTTTATATGAGCATATTTTTGTGGAGGAAATCACGTTTTTCAAGTCTGTTTTCTCAGGATATTTTCACACCTCTTCACAATAGATGTTAACAAGCCTTACTGGCCATTAAAGTGCCTTGTCCCTCTACTACACGGCATTGGGCCTCTGCCCCTTATTACTCCTTTCCTCTCTTCCCAGTGACTTCAGATCTGCAAAGTGTACAGAATTTGAGTATTTCTCACTTGAACTTCTATTTCTTCCAAATCCTCAAGTACTTAACTTTCATGTTTTATATAAATGCAACTTTTGCAAAAGGACTTTCCCTGTAGACTGGGATCATTTCATAACACCTCATCTTGTACTTATTTCTAATATAAAAATAACTGTCTTATGCTGACTTTCAATGCCTACTCAACCATCACTATCAATATATATTCATAAATATATCACTATTGATAATATGTCATTAAACACAATAACATTAAATATCATTAAACACAAGCTTCTTTTTTGATAGAGATAGAAAAGCACAGAGTCAGAGACCACAGCACTGAAACTTCCTTCAATCCAATAAAAGCTGAGCATGGCAAAACAGCACACTATCCAAATGAGTTATTTCATTGATAGAAGCTTCTTGAGTGCCAGGCTAGCATCACTGGAGAGAGACCAGGAACTTGTGGTGGAGTGGGAATGCAATGCAATGCCTTTATTGATCAGAGACAATGCCTTTATATATATCTTTAACCGGAAGTGGCAAGTGGGAAAAGGAAATAGCTAGGAGAGGGGGTGGAGAAAAGAGTACTGAAGTAGAAAGCTTCTATAGCAGCTGATGCAAAGATTCTAACCAGTGGGATTAACCAGTACCCTGCAGGCAAGGCAGGTCTCAGGCAAAACAATGACTATGTAAATAGACCACAGCATCAAGCAATGCAGGGGAGCTGGCATAATGCCCAACACTTGAGGACAGACATTTGTAATTTATTATTGAAATCACATTACATAGTAATGACTTACTAACACAAAAAGAACACATTTTTTTAAACTTAGCTGATAAAATGAGTTGTCAGAACAGTGTGTCTAGAGATGACAGAAGTTAAAAATGCAGATAGAATCAGTGTTTACTTTCCCTTTCAACTACTCTTACATTAATATAATCATAAAGTATAAAGTTTAGTATGTTATCTTACTGAAATCCTATTGACATGCCCAGTGACACTATCTAAACTTAAGAAAAGTATACACTTATAACTACATACAGTAAGAATATATCTTAAATATTCACCACAGAAGAGATCCAAAAGGCCAAGAAACACATGAAAAAATGCTCCAAGTCTCTGATTGTCAGAGAAATGCAAATCAAGACAACAATGAGATATCACTTCACTCCTGTGAGAATTTCATACATCAGAAAAGGTAACAGCAGCAAATGCTGGAGAGGGTGTGGGGTCAAAGGAACCCTCCTGCACTGCTGGTGGGAATGTCAATTGGTCCAACCTCTGTGGAGAACAGTCTGGAGAACTCTCAGAAGGCTAGAAATGGACCTACCCTATGACCCTGCAATTCCCCTCCTGGGGATATATCCTAAGGAACCCAACACATCCATCCAAAAAGATCTGTGTACACGTATGTTCTTGGCAGCACAATTTGTAATAGCCAAAACCTGGAAGCAACCCAGGTGTCCAACAACAGATGAGTGGCTGAGCAAGTTGTGGTATATATACACAATGGAATACTACTCAGCTGTAAAAAATGGTGACTTCACCGTTTTCAGCCGATCTTGGATGGACCTTGAAAAAATCATGTTGAGTGAAATAAGTCAGAAACAGAAGGATGAATATGCGATGATCTCACTCTCAGGCCGAAGTTGAAAAACAAGATTAGAAAAGAAAACACAAGTCGAACCTGAAATGGAATTGGAGTATTACACCAAAGTAAAAGACTCTGGGGTGGGTGGGTGGGTGGGGAGAATACAGGTCCATGAAAGATGATGAATGACATAGTGGGGGTTGTATTGTTAAATGGGAATCTGGGGAATGTTATGCATGTACAAACTATTGTATTTACTGTTGAATGTAACACATTAATTCCCCAATAAAGAAATAAATTATTTAAAAAAAAGAAATAGAAAAAAAAGAATATATCTTAGTGTATGTACATATGTGCATATGTATAGTAAATATGGTTTTTACAAATCTATTGTAAATGTGACCATTCCAATATGTCTTTTAAATATGATAACATTACTTTGGATTCAACTCACAAAATATTATATATTTGAGAATAAAGACATTATCTACCATAATTCCAGAACTTTTTTCAATCTAAGAGGGTACTTTTTAGAAGGAAGATTAAAAGTGCACATTAAAAGTATCATGCTTTCTTAATTTTATTTATTGTATTCCAAAGTTGCAGAATTTCTATTTGAATCTTATTATAATTACCAATTATCTGCTGAAAATCTTAACATTGCTTGTAATTCATTGTGCACATTAAGAAAGGTTATTTTAATGTAGTTTTCAGACAACGTCATTATCTGAATCCTCTGTGGCTCTGTTTCAATTATCTATTGTTTGTTATGATTTAGAATCACATTGTCTTATCTCTTTATATGTCTGGTTAGTTTTGATTGAGTTGTGGATATTCTAAATAATAAGTGTAGAGATAATTTTAGACCCAGGATAATTTTATTTTCCTCCACTGAGTATTTGCTTTGCATTTGCCAGGTACCTGGAAAGAACCACTCAGAAGAACTACAATCCAATTGAAGAAGTGGAATGATCTAAAACTGAGCTTCAGTGTCTTTTAGATCATTCCCTCTTCTGGTTCACCTTTTTCCCTAGAATGTAGCCTCTCTGTGTCAACTCACAGAAAACATGATCATTATATATCATTTGGCAGACCCAGACTTCAACATCTGAAACCTAATATGTAATATCAAAACTACTTTTCAAATTTTAATCTGAGTATCCCCAAGTAGACACAAGTAGATTTGTTTACCTCCAGGCAAACAAATATCTCCAGATGAAAAGCAGAACCAAGTGTTGTGTTCGTGTATATGGATCTCTAGCCTCTCCTGGATCATGATTCTATATTTCCTATTATGTTCATTTCTTTTTATGCCTTCTTACAGAAATATCTATAGCAATTATTAGTTGGGGTTCTGGCTAGTACAGATCTATCCCTATGCTGTCTTTCTATTTATTCTGGGTCAGTCTATTAGTTATAGTAGCACAGTTCAACATTACTGACACTGAAATCCCTAAATTAATGTTAAATAAGTTTTTCTATGGAAATCTAGTGAGAATTTAGTTGGCTCTAGTTCTGCTAGATCACCTTTCCATTTTATTTCCTTTATATGCTTCTTGCATTGGAATACATTTTTCATCTTAACTACACTGAGTGTTGCTTTCTTTCTTATGTAGAATCTATATTTGAAATCCATATATTTTTATAGCTTAGGTCCTTGGTTAAAATTCACAGGTAAGTTACTCTTTTCTTTCTCAAAGTCTAAACGGCTATTTTAAAAAGTCATGCTCTGTGAACAGTGGTAGACTAATTCTTAGTACTCTGAGGTATTGGCTCCCTCCCAATATCTTCCATATATTCACACAATGTCTTGTCCTAAAAACATCTTGTCCTAGGAAGATGTTAACTATAGATTTATTTATATCAAACTAAAAACCTCTGAAATAGCATTAGAATTCAAGAATTTAAGCACCTCTACTTTAATTCTATATTATTTTATGTTTTTAATTTCCTTCATTTCCTGAATGTTTAAATGTACATTTTAAAATACACTTGATACCATTTATGCAGAGTTTAACCATGTTTTTAACAGCAGCTGCTTTCGATTAATTTGTTTGATAGGGACTACTAGAACCAGAAGAGTGAACATTTGGTAAAGCTATGGGCCAGTAAGACTGAAAGAGTGCTTGTTTTGCCATTTGCATGACAAGGTACATGCCTGGCCCCCATAACACCAGTGCATGCTTCCATACTGTGGTTTCTCTCTCTCCTTCTCTCTGTTCAAAAGTCAGACAGCAATAAATTTCCTGTGATGAAAAAATAATGCAGTATAACTTCCAGATTAAAACAGAAATTCACTTTTTTAAGGAAGAAGGAAGTGGGAGTTAGGCTAGGCGGTAGTGCAGCAGATTAAGCCCACATGGCACAAAGCACAAAAACCAGCATAAGGATCCCGATTGGAGCCCCCAGCTCCCCATTTGCAAGGGAGTCTTTTCACAAGGGTTGAATCAGGACTGCAGGTGCCTGTCTTTCTCTCTCCCTCTCTGTCTTTTCCTCCTCTCTCCATTTCTCTCTGTCCCATCCAACAATGACAACATCAATAACAACAACAACAATAACTACAACAATAAAATAGCAAGGGAAACAAAAGGGAATAAATAAATAAATATTAAAAGTGAGAAAAATAATTATGTCTATAGTCTGTTGGACATTAATGTGCATCAAAGAGAATTCACGTCTTTGTAAGCAAAGGTCAGTTCTACCTACGACTATCCTTACTTGAGATGTATGAATCACAAGCAATAGCAGAGAAAAGCAGAGGAAAATTCTTCAAAAGAAAGGGAGAATTTCCCTAAAGAGTGATGGACAAAGAGTACATTTTAAAGATTTCTTTCCAAGGAAAGAAAAGAGATATTTGAAAATCATGTCTTTTGCAAAGCTATGAGACAAGTACACAGGATTAAAAGTGGGATTAGAAAACAATGGATTGGGAGATTCAGATATAGAGGTAGAAGGGAATATATTAAGGATGCAAAAAAGAATAAGGAATACATAAAATAGAATAGAATCTGAGAATTAAGTTCCTCAGTAAGTGAATCCATAAGTGGGAATCAACATTGCAGAGAAGTGAAGATGACAAAATGAAAAAGCTTCCTAAAAATATAGGGGAAATGAAATATAGATGAAAATAACATGGATAAATAAGGAAAGTAGAGAATGGAGACCCAATACATGAATTATAGATGATACTGAGGAAGAAATGAGAACAAATGGAAAAAATGATGATGGCAATAATGACAATAAAAACAACAAACTGCTCCTGTAAAAGAAAAGTCTTTGTAGCTCTTTCTGTTCAAAATGCTGTGAGGACAAAAGCTAAGTTAACTCTTGTATAGGTTTAGATAGCCAGGCTCCCCTGGATTGAAGACCCCACCAATGTGTCCTGGAGCTCAGCTTCCCCAGGGACCCACCCTACTAGGGAAAGAGAGAGGCAGACTGGGAGTATGGACCGACCAGTCAACGTCCATGTTCAGCGGGGAAGCAATTACAGAAGCCAGACCTTCTACCTTCTGCAACCCACAATGACCCTGGGTCCATGCTCCCGGAGGGCTAGAGAATGGGAAAGCTATCGGGGGAGGGGGTGGGATATGGAGATTGGGCGGTGGGAATTGTGTGGAGTTGTACCCCTCCTACCCTATGGTTTTGTTAATTAATCCTTTCTTAAATTAAAAAAATTAATACTTAAACATAAAACTAGCAATTTTAAATAAATTATCTAGATGAAAGGATGTCCCTATTACAGAAAAATAAAAACAAATGAAAACCACAATTAACTAATAGTAATGGCTTAGAAGGAAACAAAAACATTGATATGTATAATTATTTGTTGCCTCAGTGTTTTCTAAGCATAATCTCATTTAACTCACACAAAACCTTATGATGTATGTGCTAATGCAACCCTTATTATACCAAAGTTAATGAACTTATTACCTATCTTTACATAGGAAGCAGCAGACAGAATTTGAAATAAACAGGTGGTTCCAAAACCATACACTTAGTAAAAATGGCACATCTAAATTCATTTTAAGTATCTTGAAATTTATTTCAAACAAAAGTTGTGATTTAAATATATACTTTCATTAAAAATAAAACAAAATACATTTTGTTAGCATATGCAAATTGAGATAAAAATAAGTATTTACATATATTTTATCATTTTACTTGGGTTTATATATTATTAGTGAGAACTATTTTGGCTTCTTGTAACAGAAATCTAACTCAACATAGTAAACTTATTGGCATCTGTGGTCACTTAGTAGAAATAGCATGACTGGTTTAGCAAAATTTCTCACTTGGATAGTACATTGCCTTGCCATATGTGAGAAACCAAATTCTAGCCCAGCCCTCACTGTATTGAAGGAGTTTCTGTACTATGATTTCTTTTTCTTTAAAAAAAAAAAAAACCAGAGCAATAAAGCCCTGAAAATTATTTTAAAGGGGGGGGTAAATTAATTGGCATGATTTGTCTCAGATGTGATAGGATCCAGTGGTTCAAAAGATGTCTTAACAAGGTCAGGCAGTAGCGCGCCAGGTTAAGCTCACATAGTATGTATGAAGCTGAAGAGCAAAGATAGGCACAATGATCCACATGCAGGTGGAGTGGCTTCGCAAGCTGGGAAGCATGTCTGCAGGTGTCTCTGTCTTTCTCTCCCTCTCTATCTTCCCTTCCTCTCTCAATTTCTCTCTGTCCCATCCAACAACAACAATGGAAAAAATGGCCACCAGGAGCAGTGGATTGGTAGTGCTTGCACGGAGTCCCAGTGATAACCCGGAGGCCAAAAAAAAATTAATGTTCTATACCTCTCTGTCAACTCCCAGTGCTGACTTCATTTACTGGAAAAAATTTGTCCTTATGGTGACCAGTATGCAAAGAAGTCATAGAGTTAGCAATCCTAGTAATATATGACCTACAGAGAAAGCACTCTGATTGGCTCAGTTTTGGTTTGAGCCATTTTTTGAACAAGCACTGTTGTCTGATCAGAGTCACCTACATGGTAGCAAAGGTGGAGCATGCAATAAGTAACTCTTACAACCCACGATGAAGCAATTCATAAAAGACATAAGGAACAAACAAAAACAGTACTGACATCCAACACTACAATTTACAAGTGTACCAAAATCATGTAATTTTTAATTATGAGAAAAAATTATGATTACATAAACAAAGTAAACTTAAGATAACATAGGAAATATGTTGGGACTAAGGTTCCAAACATTTATAATGACAAAAGCTAAAATGAATAGAGAAAGCATACGATGTATACATTTTTACTAATTGAGTAGAATAATAAGGAAATATATGTTACAACAGAAAAATCACAAATTTGGAAATTCAGTTAGACTATGAAAACAATGATCATTCAATGACAAATGAAGTAAAATATGTAAACAAAGGAAATAGCATAACGCAAAGAAAATATTGATAAGTGTTTTGAACCTGTCGCAGAAAATATGTTTTAAATTTTCCATAAAAAATTCTGAAATTGGAAGCAAACTACAGCATAAATACAATCAATCTGAATTTTTCTAGAATATTAATTAGACTAACTATAATTAGAGATTAATAATTAATTTTTGTATGACATTTTCAAGATTCTGCCTGCTTAATTATAAACCAAGTATAATTTTTAAAATTACTTCAAAACAGTCTTTGCAGTACATTGAGGTGCTGGCAACAATGTCACTACAAGTGAGAACCAAATGGGTACTGGACAACTATGCTTTGCAGAAGAAAATTAATTAAACATGGATAAAGAGATGATACTAAGAAGCCAGGAAGCAATGTGTCATAATATGCATCACTTGTGTGAACTTGAAGCACCCAAATACTTCAGTCAACTTTTCAGAGTTCTCTAAGAAGTGCTCAGAGGATTGACAGACCATATCTGCTAAAGAGAAAGGAAAATTTAAAGACATGGCAAAAGCTGTTGACAAGTCCTACTAAGAAATGAAGATTTATATTGTCCCAAAAGGGTAAGCAAAAAGGAAGTTGAAGCAAACACCTACTGAAAGAACTGAAAAAATACATCAATAGTAATACAATAATAGTGGGAGACTTTAACACCCCACTCTCACACTTAGACAGATCAACTAAGCAGAGAATCAACAAAGAAACAAGAGAATTAAATGAAGAGATGGACAGACTAGACTTCCTGGACATTTTCAGAGTTCTTCACCACAAAAATTCAATTACACATTCTTCTCAAAACCACACAACACATAATCAAGAATAGACCACATGTTAGGCAACACAGACAACATCAAGAATAGACCACATGTTAGGCAACACATTCAAGAGCATTGAAATCATTGCAAGTATCTTCTCAGACCACAATGGATTAAAGCTAACATTTAACAACAAACAAAAAATTACAAAAAGACACAGAATTTGGAAACTAAACAACATACTGCTTAAGAGCCACTGGATCAGAGAGACAGTCAAGCAGGAAATTCAAAAATTCCTGTAAACAAATGAAAATGAAGACACAAGCTATCAAAATATTTGGGACACAGCTAAAGCAGTACTGAGAGGGAAACTCATAGCCATGGAGTCACATATTAAAAAATAAGAAAAAGCTCAAATAAACGACCTTATTGCACACCTTAAGGACTTAGAGGAAGAGGAACAAAGGAACCCTAAAGCAACCAGAAAGACAGAAATCACTAAAATTAGAGCAGAAATAAACAACATAAAAAAATAAGAGAACCATACAAAAGATCAAGAAGCCAAATGTTGGTTCTTTGAAAAATTAAACAAGATTGATAAACCCCTAGCCAGACCCACTAAACAAAAAAGGGAGAAGACTCAAATTAATAGAATTGTAAACGATAGAGGAGATATCACAACTGACACCACAGAAATCCAGAAAGTCATGCAAAACTTCTTTGAAGAATTATATGCCACCAAGCTAGAGAATCTGGAAGAAATGGAACAATTCCTAGAAACATATGCCCTTCCAAAACTGAACCAAGAAGAACTACAAAACCTAAATGCACCAATCACAGACAAATCGAAACAGTTATTAAGAATCTCCCCAACAAAAAAAGTTTTGGACCAGATAGCTTCACAAACAAATTCTACAAAACTTTCAGGAAACAGTTAATACCTATACTTCTAAAGCTCTCCCACAAGATCAAAGAAACAGGAATATTCTGTTCCAACTTCTATGAAGCCAACATCACCCTGATACCAAAATCAGATAGGGACATAACAAAAAAGGAAAATTATAGACCAATGTCTCTAATGAACATAGATGCCAAAATATTAAACAAGATCTTGGTCAACCAGATACAGCAGTATATCAAAAAGATTGTTCATCAAAACCTAGTGGGATTTGTTCCAGGAATGCAAGGCTGGTTTAATATACGTAAGTCAATCAATGTCATTCACCACATCGATAAAAGCAAAGCCAAAAACCACACGATTATCTCAATAGATGCAGAGAAAGCTTTTAAGAAAATCCAACACCCATTCATGCTCAAAACACTACAAAAAATGTGAGTAGATGGGAAATTCCTCAAGATAGTGGAGTCCATATATAGCAAACCTACAGCCAACATCATACTCAATGGACAGAAGCTGAAAGCATTCCCCCTCAGTTCAGGGACTAGACAGGGCTGTCCACTATCACCACTAATCTTCCACATAGTATTAGAAGTTCTTGCCATAGCAATCAGGCAAGAGAAAGAAATCAAAGGAATACAGATCAGAAGGGAAGAAGTCAAGCTCTCACTATTTGCAGATGATACGATAGTATACATAGAAAGACCTAAAGAATCCAGCAGAAAACTACTGGAAGTTATTATGAAAAATAGCAAGGTGTCAGGCTACAAAATTAATGTACAAAAATCAGTGGCATTTCTTTATGCAAACACTAAATCTGAAGAAGAAGACATCCAGAAATCACTCCCATTCACTGTTGCAGCAAATCAATAAAATACCTAAGAATAAAGCTGACCAAAGAAGTGAAATACTTGTATACTGAAAACTATGAGTCACTCTTCAAGGAAATAGAAACTGATACCAAGAAATGGAAAGACATCCCATGCTCATGGATTGGAAGAATAAATATCATCAAAATGAATATACTCCCCATAGCCATATACAAATTTAATGTGATACCCATCAAAGTTCCACCAAACTTCCTTAAGAGAATAGAACAAAAACTACAATAATTTATCTGGAACCAGAAAACACCTAGAACTGCTGAAACAATCTTGAGAAAAAGAAACAGAAATGGAGACATCACACTCCCAGATCTCAAACTATATTATAAGGCCATCATGATCAAAACAGCCTGGTACTGGAACAAAAACAGGCACACAGACCAGTGGAACAGAATTGAAAGCCCAAAACTAAACCCCCACACCTATGGACATTTAATCTTTGATAAGGGAGCCCAAAGTATTAAATGGAAAAATGAGGCTCTGTTCAATAAATAGTGCTGGGAAAACTGGGTTGAAACATGCAGAAGAAAGGAAATGAATCACCTTATCTCACCAGAAACAAAAATCAACTCCAAATGGATCAAGCACCTGGATATCAGACCGGAAACTATCAAATACTTAGAGGAAAACATTGGTGGAACACTTTCCCACCTAAACCTCAAGGACATCTTTGATGAAACAAACCCAATTGCAAGGAAGACTAAAGCAGAAACAAACCAGTGGGGCTACATCAAATTGAAAAGCTTCTGCACAGCCAAAGAAACTATCACACAAAGAGACCCCTCACAGAATGGGAGAAGTTCTTCACATGCCATACATCAGACAAGAGACTAATCACCAAAATATAGAAAGAGCTCAGCAAACTTAGCACCAAAAAAGCAAAAGACCCCATCCAAAAATGGGCAGAGGATATGAACAAAACATTCATTACAGAGGAGATACAAAAGGCTAACAAACATATGAAAAATTGCTCCAGGTCGCTGATTGTCAGAGAAATGCAAATAAAGACAACATTGAGATACCACCTCACTCCTGTGAGAATGGCATACATCAAAAGGACAGCAGCAACAAATGTTGGATTGGCTGTGGGGACAGAGGAACCCTTCTGCACTGCTGGTGGGAATGTCCAGCCTCTCTGGAGTGCAGTCTGGAGAACTCTCCAGACAAGGCTAGACATGGACCTTCAGTATGACCCAGTAATTTCTCTCCTGGGGATATACCCAAGGACTCCCTAACACCCAACCAAAAAGATATGTGCACACCTATGTTCATAGCACAATTCGTAATAGCTGAAACCTTGAAGCAACCCAACAACAGGTGCCCAACAACAGATGTGTGGTTGAGAAAGCTGTGGTATATATACACAATGGAATCCTACGCAGCTATTAAGAACAATGAACCCACCTTCTCTGAACCATCTTGGATGGAGCTGGAAGAAATTATGTTAACTGAGCTAAGTCAGAAAGATAAAGACAAGTATGGGATGATCCCACTCATCAAAGGAAGTTGAGAAAGAAAAACAGAAAGGGAAATTCAAAGCAGGAGTTAACTGAATTTAGAGTAGTGTACCAAAGAAAAAACCCTGGGTGGAGGGTGAGGGTGAATGTTCAGCTTCATGGGGTGAGGACAGATAGGGGGAGGGGATGGGACACAGTCTTTTGGTGGTGGGAATGGTGTTTATGTACACTCCTATTAAATTGTAGTAATATAAATCACTGTTTAATTAATATGAGAGGAGAAAAATTGATTGTATGTCTAGAACTTTCTAAAGCACAGAGTCTTTTTAATGCATAGGCTGAGTCTTTGATATGTTGACTCCTTAAAAGCTTAGTCCAGGGAGAACAAAAGCAACTGGTGGCAAAGCTATATGCAAATAATGTCAAAGGACATAAAATATGGTGAGGGTGTGTATGATACAGCAAATCCTAATCAATGGATTCTTCAAAGTTAACCCAATTGCCAAACAATGTGATAATTGCACTATCTATTATCTTCTTCAACCCTAAAACAACAGTAATCTCCTGCTTCCTCTATAGAGCCTATGTTTCTCCCAATTCGGGAAACTCTGGGGTGGGGCTCACTTCACTGCATGCTTCTCTCAGGCCAGGCCAAATAATATTGCATCTGCTGATTTCAACCTAATCAATGCAACAAGTACCATCTCAGCATAATTCACTTCAGACTGTGTACAGAGACATCAGACATGGATTGCCAATCCTTCACCCTCATCACCCGGATGATACCTTTCCTTTCATGGTAGTCTCTAATTCCATTCCAGGAGGTTCACTTCCTAACAAAGTCCCAAAACCTAGGTATAGGCCAGGTCCCATAAGACAGAGCATATGTTCACATGTATCTATAAATTAGGGCAAAATATATACTTGAAAGCAAAAATACACAATAGTCTTTAGTGAGTCAGTATCAAGTTCATAATGTAATATTGTCCACTTAGGCTTAGATACCCTACTCACCTACTTCTTATTACAGTTCTCTCACTCATTCCAAAGCTAACCTTAGCAAAGCAACGACTGCAAAAGCTGAGTAAGGGCAAGAGACTGGCATACTTTAATGATGACTAGTCACCTTCAACCTTCTTCATCCCACAATGATCTGGGTCCATACTCCCAGAGGGTTAAAGAGTAGGAAAAGCTATCAGGGGAGGGCATGGGATACAGAGGTCTGGTGGTGGGAATTGTGCGAAGCTGTATCCCTCTTATCCTATGGTTTTGTCAATGTTTCCTTTTTGTAAATAAAAAAATTTTAAAAAAAAGAAGTTGAAGAATTCCAGTGCATGCAAGGAACTTGCTTCAAGCTTTTTCTTGTTTTGTTTTGATTATGGGCCAAAATCAAAGGAGAGTGTCTGTACCTGTCCATTGGCCTGTCCGTGTTGCAAAGAGTTGAGTGACATGTGGAATAGCACTGCTGCACATCACAGGCAGTCTTATGAAATCTGCTAAGCAGAGGGAAAAATACAAAAAGGATGTTGCTGCACAACCACCTAGAGGCAATCAATGATGCTGCCAAAAAGAGAGTTGTCAAAGCAGAGAAAATAAAAAAAGATGGAAGTGAAAGATAAAGAAGATTGTGCTGAGAATGTTGATTCTAGAGCAGATTTTTCTCATGTCTGTAATGTATTTAACCCACCTGCATACAGTTAACTCCTTTTAAAGAAAAATAAAACAAACCTGAAATGTACTACTGTATATTGTCTTTGTTACTATTATTATTTTGTGTAGTTAACACAACTGAATATGTGTTTAAATAGTTCAGCCATGGTTGAATTTTCAATAGATACTAACCTTGCCTGATATGGTATGGGGGTTGTAAATTGGCATGAAAATTTAAAGCAAGTTTTTGTTTATGTACAGCACAAATTAGTTATATGTGGAAAATTTTTTTCACTTTCAGTTTTCTATGATAAGCTTATGTGAAATACTGTTGTTCTGTTAAGCTGAATACCACTCTGTAATTGCAATAAATAAATAAATAAATAAAGTTGTAGCTGTTTTGTTAACATTCTGAATACTTTATTATTATTATTTTTTGCCTCCAGGGTTATCACTGGAGCTTTGTGTCTGCTTTATGAATGTTCTGCTCCTGGAGGCTATTTTCCCCACTTTGTTGTTGACCTTGTTTTTATTATTGTTGTTATAGCTATTGTTGTTGTTGTTTTGGATAAGACAGAAAGAAATTGAGAGAAGAGGGGCAGACAGAGAGGGAGAGAAAGACACCTGCAGACCTGCTTCACTGCTTGTGAAGCGACTCCCCCCACCCCTTCCACCGCAGGTAGGGAGCTGGGGGGCTTGAACCCAGATCCTTAAGTTGGTTTTTGGGCTTTGCTCCATGTGCACTTAACACGCTATGCTATTGCCTGGCCCCCATGAATACTTCTAATACAACATTTTATTTTAAAAATTCTTCAAATTCAAACGTTCTAGGATGCAATAAGTTTAAAAATAATAGAATGAATGTATTGTTAGATTTCCATTATGTTTAAGTAATTGTTTACATGTTATAAAAATTAATGGAGGGTCGGGCAGTAGCGCAGTGGGTTAAGCGCACGTGGCACAAAGCTCAAGGACCGGCGTTAAGGATCTCAGTTCAAGCCCCGGCTCCCACCTGCAGGGGAGTTGCTTCACAGGCAGTGAAGCAGGTCTGCAGGTGTCTATCTTTCTCTCCCCCTCTGTCTTCCCCTCCTTTCTCCATTTCTCTCTGTCCTATCCAGCAACTAATGACATCAACAACGGCAATAATAACCACAACGAGGCTACAATAACAAGGGCAACAAAAAGGGGGAAAAATGGCCTCCAGGAGCGGTGGATTCATGGTGCAGGCACCGAGCCCAGCAATAATCCTGGGGGGTGGGGGGGATTAATGACCAATAGAATATATAAAATGTTAAATTTTGAATTTAATGTAATATATTTTAATCCGCTTGTGTTTTTGAAGACTTCATTTGGGTCTTTTTCTACATCTTTTGTTCCAATACATAAATAGTTGTTTTTTGTTTAGAATTAACATTCTTGGAAAAATACTGATCTCTTCTATAGGCAATAAAGCTTGATCCAGGGGCAAGAAGACAGCTCATGTGGAATGGTGTTTGCTATGAATACTGCGAAGTCTAGAGTTCCAGCAACACATGAGGGAACTATGACACCAGGAGAAACTTCTGTCCTGGGGCATCTTTCCCTCCCCTCTCTCTGTGTCTCTCTATCTGAACTAAAATGATTAGAGAAAAGCCAGCCCAGGAGCAGTGAAATCCCATGACCATATAAAAAAATTAAATCTTAAAAATAAAGTTTTATTGAAAGCATTAACTCAGCATGATCATATTCCAATTAAATTTTATAGCAATGATTAACATGGCAATGATGAGAAGACAAATCTAGAGTTATCACCAACTTGAATGCGTTTAATTCTTAGCTATTGATGCTCAAAATATTTTTCTCAAATTTTTTTTCTCTCAAATATTTTTAAATTCCTGAAATACAGTTAATTTTCAAATAAAGTTGCCAAACTTTGTAACTACTAGAGGGCAGTAAAGTCTTATTATATGCCCAGTAGATTTCCAGTATAATTAGTCTCTTGCAAAACCACATGGGGTAACTGTATGATGCAACTTCCAGCTTTATTTTCTGCCAAGTAGTAAAGTCTGGAAATCAATTTGGTTCTAATATTTGCACTTTAAACAAAACTCAATCACTTGACTAGTCCAATCAATAAGCACTCATTAGCAAGCCAACTATTGTAATTAGGTTACAAATTGGTTAAAGTGGTTTATTCCTTTTTTAAGAAGCAGCTAGGAAAACTCTTCCCATAAAACTTGGTACACAAATTGTTTTAAGACTTGCTTTTAAAATGGACATTCGAAAGTTAAACAATTGTCTCGCTTTAGATAGCATGACAAATATTTACTATGAAATCGTGTATCTAACTAACTTTTCAACATTTTATTATTCATGGGAAAGGAAATATCCAAAATAGACTTTTGATGATCTGAGAAATATATGTAAAAATGACTCTGTTGCCTAGCAACACTAGAAAAAACTAGAAAATGAGAAATTGTATACTATTTTTTTTCCTTTCTTTCCGTTTCTTTCTTTCTTTCTTTCTTCCTCTCTCTCTTTCTTCCTTTCCCAATGTTATTCCTGTCGAGCAGCGTATTAGATCAGTGTATCTTGTGAACAGGATTTTAACAGTCAGGAGATGTGACTGTGTTTAAGATTCCTTTTTCCAGTCACTAGTTCATTGTCAGTGGAAGCTACAGAGCAGCTTTATGTGCATTCAGAGACCGCCAGGAAATTAGTTCTGCATGACTGATTCAGCACTGTAGCTTAGAGAAGGAAGATCACCCATTTCCTTAAGCAATTGTTTATTCCTTGTTGTGATAACAATATTAAATATTATAATTCAGTAAAAATAGTTATGCCAGTACATTTTTCACAAAAATTAAGTCTCCTTGAAGAGTGACCCTTACCATAAACATTCAGTTTAAATGCAACTGGCTGAGCTTTTATTTGCTTGTTGTTTTATTCCAAAGTCCGTGATAGTTGTTGATAGCTTATTTAATTTTTTTGAACATTCTGCTAAATTACATAAAATGGTAAAGTAAAATGTCAGTGAAATGAATTCAGGGAAAAGGAATATTTGACTAACAAACATTAAACTGATCTTTAAAATTAAGGTAAATGTGTTTGTTCTAAAGTTTTCAAAAGGGACAAAAACATGGCATTGAGATTTTCCTATCTTAATTTAGTAGCATATGCCCTAAAGTCATGTTACGTTGTCGTAGTCTTGTTTATAAATATCTTACTCACCCATCCCCCGCATCACTCCTTACTGTTATTCTTTCTGTAGGTAGACATTAAATAGTCATGTAGTCATTGTTATGGGTTGGTATTGTCTCCCAATTAAACTGAGTTATTCATCTGAGTAGTGCTTAATTTCCTCACTATCACATACACATGCAGATTCAAATCTGCTGTCTTAGATTTTTTTTATATCAAAATATTGCATCTGTAATCTCAAAATACCGTGTACATACTCACATATACCACTGAATTCTGAGAAGTTTTCCTTCCCAAACCCAGTGATATATAGTTCACTTAGAAATTAAGGTCTACAAGAGATTCTATGAGAATTTCTAGTTTTTTGTTTGTTTTCTTTTTCTTTTTAAAGACATTATTCTAATTTCATGTTCTTCAGTATATATCATTATGTATATGTGCCTCTTTTGGGGTGTATTTCAATATCTTATACTGTCTCTTACTAGGCGCAGGGGGCTGATATGAAAAAAATACAGGAAATGCCTATGAAACATAATTAAATGTAAATTTATTAAGTACTCTCTCTATAGCTCACACTTTACAATGGTGAATATTGAAGTACATGTATAGTTCTAAACTTTAAACTTGTTCCTTTAGCAAGAAGAAAAATATCAATTTGGCATGCTGTTATAAGCTTATGGTAAAAATATATATGTCACAATATTTTTTTAATTTTGTAATAACATAAATAGAATAGAGCTTTCTTATAACTTTGTTTTTCAAACTGAATATTCAACATAGAAAGATCCAAAATGCCAACAAATAATATGAAAAAATGCTCCGAGTCATCGGTTGTCAGAGAAATGCAAATAAAGACGACAATGAGATACCACTTCACTCCTGTAAGGTTGTCAGACATCAGAAAAGGTTGCAGTAACAAAGGCTGGAAAGGTTGTGGGGAAAAGAACCTTCCTGCACTGCTGGTGGGAATGTCAATTAGTCCAACCCCTGTGGAGAACAGTCTGGAGAACACTCAGAAGGCTAGAAGTGGTTCTACCCTATGACCCTGCAATTCCTCTCCTAGGGATCTATCCTAAGGAACACAACACACCCATCCAAAAAGATTTGTCTATACCTATGTTCATAGCAGCACAATTTGTAATATCAAAAACTTGCAAGTAACTAGATGTCCAACAATAGATAAGTGGCTGAGAAACTTGTGGTATATACACACAGTGGAATACTCAGCTATTAAATATGTTGATTTCACCATTTTCAACCCATCTTGGATGGAGTTTGAAGGAATCATGCTAAGTGAGACGTCAGAAACAGAAGGATGAGTATGGGATGATCTCACTCATAAGCCAAAGTTGAAAAATAGCATCAGAAGGGAAAACTCTAAACAGAACTTGCACTGGAATTGGTGTACTACACCAAAGTAAAAGACTCTGGGGTGTGTGGGTGGGTGGAGGAGGGTTCATGTCCTGGAACATGATGGCAAAGGAAGACCTAGTGGAGGTTGTATTGTTATGTGGAAAACTGGGAAATGTTATACATGTACAAACTACTATGCTTTACTGTTGACTATAAACCATTAATCCCCCAATTAAAATAAAAAATACAAAAAGAACTGCAAGCAATTCTATAATCAAATGTGCCAACTATAAACTTCCTTTAAATCGCCCACCTTGTGCAAACCATAAACAATTTTAGTCCATACTCCTGGACTAGAATAGAGAAGTTTCTATTGAAGGGGACGGGACACAGAAGTCTGGTGGAGGGAACCATATGGAATTATACCGCTATTATCTTACGATCATGTAAATGAATATTAAATCACAAAGAAAACAAAATTCCCCATATACAGGTATGTATGAGGTAGAAGTCAGGAAAGAATAATATTAAGATGCAAAGAAAGCTCATCAGGATAGAGTCCATTATGGCCATGAGAAAATGGCCTACACATGCATTTTTTCCTTCTCTTAAATCTCAACTAGTTCACTGAGATCACCTATCTTTCCTATTGATTAACAGTTTCCCAGGTGTGATTATCTTTCTAAAACTCCACAGAGTGAAAAGCTGCTCCCTTTGCACAATGGAAAAAACCCAGCTGAATGTAAATCAGTCCAACTCTTATGGAGAGCAGTCTAGAGAAAATGATGAAAAACTTTATTCATTGCCATTTTTTTACAGTTTATATTTTTATCTTGTTTTAAAAAGGTAGGGGAGATTGGGATGGGGAAATAGCATAAATGTTATGCCAAAAGATCCTCATACATGAGGCTCTGAGTTCCTGCGTTCAGTCCCCAGAACTACCATAAGCCAGAGCTGAGCAGTGTTCTGGTAAAAAAAAAAAAAAAATGGTCTCAGACTCAGATTTAATCCTCAACACTACTATTAGCCAGAGCGAAGCAATATTTTGGTCTGTCTCTATCTTTCTCTCATTGAAATAAAATATTTTTAAAAAGAATTAATCAACATGTAAAGTTGAAGGTTTCTGTAACAACAAAGCTTCATTTTATGAATAAGATTTACATAAATCTTGGGAAAACTGTCAATTAACACATATAACATAATGGTGTGTAATATACACAAATGATCTGGTATATGTGCCCCAAGACAAATGATGCACTGAATACAAGACATTATGCTAAGAACTGTTCAAAATTCAGACTTTAAAATGACTCTAAGCCTATTAGAAGCTGACAATCTGTTGTCAAAAGCAATCTCTACAAGGCAAGTATGTGACAAGACTTACAAACATATATGCTCCAAAAGTATAATTTCAGTATGATTTTAGAAATCTGGGAATGTAAAAGTTCTAGGAATAATAAGATCGGAACTAAACTGAGCCATTAAGAGCTGTGCCTATAGTGTATAACAGGCAGAGATAGATGATTAAGAATTAAATTCTTAGAGAAGCAAAACTAAACAATGAAAGGAAAACAGTAGACCCACCAAATTAAAGATAATCTTGTTTTTAAATTTTGTTTTCATTTTGTGTTTTCTCTCTCTAGTAATTTCTTTCTTCCAATGTCTGTTAAGGGAATACTCAGCATATAATAATGATTTACAATTATAGGTTTGGATTTTTACTTCATTGTGATTGAGTCATTTGTGCAAACATATCTTACACTGGTGAATCACTCATTTACTTATTGTCTTTCTTTTCTATATATATATATTTTTAATTTTTTTAAATTAAAAAAAATTTTTTTAATCTTTTTTAATATTTATTTTTATTTATTTATTCCCTTTTGTTGCCCTTGTTGTTTTATTGTTGTAGTTATTATTGTTGTTGTCGTTGTTGGATAGGACAGAGAGAAATGGAGAGAGGAAGAGAGGAGGGGAACACAGAGAGGAGGAGAGAAAGACACCTGCAGACCTGCTTCGCCGCCTGTGAAGCGACTCCCCTGCAGGTGGGGAGCCGGGGTTCGAACCAGGATCCTTATGCCAGTCCTTGTGCTTTGCGCCACCTGCGCTTAACCCGCTGCGCTACAGCCCAACTCCCTCTTTTTTATATATTTATATTTTTATTTATTATTGGATAGAGACAGAGAGAAATTGAGAGGGGAAGGGAAAATAGAGAGGGAAAGAGACAAACACCTGCAGCCCCGTTTCACCACTGGTGAAGCTTTGTCCCTAAATGTTGGCATGCTATCTTTCTTGGAGCAAGGATTGTTAATAAAATCACTACCACTCCTACTTGGTATTAATGATTCCTATCATAGTAATTCCAGTTTTTTATAGTATCCTTTAGAGGCTGAGGTGAGAAGTCCATACAAGATGGTTCATGAATGCAATGGCCAATTACCATTGACCAAATTCATCTATGATTAATATCATCTGGAAATGTACTCATATCAGAACTTTCGTGCTTTAGTATAAGGAATTTCTGTGTTCATTTGAAGTAGTTACTATTACTAAACATTACTGATCTCAGTACTTTATAGACTTTATAGCTTCATTTACCAAAAAAAGCACTACTGACTGCAAAATGAAAAAAATAAAGTAAATACTGATTTGATTTATTATGCTTATCTATAAAAAAAAAAAAAACAGGGAGCCAGGCGGTAGCACAGTCGGTTAAGCCCTCGTGATGCAAAGCACAAGGACTGGCGTAAGAATCCGGGTTCGAGCCCCCAGCTCTCCACCTGTATGGGAGTTGCTTCACAGGCAGTGAAGTAGGTCTGCAGGTGTCTCTCTTTCTCCCTTTTGTCTTACCCTCCTCTCTCCATTTCTCTCTGTCCTATCCAACAACAATGACATCAGTAACAACAACAATAATAACTACAACAATAAAACAAGGACAACAAAAAGGAATAAATAAATATGTTTTTAAAAGGAAACCATTAATTGAATGGACAATTCTCATTTTAGGCGTGTTGAAAGTATTTAGACTTATTAATTAAGTTTGGGAAAATAGAAATTAGTCTCAACTACAGAGCTTACTTACCCAGAGGATTGTGCTTTTGGAATGTCATCTATGTAATAAGTGACTTTTGAATAGATATTTTACATATTTTAATTAGATTTGTGAAGATCTACTGTTATAAAATTGGAGAATTTATTATAGCTGACTAGCAGTAAATAAAATATTAAACAATAAAGTGAAACGTGCAGTCATTATGTATAAAATTTCCAGAGGTTATAGAATCTATCTCTATCTTGAGAGAACATTATCTCATATATCTTCTTCATATTTTCTAGAACTAGAGATCCTAATATTGTCATAACTTATCTAGTTATTCTTATTTTGAATAGATTTCTAAATACCCAAAACTTTTTTTATTTTCCCTGAAGAAACTAAGTACTCTGTAAACTCCAATGTGTTCTCACTCATTATCTGAGTGAACTGTAAAGATAATTCCTTGGTTGTCTTTGATAAGTGCACTAATGGACATTTGATACACTCAGAAACCTTGAAAGTAATGGTGTGAAACTGCTCTAAAGCTAGCTAGAAAAACAGATTCCATATAGCTATGATTTCATAATAATTGTAAAACATATATTTTTATATTATAGAGTAATGTAGCCTACCAAAGAATTGTCTTTAGTTATTACTCGAAAGAAAAATTTTGAAATAATATGTAAAAATAACTTTGTAACTAATTTTTGCATACAGAAGTATTTGAATATAAATACTGGGTGTCTGCGGGCAAATCAGAACTTCATTGTAATCATAAAGCTTCTAGATAACAATAATAGCATCAGTTTACTTAACACACACACACACCTCATTAAGCACTATACAATGTGCTATATATATTTCATATCACCAAAGAAGCAAGCAAGGTTCCTGCCTCTATTGTATTTGTATTTAGATGTATTGTAAAATTAGAAAGCACAAGGATCACAATGAAGATGGAATCACAATATGCTATATCTTGATAAAATCTTGGATTTGAATTACAAAATGACTTCTTACCATACTTCTGCCTTCATTTTAATCATTGCATGGGATGATCCCTTATAAAACAATAAATCATAATTTTTAAATGGTAAAAATTATTTGATTTATAAGTGCTGAAATCTTTTTCCCTTTGTGAGAAGTGAGCTGAAGAGAACTTTTCTGGCAGACTCCACAGTGTTTGTTTTCTACATATCCAGGGGAAATTTGATTCCATTCTCATACTAGCAATTATAATTGAATGCTTTATTCTCAAATTACTGTACCCAATAACTGCTATATTTCTTCTTATTCTCAAACAACCACATTTATTTTTAATTATTTGTTTCCTAAGGTCTATCTTGGGAGTTCTATCTGTGATCTGACTACTATTTCACTCTCTCATGAGGTAGATTGAAGGAACAAGCTGTATCCATCAAAAAAAAAAAAACAAAAAAAAAAAAAACTGCAGACTGAAAGAAGAGCACAACTGACAGTATTACTTTATAAGCCAGAAAGATCCCGAGTAAAGACATTATAGTATATCACTATTTTCATATATCCAATGTTATTTTTTCACATAATGTTAGCCTATGCAGAGTTAGAAATATAAAAGCTTTGAAACATGCTTATAATAAATTATTTAAAATATGGCTGGATTAAAAAAAACTTTTGAAGAAACAAAATGCTGTACTCTATCATAGGAAACAGAAAGTAGTATGAATTAAAAATGGAAAGGAACAGTGAATAAATCTGCAAAAGTAGTAAACAAAATTATGAAATACTCTGGAAAGTGGATAAATCAAGAGCAATCATACCATTTCCCCAAACCTATGCTAATTTTCTTTGGTGGAGAAAAAAGTCATTAGAGTCTCTTGAGGTGACTAGAGAACCTTATTATTAAGCCTATATCTTTCATCTATTAATTCTAAATATGTCAAGAGAATAAGCAACACAAAATTTGGTTTAGAAAAATTTTAGGTGTCAGTTCTATTACAAATGTTATGACTACACATAATAACTAAATGGGTAAAGTTTTGAATGAGACAAAAATGGATTTTGAATCTTGAATATGTGATACACTACATGATGAATTAAGACTTCTGAATCTAGTTTCATCTTAAAATGAAAATAGCAATGAATGATAGTACAAAAGAATAATGAAGCAAATCTATCAGGCAGCCTTACATCTGGCTCAGATACTCCATCCTTTTTTGCAGCATGTTGCCCCCTTCTTATCATCTCCTAAAACCAGGAAATCAACCCTGATATATTCTTTCTTTTCCTGGTGACTTTGTGGACAGTCACTTCACAGAATAAATCAAAGTGTAGGTAGAGGTGTTAAGTGTAAAAGTCTGTCTATTTGATGGACTTGAATCATTTATAACTACTATTGGGTTGCTGGAAAAGTCATGAAGTATTTTTCTATGCAAAAATGTGCTATCACTTTTCCAAAACACAACCTAGGAACTATTTTTGTATTGCACTAGCATATGCAAAATTGAAGTAGACTAGAACTCTCCTTTCAAATTTTCACTCTTCACCTTTATCTCAGCAGTTCTTTTAACTTTCCACCCAAACTTACCCCATGTTCAGAAAATTACTAAATTATAACTACAATGTAATTTCTTTCCTAAGTTTAAGTACCAAGTATCAGAATCTATTTTAAATATACCTTCCTAGAAGAAGAACCTGTGTTTGATACTTTTACATGTGTGATGTATTCAGAATTTTTTCTCAGAGGCAAGTGAGAAAGCATGAAATGTAAAGAAATGCAATTGGGGAGAAATAAAGTAAGGAAGTAATTTCAAACAAGTCTAATTTCAGGCTGTTTCCACATGGATCTTAGAGCAGTTATATTAGAGATTTTCTTCTATGAGTCAAAGACTTTTGTAACTGAGTACCAATTCATCATCTTCTGACTTTCTAAGACCAGGAGGAAGTAAAACATCTCCACAGGTCAAAGGGTATGCTCCATGAAAGGTTGCAACACTTTCACCTACAGTTAAGTGTGATCCCCTTTTTACTCACAATTACTGTAAGTGAAATTAATTGAAAAATTATTGTTTCTGGGGCCAGGTGGTGGTGCACAGGGTTAAGTGTACATGCAAGTACACAGGTTTGAGCCCTACTGTATGTCTGAGTCTTCTTTTCCCTAGAAGCCTACAGTGCTTTTTCTTGCCCTTACATTTGGATATTTTTACTATGATATGTTCTGATGTGGGCTGTTTGGGGATCCATTCAGATTTCTGAATATCTATGTTTTGAACATCTGCCCAAGTGTGAAAAAAATTTCAGCTATAATTTCTTTGAAAATGTTCTCTGCATCTCTTTCTTTCTTTTTATCTTCAAGTACCCCAATAACTCTCACATTTATTTTTCTGATCGGGTTTACTATTTCACAGAGAATTGCTTAATTTTTTTTATGAACCTTTCCTCTCTGATAATCTGGCTGAGTATTTTTTCTACTGTTCAACCAACAGGTGGCACTTTAGCTATGTTGTGATGAGGGGTAAGAGGAGACTCTGTATAAGCTTGGGAAAAATTATATGGAATAAGTTCTTGTTGCCTTGTTTCAGACTGTACTTTGGCCTCTAAGAGCCCTCTTCTGCAGTCTGGGTAGACTGCATAGTTTTAGTTTCTGACCAGGTATTTCCTCACCTACTCAGGTAGATCCTATGTTCTGTTCTGTGTATGTACCAGATACAGTCCACTGGCTGTGGACTACTGGCTTGTGACTCACAGTTGAAGATGTTTTTGTGTTGACAACATGTCAATAACAACCTGTGAATTCCTTCAAGCATTGTGACATTCTGCATGGCATTGTGTTTGTTTTCATTGCATTCTCTAGTTCTTCTTGGGCATGATTTTTGGTTGCTGCTACTCCATGGGCATGCTTCTGAAACTCCTAATTACTATTATGTTATATATAAGAAAACTAAGATCTAGAAAAGTCATAGACTAAAACTATTCATATAACTCAGTGTTATTCCTAAAAATAGAACCCAATTCTTGACTTGGAAATTAATGATTTTCCTGTATTGATATTAATTGCATTTCCAAGATTTCCATTTTCTGAATTTTTTAAAATCTTCTATTGTCTAAACTTGTCAAAAGTTCATCTCCCCAGACAATGTTTTATGAGATAGTGATATAAATAAGCAAAATACCTAAAGTCAAATGAACAGTAGAGAAAATCTACATTTTTCAGTTACTATCCTTGTGACCATAGATAGTTCATGCTCAGTCAACAATATTTATATACTTTTCCCATACTTGGGAGCTACTCTCTTCCCTGATCCAGCTTTCTAGTCCTTTTTCCACCTATGAAACTATCCCCCCAGACAATAACTTAAGTCACCTCATATTAGATATCAGGCTCAGGCAAAAACTAGTAGGGTCATGGACCCCTTGAAATATACCAAAAATAGACCTACTAGCTATTTCCAAAATGGAGACCCAAAATAATTATCCACAATATTTCAGCCTATAGGTTCATGATTAGTCAACAATTTGCTCTGCTTTCTATCTTAACTCTTTTTCAGCCACAAGATGCTACTGTGAAGCTAAAGGGACTTCCCAGGGCAGACGTCCCCACCAATATGTCCTGGAACCTGGCTTACCCAGAGCTCTGCCCCACTAGGGAAAGAGAGACAGAGGCTGGGAGGATGGATCGACCTGTCAATGCCCATAATCAGAGGGGAAGCAATTACAGAAGCCAAACCTCCCACCTTCTGTACCCCATAATGACCCTGGGTTCGTGCTCCCAGAGTTTTAAAGAATAGGAAAGCTATCAGGTGAGGGGATGGTATATGGAGTTCTGGTGTTGGGAATTGGGTGGAATTGTACCCCTCTTATCCTATGGTCTTGTCAGTGTTTCCATTTTATAAATAAAAATTAAGATAAAATTAGAGATCAAAATAATATATTGGATGAACTGTACCCACAAGAGAAAAAATATATGCTTGCTATAAATTGCTTAAAGTATGAGAATTACTACAAGCAACAACATTTGGTAAATATCACATAGTCCATTGTCAGATACAGATATTCCCATATAATAATATAATAGCTGCATCAAGTCTTTCTTCTTCATTTGTTTGAAAGTTTTAGGAATCAATAGGACTCCAGGAATAAGTTTGTATATATATATTTGTTCTTCCTAATGATAGCAAACCTTAACTCAACTTCCATTGTCTGGGGCTTAATGTCACTTTGATGCCAGACACCCCACTGAGGGCCAAAGAATGTGCTGAACTTACATGACAAGTGGTCCTCCTTTTTTTTTTTTTAATTAGTGCATCATTTGCTGCCTAAGTAGCAGTTTGTTGGTGCCATTAAATCTATTGTTTCTGCGGAAAATGTTTGCATTGTCTGCTTCAATTTCTCTGTGACCTCAATTAAAACTGTGAAGAGAATTTAGATCCAATGATTTTTTATCATAAAATATTAATAATTATGTGAGTTCTTAAGATATAAAGAAAAAAGTATAAGACTTGAAATGAAAAGAAATTTATAATTTTTACAAAGCATGGCTCATATAAATTATTTTCCCCTCATTATAATGAATGAGATAAAGTAATGTGATTTTTCACCTTTAATAATCTCTTCATCAGGACCAGGTGGTGGTGCACCTGGTTGAGTGCACATGTTACAACATAGAAAGACCCGAGTTCAAGCTTTTGGTCCCCACATGTAGGGGGAAGCTTCACAAGTGGTGAAGCAGGGCTGCAGGTGTCTCTCTATATATCTCCCTCTGTCATCCCCTTGACTCTTAATTTCTGACTGTCTCTATTCAATAAAGAAATAAATACTACTTGAAAAAAAATAATAATCTTTTCATCAGATACTCTGGAAATATTAACATTCCAGTATTCTGTGTTAATCATTATCACAGTCTAACTTTTCGTGACTGTATAAAGCATAAATAAAATACATTTTTTCACAAGTGGTAATATTCATGAGATTTTAATTTGAAAGCCATCATCCATTAAGCAGTACTCTAAAGTAGTCATAACTTGTTATTTTATAGAACAAAATATCAAAATTTGATTTAAGAGTAACTGAAATGTGGTCAATCAAATATGTAAATATAAGATTGCTGATAGTAGAAGACAATGTTTTTCACAACACATAGAGCAATAAAATTTCAAACAAATGTACACATTTGCCTGTTGTTTGCATGTTTGTATGAAGTGAATCTGGAAGTTAGTGACTGTAATAATGCACATGACTAAAGACAATCTAAGTGCTTGTCTCTTTAAACTGTATGATCAGTGATTAAATCTGCAGAACAGATGTTGCTCCTTTAGTGAGAAGAAGTAGGAATGGAAGGAAGGAAGGAAGGAAGGAAGGAAGGAAGGAAGGAAGGAAGGAAGGAAGGAAGGAAGGAAGAAAGAAAGGAAAAAAGAGCAAGAGAGAAAGAAAGAAAGAAAGGAAAGAAAGAAAGAAAGGTCCGGAGGTAGCGCTGGGGGTTAAGTGCACGCACGCACGTGGCTCAAAGCACAAGAACCAGCATAAGGATCAAGGTTTGACAACACCACCACCCCCCACCCCCGCCACACACACACACACACACACACACACACACACACACACACACACAAACTTGCAGGGTAGTTGCTTCACAGATGGTAAAGCAGGTCTGCAGGTGTCTTTCTCTTCCCCTCCTCTCTCCATTTCTCTCTGTCCTATCCAACAACAACAATAATAACTACAACAATAAAACAAGGGCAACAAAAGGGAATAAGTAAATAAATTTAAAAAAAAAAAAGAAAGGGAAGGAGGGAAAGGAAGGAAGATAGGGAGAAAGGAAGGAAGATAGAAAGGGGAGAGAGAAAAAAGAAAGAAGAAAGAAAAAGAGAGAGGAAGAATGGAAGAAAGTGTTTCAGTGAGATTAGGTAGTCATTTTGTCATAGCAATTGTTACTTGAATTCCACAGGAATAGGGCGGTAGATCAGCGGGTTAAGCACACCTGGAGCAAAGTGCAAGGAAGGCTAAGGATCCCAGTTCAAGCCCATGGCTCCCCACCTGCAGGGGAGTTGCTTCATAAGTGGTGAAGCAGGTCTGCAGGTGTTTATCTTTCTCTTCCCATCCTTTCTCCATTTCTCTCTGTCCTATCCAACAACGACTACAACAATAAAACAATAAGGGCAACAAAAGGGAATAAATAAATAAATAAATATTAAAAGTATGTAAAAAAGAAATTCTACAATGACTTTACAACACTTAATGGTTGATATTACTCTATATTTTGCAAAAAAATATATACTCTCTTAACTTCAGTGTTGTTTGATATTAATATAATCTTCAAAACAAACTCATTAATCTAAATTGGTGAACAATCAGTATACTAACTCTAGGAATGTAGTCTTTTTATGACCTCCTTATTCACACATGAATATAAATAATAATAAAAGCGAAGTTACATTTATTTGTTAAATGTAGAAGACATCATAAAAATAGCCTAGTGATCTTCGAACCTCCCTTTCTACTATTATCTTCTCAGAATTTCAATGTTCATCCTACCTTGGTGGGAGGCTAGCACTGCCCATACAACAAAAACCAAATATTTTGGTTCAGTTTTAAATCCATGGGTACAAATCAATGGAGAATTCTATAGGACATTAGGTTCAAACTGGCATAATATATATTGTAAAATATGTCAAAACATATGAGAGAGAAAAATAGTGTATTAGGTCAAAGAACATTGTCATCTCTATCCAATTATTTTCAGTAAAGCTGTTATCTATCTTAAGTCACAGAATTCGTTAATTATTTGTTTTTCATTCATGATAGGAATGATAGTCACATAATTGGCCTTGTTAAAGTCCAAATTGACACTTAATAAGGACACTATACTGGACAAGCTATTTAATGATGTAATTGTTTCCATCACCAAGACACACTTTAAATATATAAAATCCCTAATAGATATTGCTAATTGCTTTGCAGTTCTGAAATAAATAGCATTATATATTTTGATTTTTCATAAACACATAAATAATCTCAAACTAGGTAATAGCTGTTAACTCACCTGATTGCCTAGAACAAAATAGAAAATAAAATCAATTATTCTAAATTAGAAGCTAAACAACTATGGATACTATATCATATTAAGGTGGAATACATAGGTAGGAAAAAAAGGTTTTTGGCACTCTGTCAATCAACTATATTCCCTTGTTTTTAATTTTTATTATTTATTTATTAATTACTGGATAGATGCAGAGAAAAATTGAGAGGGGAAGGGAAATGAGAGGGAGTCTGACAGTAGCTCAGTGAGTTAAGGGCAAGTGACAAAGACCAAGGACTGGCTTAAGAACCTGGGTATAAGCCCCTGGCTCCCACCTGCTGGGAAGTCCTTTTACAGGCATTGAAGCATCTCTGCTGGTGTCTTCTTTCTTTCCCCTTCTCTGTTTTCCCCTCCTCTCTCCATTTCTCTCTGTCCTATCTAACAGGATAACATAAATAACAACAACAACAATAATAAGTACAACAATTTTTTAAAAGGGCAACAAAAGGGAAAATAAATAAAATATTAAAAAGAAAAGAAAGGAGAGAAAAAGAGAAACTGTTGTTCACAACTAGTGAAGCTTTCCCCTGCTGATGGGGACCAGGGGATTGAACCTGGGTCCTTGTACAATGTAGTATGTGTGATTAACCAGGTATGCCACTGCCTGGCCCCTCTATTTCCTATCTCTAAAAAAATCCTTTTAAGATCTTTTTTTTTTTAATGAATTAGACAGAATAGAGAAATAGAGGCCAGGGCCCAGGTGGTGGTGGCCACCTGGTTGAGCACACATTTTACAATGCTCAAGGACCCATGTCCAGCCCCCAGTCCCCACTTGCAGGGAAGAAGCTTCACAAGTGGTGAAGCAATGTTGCAAGTGTCCCTCTGTCTCTGTCTCTCCCCCTCTACCTCTTTTGCCTCTTGATTTATGGCTATCCTGATTCAATGAAGGATTGAGTGAATGAATGAATTCATGAATGGATAACAAAAATGTATGTTAAGAGAGAAATAGAGTCCAAAGGAGCATTCTGGCATAGACAGTGCTGGGCATCAAATTTAGGACCTCGTGCTTACAAGTCCAAAGTTTCTTCCATCATATTCTTCTTGAATTGGTATTCATCTGATAAAGTAAAACAAAATTGGCTATGAAAAGTAGTGCTCCTTTGACAAATAAAAAATAGTTATTCACTCAAGAATACTATTAATTCACATGGTGGCTGAAAGATGAAAAATATATTACATACAGGTTGTTCAACATGAAGGCACCACTCCACTCTGATAACTATTTCTAAGGAAAGTACACTTTTTTTTTAATTTATAAAATGCAAGTATTGACAAGACCATAGGATAAGAGGGGTACAATTCCATATAATTCCCACCACCAGAACTCCATATCCCATCCCTTCCCTTAAAAGCTCTCCTATTCTTTGTCCCTCTGGGAGTTTGGACCCAGGATCATTATGGAGTGCAGAGGGTGGGAGGTCTGGTTTCTGTAATTGTTTGCCCTCTGTGAAGCTGTGAGCACTGACAAGTCAATCCATACTCCCAGCCTATCTTTCTCTTTCCCTAGTGGGGTAGGGATCTGGGGAGGTGGGGCTTTAGGACATCTTGGTGGGGTTTATCTGCCCGGGGAAGTCAGGTTGGCATCATAATAGCATCTGGAACCTGGTGGCTGAAAAAAAGTTAAGATAGAAGGCAGAACAAACTATTGACTAATCATGAAACTAAAGACAAGAATATTGCAGATGAAGATTTGGGGTCTCCGTTTTGGATATAAAAGGGCATGGAATGTTCCATTTTCTAAAAGGAGGTTGGATAACATACTCTACCTATCACCCGAGTAAGATGGGTCCTGAAATTAGTGCAGCCTGGATTGTCCCTAGCTGTGACCACAGAATGCCAGATCAGACCTACAGGAATGAAGAGGTTACATAGGCTCCTGTGCTGACTATGGGCCTCAGATAAAATCTATGGGGTTTACAGTTAACAATATTTAAATACTTTTCCCATACTTGGGAGTTACTCTCTTCCATGATCCAGCTTTCTAGTCCTTTTTTCCAAATATGATACCATCTCTCCAGACAATAACTTAGGCCACCTGCATGTTAGATGTCAAGCCTAGACAAAAACTAGTAAGGTCATGGGCCCCTTGGAATATACCTAAAATAGACCTACTAGCTTTTTCCAAAACAGAAATTATACTTTTATAGTAATCACAATGCTAAGCTTTATCTCTCTGTGGGAGAGCAAGTCATAACCCACACTAAGTAACAATTTCTAAATTGGCTTCTGGGCAGCACATTCTGCAGGATACAAAATTTTGGAGATTTCTGGGTCATACATGGAATTTTAAATTATATTTTTGAAACAGACTGTATTAGAATATTGAGGGATCATAGTTTGATTTACAATTCAATTGAGTAAAATACCTCCCAACCACATATATTTAATGTTCTATTCTATTTTATAAAAATTGTCAGATAATCATCAATTCACAGTCATTTAATTTATGGGTTGTGTTTATGTCATATGTTTTTTATGAAACATTAAAGAAGTCATTTCTTACTTGGTTACTCCAGATAAACCATTAAATCTTTAATTAAGCTACCCAACTGGCCTTCTGTGGGTTGTTATTATTTTTCCATTTCATTTATTTCCTTATTTCTTCAGTCTCTGTGTGATCAAATCAAATCTTTTGCCTACAAGTGGTATTTCAGAATGTATATTACTACTTTCTGCATTTGTATTTTTAATTTTTATACTGATTATTGTGTTATATATTCAATAGTTTATGTTCTTATTCAATTATTTTCACTATAACCATGCTTCCTTTTGATTTCCAATCAGTTGTTTCTGTATTATAACAAAGTCATACACCAAGTACATTTTACTTTATTTATTCTCTTGTAAAGGGCATCCAAAATACTTCCAACTACTGACTCCACAAATATGCTACAAGGAACATATACATAATGATCTTCTGGGGATCTGTATAAAAACTACTGTGGCTCTCATATTCAGGAAGGTAATCAATGGCTAAGCAAGAGCAGAGATATTTTTCCCCAGAATGGTTACACCGATCTATAATCCAACCAGAGGGGCCTGAGTGTTCCCAAAATTCCATTCCACGACCAGTGTTTTCTACTTAGTTGATGATTAATTAAGAGTGTCACAATGAAATCACAAAGTTGTTTTAATGTCTAGTGATGATTATACTAAGATTGAAATTTTCTTTATAAACTAGAAAGATATAGAATTCTCTTTTCTAGTAATTGCTTTTTCAAGATCATTTGTTTATCTACTATTTTGGATATTTTCTTCATTTTATAAAGAAGCTACTTGTATATTCAAGAGATATGAGACTAGTTTTGACACTTTTCCTGCTCCCATTCTATTGTCTGTAGTCTCTTGACAAAAATCTTCCACTTTATGTAATGTCAGTGGTCAAAATTTCTCTCTAGATGTGTGGTTTTGAAGATTATTTAGTATTTTCCCATACTTGGTTGCAAATATATTTTACTACATTTACTTGCAGTAACTTTACAGCATTATATTGTACATTTAGCTCTTTAAATAGAATATCTGTTTGAGTGAACAATGTTTGTCTATCACATATTAGGTATACAATTACCTACTAAGAGTGGGATGTAAAAGTGAAGTCCTAAGGAGTTAGCATAGTGGTTAGTTAAAAGACTTCAAGCTCTAAGTTCCAGGGTTCAATTCTCACAACCACTGTAAGCTAGAGTTGAGCAGTGTTCTGATAAAAAATAACAAAAACCTCTACACAGGAAGTATCACAGTAGTTCTAACTCTGACCTTGCAAGCATGAGGTCCTGAGTTGTATCTTGGGCACTTCATGTGCCACGGTAATCATGCTCTGTTTCTCTCCTATCATTAGTAAATACAGAAAAAATATATATTTCTAAAATATTATTATACTTTACATATAATATTTTATAGTACTATAAAGTATTAAAGAATAAAAGTATTAAGCATTAAGAAAGTATAAAAACAACTTATGATAACAAGTGAGAAAATATATTCATGTTAGAAAAAACAAATTGGTGAAAAGAAGTATTTTTAACAATTTAACATTCTAAAGTAAGCATATTTTCAGATTTTTTTGCAGATGTATTCTATAACAAGCACGACTATGAAAATTCTTACATATGAATTAAAACAGATTTCAACAAGTATTTTGGTAACACTATTGATCAAGATACTGAATTATACTTCGAACAACACATATTTCTCAGATGGAAACTCTGAAATCCATGCTTTCTTGCCCCATCATGCTTCCCCACTCCTTCTTTTAACTAACATATATTTAAATGAATGAAAAATGAACAACACTGCGTAATTCTTTTAATGACAATTTTCTTGTGAAACATTTATCCTAATATAAATAAAATAGTTGGAAATATTAAAAATCATATACGTCATTACTAAGGTTTTGAAATACTATGTAGATAGTAATTTATCTTTCAGAGTTAGTAGATTTCCTCTAGTTGAATGTTCAGCATTGAGGGATAAAGAAATAACTCACTTGGATAGTGTAATGCTTTTTCTTTTTTTTTCTTTTTTTATCTTTATTTTTTGGATAGAAACAGCCTGAAATTGAGAAAGAAGGGGGAAATAAAGAGGGAGAGAGACGGAGAGACACCTGCAGTCCTGTTGCAACACTCACGAAGCTTTCCCCCTGCAGGTGTGGACCTGAGGCTTGAACCCAGGTCCTTGCGCACTGTAACGTGAACACTCAACCAGGTGTACCACTACCCAGCCACAGTGTAATGCTTTTTCATAGCTCAGGTTTGCCACTACCCAGCCACAGTGTAATGCTTTTTTTTTGCCACTACCCAGCCACAGTGTAATGCTTTTTCATAGCTCAGGTGTGCCACTACCCAGCCACAGTGTAAAGCTTTTTCATAGCTCAGCCCCCATACAGTTGAAGGAAGCTTTGGTACTGTGGTTGCTTTCACACTCTCTACCTCTTTGTCACTGTCTAAAAAAAATAAATATATAAACAGACAGACATTGATACCTAACTGGCAATGGCTCTTAAGGTCCTTGTGCAGCAGGTTAAGCACACATGGCACAAAGTACAAGGACCTTAATAAGGATACAGGTTTGAGCCCCCAGCTCCCTACCTGCAGGGGGAAAGCTTCACAGGCGGTGAAGCAGGTCTGTAGGTGTCTATCTCTCTCTCCCCCTCTTTGTCTTCCCCTCCTCTCTTGATTTCTCTCTGTACTATCCAGCAACAGCAATGGCAACAATAATAACATCAACAACAATAAGGGTAACAACAAAGACAACAAAATGGGAAAAATGACCTCCAGGAGCAGTGAATTCATAGTGAAGGCACCCACCTTCAGCAATAACCCTGGAGGCAAAATAGTAATAATTTTTTTTTAAATACTGTGTTGCTGGAAAAGTCATAATGCATTTTTCTGTTTCTCTGTAAAAATGAGTCATAGCTTTACTGGCAACCCAACATATATAGCATTTCTTCATGTGAGAGAGGGAAAGCTTCAAAAGACACAGAGAGAGATTAAAGCACCACTCTAGTACATGTTGAACTGGGTGTTGAGCCTGAAGCATCAGGCATGCAGTTCTATATACTGTTACTAGTCTTTATGGGAAGAGGTGGCCCTTGGGACAGGCATCACAATTTTGGTGATGATGTGTTGAGCTAGTTGTACATACACATGTGAATGAAACTGTATCTCTGAAATCTTGTTATTCTTTAAATTCTTTAAGTGATGCTGAATGAAAAATAATACTGGGGGGCCAGGAGGGGGCGAAGGGAGTTAAGTGCACATAGTATGAGGTGTAAGGACCCCGCTCAAGATCTCAGTTCCATGATCCCTGTTCTAAGATCCACTGCTCCCAGCTTGCAGGGGTTCCCTTCACAAGCCCTGAAGTATGTCTACAGGAGTCTCTCTCCCTCTCTCTCTCTTTCCCTCCTTCTCTCTCTCTCTCCTCTCTCCCTCCCTCTCTCTTTCTCTCTCTCTCCCTCCCTCTCTCTTTCTCTCTCTCTCTCCCTCCCTCTCTCTTCCTCTCTCCCTCCCTCTCTCTTCCTCTCTCTCTCTTCCTCTCTCTCTCTTCCTCTCTCTTCCTCTCTCTCTCTTCCTCTCTCTCTCTTCCTCTCTCTCTCTCTCTCTCCCTCCCTCTCTCTCCCTCCCTCTCTCTCCCTTTCTCTCTCTGCCGCTTTCCCTCCCTCCCTCCCTCTCTCTCTCCCTCTCTCCCTTGCCCTCTTTCCATAGAGGGGTGAACCACTGGCTTCTCAATTTCTCTCTGTCCTATCCAAAAAATAAATAAAATAAAATAAAATAAAATAAAATAGCCACAGGAGCAGTGGATTCATAGTATAATCACAGAGCCCCAGCGATAACCCTAGAAGCTAATAAAAAATAATAATAACAATACTGATAATACAAAAATGTAAGTAAACCCTGAATTGACTGTATATACAAAAATGAACCAAAAGAAATGTATGAAATATAGAAAAATCATATCTACTATTAAATATATTAAAATTGTAATTAAATTATAAAACCTTATATATATATTTTTTAATATTTTATTTTTATTTATTTATTCCCTTTTGTTGCCCTTGTTGTTTTATTGTTGTAGTTATTATTGTTGTTGTTGTCATTGTTGGATAGGACAGAGAGGAATGGAGAGAGGAGGGGAAGACGGAGAGGGGGAGAGAAAGACAGACACCTGCAGACCTGCTTCACCGCCTGTGAAGTGACTCCTCTGCAGGTGGGGAGCCGGGGCTCGAACCAGGATCCTTATGCCGGTCCTTGTGCTTTGCGCCACCTGCGTTTAACCCGCTGCGCTACAGCCCGACTCCCAAAAACTTATATTTTATACCCTCATTAACATGTATATTTCTTGGAATGAAGAAGGAACATACTCCAAGATCTCTCTACTTCTTCCACATATCCTCCTAATTTTAGTGTTTATTTTCATCTGTGAAAAAAAATAAAGGAACACTGATAATAGCCATAAATATCAAAAGTTGTAAAATAGCTTAATTTTAGCAGAAACTATTTCAAAAGAAAATTAAATTTTAAAAGGTAAATTTTATAATTGTGAAAAAGTATACTTGAACACATAGATTTCTCTGTTACTTTATTGGTTTCCTGATTAATTAGGAGAAAGTTAAGATAGCTTTATAAACATGAGAAATATGAGCCATCAGCTTTAGGGGGAAAAATCCATAAACTTGTGTTTACCTGTGTCTTAATTTTATTTCTTTAAAATTATAACTTTAAACAAAATGTTAATTTATTAAATTTTTGCCTTCTTATATGTTAGATGTTTAAAATGTGTATTTAGGATGTCATGCTTTCACCTTTATATTAGGAGAATTAAGTACATGGCAAGAAAACTGCCAGTTAATTATGTTTGATTATTTTATTTTTGTTTCTCTGGTTCCTACAAGCATAAGTATTCCATAGATGTGCATGAATGAATGTAGGAGGTGAGGGTTGTTCCTCTATGTTTGTAACCTTTGAATTACCCTACTGGTTTTTCTTAAATTAATAAAGGTATATTTTATATTAACTTCTGTGTTCTTAAAGTTCAAGACTCCCACTTGATGCTATTATTGTTGGCATATGACTCCTTTGTTAACACATGACTCTTCTTGAATAATAAGGCTACTTGTTTAACAACATGTGTATTGAAAGGTTAACAACAGTGAACCAACATCAACAATAACAATAATAACCACAGCAAGGCTACAACAACAAGGGCTACAAAAGGGGGGAAAATGGCCTCCAGGAGCAGTGGATTCATGGTGCACTGAGCCCCAGCAATAACGCTAGAGGCAAAAAAAAAAAAAAGGTTAATGCCTTCTGCCATTGTAACAACACTTTGTTTTTTCTAAATTTATTTCATCAAATCAGCGGCCTTTGTATGTAATGATAGTCTTGCTCATTGGTCAAGAGACTAGCAGCTATTGCAGTTTCCTGAACAACTGGTAAGCAAATTTAAGAGAAAAATGAAATATCATCAATGAGATAAAATTCAACCAAATAACCTGCAATATTTGTTTCCTCTTGCTGCTTTTACAACTTATCATTAGTGTGGCAGGTTAGAAAGCACTTACTTATTATCTGATAGTTCTGTATTGCAGAAGTCTGGTATGAATTTTATTAAACTAAAATCACAGCATAACTGGGGTTGCTAAAGGCCTACATTCCTTCACAGAATCCTAGAGAAAGTCTGAATCTTACATTAACTTTTCCATCTTACAGAGGCTACTTGTCTTCTTGGTTTGTGTTCCCTTGTTCCATCCTCAATGCTAGCAAAGGTGAATTGAGTCCTCTCTTTGTCTACCTCCTCAGTTCAGTTACATCCTTCTGTTGACTCTTACCTTCTTCCCACTATTAAATAGATTCTGCTGATTCACTGGGTTAATCTCCCATTTTCCTGGTAAAATGATTATTATCTTTGATTCCACCGGCAACTCAAATTCCATTTTGACAAGAAATCTACCATATTGATAGGGTCTGGAGATGAGGATGTGGACGTCTTTGGGTTGTTATGATCCTGCTTCACATATGGTTATATATCCAAAACTGCTTCACATATGGTTATATATCCAAAACTGCTTCACATATGGTTATATATTCAAAACTAATAGTTCAGAAAGCTTATAAAACCTGCTTCAAAACACTGTTGATCCTCATTACTACTCTGTGTATTTACTTATTCATTAATTCAGAAAACTTTACTTTAGATTGTTAAATAATAAGTAATTTTGTTGTAGTACAAAGCCAAAAAAATTGTTTTCCCATCCTCGTGATCTATTGCCTGCAAAATTCTCTGCCAAAACAAAATAAAGCAAAACAAAAAGAAATTCTATAAATGACTGATTCTAAACTAATTATCAACTCCCAAGTTGTACCTTTGTGTTTAATTTTAGAAAACTATTGGTATCTTATTATTGGTAAATACCGTTTAAAGAACAAACCCTCCTTTAATAAATAATATTTGATAATAAAATTTAGTACTTAGGAACAGCATAGTTTTATTCTTAAGCTTAAAGGTTATATCCAATTTGATTTGATTCACTTTTTCAAAGGTATCCTTTTCCCTATTACAAAGAAATGGCAATGAACTATTGCAGTGAAACTTCTATAATAAATATGGTTTAGTAGGTATAGGACATTGAACTTGTTGGGGAAGGCAAAAAGATAAATATAATAATATAATTTAAACTGTAAGGCATATACTGCTCCTGTACAACCACATCATATATATATATATATATATATATATATTTTAAAATAAATATATATTTATATTTTTTAAAATAAATATATATATTTATTTTAAAAAAGAAAACACTTACAAAACCATAGGATAAGAAGGGTACAACTCCACAAAATTCCCTCCACCAGAACTCCGTATCCTATCCCCTCCCCTGATAGCCTTCCTATTCTTTAACCCTCTGGGAGTATGGACCCAGGGTCATTACGGGGTGCAGAAGGTGTAAGATTTGGCTTCTGTAATTGCTTCCCCTCTGAACATGGGTATTGTTCCATAGTCCCAGCCTGTCTCTTTCTTTCCCTGGTGGGACAGGGCTCTGGGGACCTGGGGCTCCAGGAGACATTGGTGAGGTTGTCTGCCCAGGGAAGTCCAGTTGGCATCATGGTAGCATCTGGAACCTGGTGGCTATAAAAAGAGTTAGCATATAAAGCCAAACAAGTTGTTGACAATTGTGAACCTAAAGGCTTGAATAGTCCAGATGAAGATTTGGGGGTCTCCATTTTTTAGATAGTTAGTAGGACTATTTTAGTTATATTCCAAAGGGTCCATGACTATATTAGTTTTTGTTTGTTTGTTTTTTTTTCCCCTGAGCCTGACATCTGATATGCAGGTGGACCAAAGTTATTGTCTGGGGAGATGATGTCATGGCTGGAAAAAGGACCAGAAAGCTGGATCAGGGAAGAGAGTAGCTCCCAAATATGGAAAAGATGCATAAATATTGTTGACTGTAAACCCCATCAATTTGATCTGATTTGGAGCCCATATTCAGCTTAAGAGCCTATATAACCTCTGCACCTCTGTAGATGTGAGCTCACATTCTGTGGTCATGAGTAGGAATGTTGCAAGCTGCCCCAATTTCAGTGCCCATCTTCCTCAGGTGGAAGATAAAGTATGTTGTCCAGCCTCCCGAGTTCAGAGGATAGAACATTCTCTCTTGTGGTTGTTCCATGTTGAGGGCAAGGTCCTATGGGGACCCACGGAGGGGGTCTATTGTGTTGTTCCTGATAGAGATTGTCATTAAAATTTGGGGCTCCAGCAGGCCGGGCTAGCTTTGTGGCGATGAACAGAGACTCGAGGACACATGGCTGGGCCGGGAAACTGTATTTCTTTATTCACGAACAGTGATTTATAAACTAACCCAAACTAATCACCACACAGATCTGTCCTGCATCTTTCTCCTCCTCCTCCGGCGGCTCCACCAGAACTCTGGAAGTCTGTAGGGGTTCCAGGGTCAGGGAGAAGAGGGCCCACAAAACTAGCAGGGGCCATACCACAATCTCCCAGAGGCGGGGGGGGGGGGGTGAGACCAAAACCAATGTGAAGCATACAACAATTCCCCCTTTTCTTTTTAACTAAATGACCATAGTATCGGGGTGTGGGGTGAACAGAAACCTATATCGTACAGGCATTTTTAAAAAAGAAACTGGCACAAACATGGAGGAACATGTACACGAGTAACAAGAGCCAGTGTGCTACCAAGGGAAGGCCTGAAGGGGAACTTTGTTTTGCCTCTGGGGGGGTGTTACTTGCCTTGACAGGCATTTTTTAGCATGGGGGGAGGGGTAGGCCTAGAGTCTCAAGGCAGCTGGCTGCAGCCAGTCTTTGAGAAACTCAGCAGTATAAAGGGAAGCTGCAAAGTGTCCAAGAGGTGTACTAGTGTGTCCAATAGAAATGCCAGTCCAAAGCAGATGTCCACCAAAGAATTGCCAGGGAGTGGAACGTTGTATGAGGAAGGTCAGCTGTTGGAATTGTGCTTTTCTGTAGAGAACTTGACAGCTGCAATTTACTTACTATGAAACAAAACTTGTAGCAGGTTAGAAGTTTATCACAATTGACAACTCTATTACAATCATTAGCTAACCATAGCACAATCTAACGTTTTTAATTGAGAAGGAATTTGAGAATTTTACATATCAATAAGTCTATTTAACCTTTTGTTACACCCATTCAAGATGGAGACACACCCTAGGTGTGCGCAGGTTGTTTTTTTTAGACTAACTTAGTTAAAATATACTGATTTTTAACTAATTTCTTAACTCAGACTTTGAATGTAAGTTAATTTTACCTTTATGAGAACTATGTTGAAAACCTTTTTCATTTAACTCTGTCTGATAAGAATACAGCCTTAAAGTTACATTTTTAACCTTAAAGTTAATGTTTACCAAACTTTAAACACACACGTAAACATGGTCTTTAATACACAAGGAGAGAAACCTATGTTACGAAGACATGTCATTTTAAACACGAATTTAGATCTATACTGTCTTAGTTGTTGGGGGGGGGTCACCATCCAGAGGTAGCCTCCCGTGCAGCTCCACTTCTAGGAATTGTAGGTTGCGATCTCTGGATGAATCTCTGCGTATTCTAGCTCGTCTGCCTTCAGACCCAAGTTTGGGATCTCTGCCAGGGGGCCCAGTTTCGGTAGGGAGCCCGCGGTCTCCAGGTGGTCCAGGATCTGTCCAGACTTCATAGCAGGAGGGCGCACAGGCCGGCCGTGCAGAAGGCGCGGACCGAGGTGCCCCGGGGTAGCGGCCATGAGAGGCCTTGTCTGCCATGTCTATTGCCGGCGGCCTAGCAGTGGTGGAGGGAGCCTGTGCCCAATGCCCCGCGCCACGCGGTGGAAAGCTGGCTCATGCAGGCTGGTGTTGGGCTCTTGCGGGCTGGTGTTGGGCAGAAACCACAGAGTGGTCCAGAGATAAATGTTCCAGAAACAGCGAAACAGTCCTCATGAAGAAAGGGCAGAGGCCTTTGGAGATGTCTTCACAAGCAGAAGAGAAGACCATAGTGCATAGGTAGCCAAATTGTCTTCACTTATGTGAGAGATGGGCAGGTCAGGTCCACGTGGGCGCCATTTGTTGTTAAAGGTCGGGGCTCCAGCAGGCCGCGCTAGCTTCGTGGTAGTGAACAGAGACTTGGGGACACACGGCTGGGCTGGGCCTCACTATACACACACTGCCTAAGAAAAGAGCTCTTCCCACTTCCCTATTCTTGCTCCTTCCCTGAACCAGTGGATAAACACAACCACTGCGCTCCAAAACAACGTTTCCTATGAATTTTATCAAAAAGGTATTTACAAAACGTGTCACTACCTCTATTTTAAACATTGATCAGGCACTTTAGAACATGTGGAAAGATTAAGTATTTCCAAAAAGAACACTGTCAACTGGATATACAGTAGTGAGGAATAGAAAGCACACACACAACAATGGCTGAAGTACAAAAACTTCTTCGGAATTACGACTTTTGGCGCAGAGCTGCCGCCTCTTCCTCAAGGTCTTCCCACTGAGCCAACGTGGCTGTGTCGAAAGTGATGTCGCTTCTAGAGGCAGTCTTTTAACAGCTGTATTTCAACTTTTTTGTGGATAACTAGTATCCCAGTTTGTATACACTACTACACATCTTCCTTACCCACTTGTCACCTGACAGACGCTTGAATAGTTTCTTGATCTTGGTTACTGTAAGTAATTTTTTTACAAATATCAGTGTTCATATATCACTTTGAATTTGAATTATCGTATTTTTTTCTTTCTAGTGAGGGTAAATAGTTAAATATAGAAAACTGGAATAATATGGAGTTTCTATTTTTAATTTTTGAGTATTGATCATACTGTCTGTCATAATGGTTGCATCAATTTATAGTCCCACCAAGTATGTACAAGGGCTTCCTTCTGTCCACAATCTAATACTTATTGTTACTTATCTTGTGGATAAAAGTAATTTTTACAGGCATTAAGTGAGTTCTTATTGTTTTTATTTTTGTTTCCCTAGTAATAAGAGGTTATCAGCATCTTTCTACGTGTGTGTTGACCATCTGCATGTCTTCTTTGGAGAAATGATAGCATTTTCTGCTCATTTTTAAATGTACTTGCTTGACAGGAGAGTTCACTGTTGACTTGTATGAATTATCTGTATAAACTGGATACTAAACACTTGCCATGTGGTGGTGTATAAATATATCCTCCCATTCAATAGGATCTCGATTAAATTTGATGCAAATTTTTAGGGGTGATATAACTCATTTGTTTAAGCCTATTTGCTTTTGCTTCACTTGCCATGAAAGTTAAATTTCAAAGATAAAGAGCAAGACTAAATTTTCCACTGTCACCACTGTATTTAAGATAGTATTATAAATTCTGGTCATAGAAATTAGTCAAGAAATGTAGATAAAGGAAACCCAAATTAAATAGAAATATAGCTTTCATTTTTTGCATAGATGATAATTTACATGGAAAATATTAAATACTCTGATAAAAACTTTTAGAAACAGTAAATTGATGCAGAAGAGTGTTGCAGGTGGCAAAAATCAATGAACATATATTCATGGCAATTATATATATAAGTAATTAAAAGAGAAAGAAAACAATACCATTTACAACCATGTCTAAAAGAATTAGGTACCTTAGAATAAATTTAACAAAAAAAGTGAAAGATTTTCAGACTAATATGTATGATATTTATTTTAACAAAAAGTAGGAGACATAACAAAATATGAATCTGCCTCATGCTTATGAACTGGGATAATTATCTTTAAAAAGATGATCCTGCCCAAAGCATTGTATAGATTGAGTGCAATCCTTATAAAAATTCCAATGTCATTCTTTAAGGATATAAAACAAACATTATCAAAATGTGCTTGAAACAAAAAGACCTTGACTTACTAACGCAATACTGAGTAAAAAGAACAAAATTTGGAGAAATCATATTCCATGATTCAAATTATGCTAAAAGGGACTGGCACATTCAGTTAAGCAGCACACATGCCATAATGCACAAGGACCAGGTTCAATCCTGCAGCAGGAGAAGCTTCATGAGCAGTGCTGCTGGTGTCTCTCTTTCTCTCCTTTATCTCCTCCTGACCTCTCAATTTCCCTGTATCTATTGAACAAATTTATAAATAACATTTTTCAAAATGCTATAATGCACATAGTTAAAATGGTGTATTATTGAAACAAAAGTAAATAAATAGATCTATGGAAAAGAATAGAAAACTCCAAAATAAAACCTTATATTTATGGACAGTTAATCTGTGATGATGGAGTAAAGAATATAAAATTTAGAAAGTACTTCTTCAATAAATGGTGTCAGAGAAAATGTATATGCAAAGAAATGAAACTGGATATTTATCTCAAATCATGCGCTAAAGTTAAAATTGATCCATGACCTGAAATAAAATTCAGAGCTATGAAGTACATTGAAATAAAAATAGGAAAACACTCTGTGATATTATCTTCAATTTGGAGACTCAGTTTCATCAGGATGAGAAACAAAACCAAAAATGAACAGAGGGATTACTTCAAACTTAAAAAAAATGTCTTCTTATGAAGGAAATTTTCATCAAAGCAACAATTCATTTGTGTAAAGGAGAAAATAGTAACAATGCAAATTTCACGTACAGGACGTATTTCTAAGATATGAAAAGAACTCACTAAATTTACAACAAAATAATTAATAATTTTATTTAAAATGAGAAGAGCTGAAAGATATTTCATTAAATAAGAGGAATACAGATGACCAATAGTCATATGAAACTGTGTGCATCATCTCTTATTAGGAAAGTACAAATCAGAGCTCCAATGGCACAATCCGTTAGCAGGCGGTACTTATACAGGAAAGTACAAATCAAGTTTCTTTGTTGTGAGAAGAACACAGCGAGTTCATGTTTATTTCATAACCTTGAGTTTGTTTTTTATATTTGAGATATCACTGTCTCCAAACATTTGACTCACTTCTTTATTTTATTTTGCTATATATATATTGCCTGTCCTCCTGAAGTGATCATTCTCTACTTCTATATATGGACTTATTGATCACCACACAATGTAATCATAGAGAGAAACAGAAACTCTTTTCTGTCTACTATTGTGCCTTCAGGACACTGAAAAATTAGAGATAATAGATGTTCAGTATATGTTATCAAATGCATAAAAGAATGTATACAGTACTACAGGACATGGAATGCTAAATTGTATTTCAAATATTTAGATTCTTTTCTTAGATCTCATTGTAAATGGCTGTTTTCCAAAAAACAATTTATAGTTCTATTAATATAGTTTCTTTGGAATTCTTTAATTATCTAATATAAATTCATAGTATAATAAAATATTTTCAAATATGTCCTGATTTGGTGTTTACTTTCCAGCCATTCTAAAGTAATAATTGTATTTTATATTTTCAAGAGGATTTATAGTTATGACAAACATTTCTAATGTTAAACTACAAATGTATGTCAACAAATTAAGAGTTAGGTTGAACCAGTATTAAAACAATGAGAATGTAGATAAGGGTTAGAGAATGATGTTCTGTAGCAACAAAAAAGCAATCTGATTTATTTGACCATATGCAAATGCTATTCCAAAAATACATTGTTATTCTGTGTGTTTTGCAAATGAGGAATCAAGTCAATGTACTTTTTCAACAGGTACTCAATTATGTTATTTTTCTCAAAATATAGCTAATGAAGTAATTGAGAAGCTATGTAAACATGAATTTTCAGGAGAAAAAGAAAACTATGCAAAATTTCTGTGGGATATTGCCTGTACTCTCCATCTCATGCCAACAAACCAGAGTAATTGAGCCATTCATGGAATATTTGCTGACTAGTGAGAAAGGTCTCCAAACGCTAATCAGTTGTGCAATGTTTGATGCCCACTTTGTTCTCATTCAAAAGCCTAATCTCTACTTTCTTGGTTTTAGGCATCTAATTCCGAGCTTAACTTCTGAAAAAGAGCAGGTCCCTGTAACAACAGTTGCATAACCTTAACTGCTGTTTCCTTACAACCCATATTCTACTAAAGGAACTTTACTATCCATGTACTAAAGTGACTTCTATGCAGTCATATGAAATATTGCATTGTTAAGCAGGTGCTTCCTGCATTTCTCATGATATTAAACAAATTAAACATGGACTTTGATTTAAAAGAGTCAAATTTGCGTATGTACATTGGATTGGTGTTAAATAAATAACCAAGTTTACTGATTATATAAATCAAATTTAAAATCTTACTCAGACTTTCTCCATTTTGGTTTTGGTATTTATTTATAATAGGGTTATACAAAAGGTTTCTGTAAACAAGCAGATAGTAAATATTCCAGTACTTTTGGGTTCTAATTCTCTGTCACTACTACTTAGCTCTCCTTGTAGGTACAAAGGAGCCACAAGCAATATGTAAATGATTTGCCCTATCAGTAATCCAACAAAATTTTATTTGCACAAACAAGTAGATTTAATCCAAAAGTTTTGGTTTGCCAACTCCTGATGTTTAAACTTGGAATAAAAATGTCGGTCTTCATTCATTCCCAGGGTTGATATTAGTGTTCAAACACACTGGAATGGACTGCTTCAAAACTATAAATTGTTATAACCTTGAATGGTTTAATAACTTTAATATTCACCTCACCACATAACAAATAACCTTACCCACTTCTGTAAACAGCCTGTTTCTAAAATCTGTTCTATAGTATTGAAACAAAAATCCTGAATTTTAAATTTACCCTTATTGTGAAATTTAGATGTTTAATCTGTGAAGAGTAAAGAGTGCAATGCACAAACACATCATTTATACTTAATTTGGTTAATGAACACCCCAAAATATAGGATTAAAGTATAAAGAGAAGTAAAATTGATGTCATAAAATGAAGTATATATATTATAACACAGTTTTATACAGTGCTATCTTAAAGAGATATGATGTTCTGAAATGGATTTCCATCTAATATAAGAGATGATACTCTCCATTTAAATAGATTTTAATTCATTCTTAATTGTAATTGAAATACAAAGCACATGAGATGACCACATTAAAGAGTCATTGTTGAGCAAGACAGAGCTTGATGGCAGTTTTGCTGTCTACTTGGGAATACTGAACAGAGACAATGGTGCTTCTGCAAGAAAATCTTGGAGAGAACATTTTATGGACATCTCTGAGGAACAATTAAACTAACCGAATTCAATTAAAAATTGGCTTGAAATCAAGAGGATATGAATTTAGCCAGAAGAATGGAGCTATATAATTTTTTAAATGAATGTTAGACTTAGACAAGAGGTAAAAGATTGCACTGATTCTTTTAGATGCTATCTAAAATGAGATTGTGTTATTTCTATGATAGCAAATCATTTTAGTAAGTGAAGACCTTTACAAATTATCTTCAGGTCACTTTCCAGTACTGAACTAAAAGAACTAAGTATAAACCTAGTCGATCAAAGCAGCTAGACAGTTATTTTAAAAAAGAAAGAAGAAAGAAAGAAAGAAAGAAAGAAAGAAAGAAAGAAAGAAAGAAGAAAGAAAGGAAGGAAGAGAAAGAGAGAGAGAAAGGAAGGTAGGAGGAAAGGAAGGAAGGAAGGAAGGAAGGAAGGAAGGAAGGAAGGAAGGAAGGAAGGAAGGAAGGAAGGAAGGAAGGAAAAAGAAACAAACAAACAAACAGAGGAGGTTGGGGACCTAAGTCCCTATGGTGGAACAAGATCATGGCTTAAGAGAGTGAGGTGCATCAATACCCATCTTGGGGAAATGTGGAAATGTACTTCTATGACAACAACATTCCTGTAAATCAACATTTCTTCAATAAAATAATACTGGAATTTAAAAAAGAAAAAAAAAGAAGAGAACTCATCTCATAAAAATATCTTTTAAAGTCAGTTAAGTAATAAAAATTATGAGCAGTAGAGCCTATATACTACACATATTATTTATTTATGTATATGTTTGTTTGTTTATTGCCTCTAGGGTTATGGCTGGGACTTGGCACCTGCACTATGAATCCACTACTCCTGGCAGCCATCTTTCTTTTCCATTGTTGTTGTTGCAGGATAGGACAGAGAGAAATTGAGAGAGGAGGAGAAGACAGAGAGGTAGAGAGAAAGACAGACACCTGCAGACCTGTTTTACCTCTTGTGAAGTGACCCCCTGCAGATGGGGAGCCGGGGGCTCAAACCAAAATTCTTGGCAGAGGTCCTTGTGCTTTGCATTATGTGTGCTTAACCTGGTGCACCACCAACCAGCCCCCACACGCCTTATTTTTATATGATTACTTTTCTATTGTGTTCTAGGTGCTTTACACATGTCTGTAAATAATCTTATGAACTAGGTATTTATGGAAGTGGTCCTCATAGAGTTTGAAGCTCAGGCCTGCAGAAGCTCAATAGTGGGAAATATAACCTCACTGCATCCTACTTCAATGTAGACTCTCAGGAAGGTTTAGTTAATTTTGCTTTGCACTAGTTATTTGCACTTAGTGTGGAAGCAGGCATGTCGCCCGAGTCTCCCAAACAACATGACTGATACCAATAATAAGGTATGAAGAAAGCTTCTGAGAAATGGCAAGGGAGCTTCTCCCTGTGTAATGGGGTCGTCAGCCCATGAAGCCCCATCATCTGAAGCTGCATAAGTCCACTAGAATATTAAGGGACTATTTTGGGACTATAACCTATATTATCCCTATTTATATAAACATTCCATTTGCCCAGTCTCTGTACATTTCCTAATCATTTGCTACAGAATTTTTATATCTTTCTGTCAATCTTATTATTATGCTGTTGTGACAACAGAGACTGACACTTAAGACACTGAGATTCTGAGCAGCACAATCACTCAACCCAAATAGCAATTTTCAGCCTTGATGTTCTGATCAACAACAGTTGCCATTGTGAATGTGTTTCAGAAAAGGGCAAGAAATCTGTTGTCACAGGCAAGGGGGGAGTGTTAGGAAGACAAAAGCAGTTTTATAAATGAGTACCTGAGCGGAAAAAGAAGCAGTTGGTTCTAGCAGTATTACACATAAAAATCATGTTATGAATTAATTATTTCCCAGCAAAATCCATAAATATGGAAGTCTATCTGTTCTACTCACCTGTATAAGGCGCATTAAGCAAACAGCCCTGCATATTCAAACCACATAATAACAATTTTAATTTTCAAAAAAAGTAAATAAATTTATTTTACATCACATTGACTACTCTCCTCCCTCTAATTATACTTTGCTTGATGGATACTAGATATATATATATATATTTTTTTTTTTTGCCTCCATGGTTATTGCTGGCACTCGGTGCTTACACTATGAATCCACTGCTCCTGGGGGCTATTTTTTTTCCCTTTTGTTGCCCTTTTTGTTTTCTTTTTATCATTGTTGTTATTGCTGTCCTTGTTGTTGGATAGGACAGAGAGAAGTGGAGAGAGGAGGGATGGGGGGAGAGAAAAATAGACACCTGCAGATCTGCTTGACTGCCTGTGAAATGACCCCCCTGCAGGCAGAGAGCCTATTGCTCAAACCAGGATCCTTAAACCATGTGCGTTTAATCCACTGCGCTACCGCCCAGCCCCACCTAGATAAATCTTATCTTCACTGTGATACATGTAAACCACCCATACCTCCCCCACCTAATTTTTATTCAACAGGAAAGAGATAAATTGAGAGAGGAAGGGAAGATAGAAAGGTGAGAGAAAGATAGATACCTGCAGATCTGCTTCACTACTTGTGAAGCATCCTTCCTGCAAATGATGAATGGGGACTTGAACCCAGATTTTGTGCTTGGTAATGTGTATGTTTAACCAATGCACCTCCTCCTGGGCCCCTTCCTACACTTTCTTAAGTTTATAATTGTTATTTAGTTTAACATAATTGTTGGTATATTTTACTTTTTCTAATATTACTTTGGTGCAAACACATATACACAGGAAATAATAATCTATAATAAAAGTATTTTAAGAAGGTTCATTCTGCTAAAACAGGTAACACAGATAACACAGATAACCCTTTGTCTTTTCCACTCAATTTTTGTTAATATTTGGACACCAGGGACCATGAAATGGACAATATCTGCTACTTCTTAGTATTTTTATATGTATTAATGCTAATGTTTGAGTTTGAATTTGTGGACTTATTAGAAAGATTTGCTTATAGAGTAGAAATATCAAGCTATTTAATTGAGTATGTGTAAAGTAATATAATGAACAATTATTTTTCCAATGAATTCTGGATATATTAAGTATGTTAAATTATGTAAAATAGTATTTTATCACTGATAATAGTAGTAATGAAATATATTGCTCAGCTGTGTGCCAATACTACTTGTTATATTTTGGTTGCAATTTTTCATTTAAACTTTAGAGTAACTTTATGAGGTAGGTGTTATCTTCATCTTTAAAATATTTTTTATTTTCCTTTTAATGGCAGAGAGACTGGAGCATTGCTCAGTTCTGTTTTATGGTGGTGCTGGAGACTGAAACTGAAACTTCAGAGCTTTTGGAATGAAAGTCTTTTGCATAATCATTATGCTGGCTCCTACTATCTCCATTTTTACATTAGAAGAAATTGAGTGGTTTTGGTGTACTGGGAATAGTAGTGCTTAACTATCCATTAACCATTAACTCTAAAACAACGTTATAAGGAAAAAATTTAGTTCTCATCTCACTGATGAGGAAATAGATGTGAATATAAGAAAATAAACTTAATAAGTGATTGTACTACACATTAATAAATCCAGCCCTCTAATTTCAGATTGACCCTCATGCAATACAAGATGAAAATATAATCACAAGATCACTAACAATGTTGGTACTGATTTAGCAATATAGGATTTAAATTATTTGTCTTTACGGTTGTCCCCCCCCCAAAAAAAAAAAAGACTTTCTTGAGAAGGGAATTTTTTTTTTTTTTGGAAAAAGATATTGGTGAGTTGCTTGGAAGTACTACCTGAATACAGTGGCTTGAAAATAAAATGTCATTGTTCTTAGAAAAGATATGTTGAGAAGGAAAGAAGAATAGAATAGAACAGAATAGAATAGAATAGGTGACTAATTACAGAGAATTTTAGAAATATGAATTTCTAATGTATAGTGTCCAATTATATCTTGGGTTGTTTTTATTCATATTCCAGATGTTATATTGTTTTTTTAGACATTCTTCTTAATACCTCAGGAAAAATGAAATTGATACTATTAGATCTATTATCTAGCTAGCTATATACCTAAGAATACAATAACAGACCCCAACTAGTGCACTTAATTTAAGAAACAAGAACAGAAAGGGGAAACATAAAGTAAAATTTGGACTGGTTTGATGTATTGCACAAATGCAAAGGACTCTGGGTAAGGAGGACAGGAAGAGGGGTCAAGGTTGGGGTTGGAGGATATCCTGGTCCTGGTATACAATGATGGGATGATAGACCTAATCTGCGGGAACTAGTGTTTTGTAGACACCTATCTTGGTGAGATGTGAAATTGTACCCATGTGCCAACAACTACACTGTAAGCCACTAGCCTCCTAAAGGAAAAAAAAATTATTTAAACTGGCTGCCTCATTCTGGTTACTAGAAATTTCACTGAAATATGTCTCCTTCCTCATAAATTTGAATGTTCTTTTAATCTTATCTAATAACTACATCACTGATGTAATTTTGTAACTGAACAGGTTGAGCAAAGGTGAAAATGAAATACCTGTGTTAAAAAGAAAGAGCAAATTAAAATTTGGAAAATGTCAAACAGGTGCTGCAAAAATGTAATCAGAACTTATGTTTGTTAAACCTAAAATATGGCTTCATTTTACATTTCAACAGACAAAAAAACAAAGAGGGATAAAAGTTCTTTGATACATTATGGTAGATCTGATAAGCTATTCAGTTTTCAACAGCAATTTATCTTTGCATAATGGTGTGAGATAATCTGATTCTAAAACTCCTTTTGAGCTTAAATGAAAATGCAAAATTTTATGAACTTCAGGGACATTGATACAATGTCTAGGTTATATAATGACTATAGAGATTACAGTAAGAAGAAATAAGCTGACAATTTACATAGTTCTTCAGATATTCCATAAGTCATTTGGTAATTTTGCATTAATAATTGATAAGTAATTAATAAGATTATCAAACTATAGAAAATGAAAATATTGGTTGTAGTATCAGATAATTTTTAAATATTTATTTATTTATTTTCTTTTTGTTGCCTTTATTTTTTTATTGTTGTTGTAGTTATTATTGTTTTTATTGATGTCGTCATTAGATAGGACAGAGAGAAACAGAGAGAGGTGGGGAAGACAGAGAGGGGTAAAGAAAGACACCTCCAGACCTGCTTCATCACCTGTAAAGCGAATCCCCTTGCAGGTGGGGCTCGAACCGGGATCCTTATGTCGGTCCTTGCGCTTTGAGCCACCTGCACTTAACCCGCTGAGCTACTGCCCGACTCCCCAGATAAAGTCTTATACCTTGTAGTTGCTTGGAAAGAGTGTTCTGGTTTGATAGAACTTATAATAATGAATCCCAATCACTATGCACCGCCTTAAAAAAAAAAACCGTCAATACCTAGTAATAGCTGAAGTTTATTCTTAAACTTTAATTCAAATTAACTGTTTTCAATGATTATTACAATTTGCTTTTTACTGTTAGCACATGACAGAAATGTAATATTATAATTACTTGACTTTCATTATGGAAGCACTCAATGACACTGCCAAAATAACATTCTTCAAGCATTTTTCAAAAAGTTATATGTAGTTTGACATTTGTTAGAAATATTAATCCAATAATATAACTTTACATTAAAAGACTCTTCCAGAAAACTTTCTACTATTAACTGAAAAAATAACATTAGATTTTTTATCATTAACATGTTTTGAATTGATTCTTATGCAACCTTTAAAAATTAAGATCATCAAAAGTTAAAAATAGGTTTAAAGATTGTAATTTTAATTCAAGCCCCCAGCCCCCACCAGCAGGGGAATGTTCACAAGTGGTGAAGCAGTGTTGCAGGTGTCTCTCTATACTTCTAATTCAATTTCTCCATTCTCACTTAAAAAAGATTACTACTTTTATATATGCAGATTTTAATAGCTGAGCTACTTCCCCAGTTACATATAAAAAAATTTGAATGTAATTAGTACTATATTTTAAAGCTAGTTTTATATGTCACTAATAACTAAGTACTATATACATAAATTAAGACAGATTTATGTTTAGGTATCTACTGCTTGACAAAAATATTATTTATATCCTTCATACAATATTTAAAAAAAATTTTTAAAACCTTTTCTCTTCCAGGTGCTTTGATAAAGCAGGTAGTGTCTAGTCTAAGTAAAAAATGCATGTGGATGAAGTTACAAAGTTAGATATAGTATTCCTTTCCCTCCTCCTTGTTCATTGATAAACAATCTCACTTTTTTTTCTGAGTAAAACTTTGTTAGCCTTGAGAACTAGAAACTTTTTAATTCATAAAATATAATCCTGTGGAAAGATTATATAAGTATATATATTAGTAAATAACTATTTTGACAGTGATGATGGGTAAGTTTGAGAAACATGAGAGTAAACTGTTTCTAGTGTTTCCCACAGTGAAAAAATATAGATAATTTTTATTTCCACCAGTGTTATTGCTGGGGCTCAATGCTGGCATGATGAATCCACAGATCCACAGTCTCCAGTGACCCTTTCCTTTCCTTTCCTTTTCTCCTTTCTTCCTTTCTTCCTTTCTTTCTTTCTTCCTTCCTTTCTTTCTTTCTTTCTTTCTTTCTTTCTTTCTTTCTTTCTTTCCTTCTTTCTCCCTCTCTTTCTTTCTTATAAAGGCAGATAGAAATTGAGAGGGGGGTGAAAGATATAGAACCCTGAAGAACCATTTCACTACTCATGAGACTTCCCTCCCGCAGATGGGGCTTGAACCCAGATCCTTGCACATAGTAGACTGAGCACTTTACCTGGTGTTCCACTGCCCAGCCCCTATATTATAATTTTGTGATAAAATTTTATATAGTATGACAGATGGTGATTGAACCATGTACATCATTGTCAATGCTTGCACTTTAGAGATTTTCTGTCTGTATGTCATTTCTTGAAGAATATAAAATTATATCCTGATTATATATTTTGTGTTTACTAGCAGAGGTACTGAAGTTAGAATAGCATTAAAAAAGAAATTTTGAGTAAAATAAAGCTAAGGTTGCATATGTTGAAGCATAAAATTATTTCTATAATAAATCTCTTCAATTATTCAAAAGGTAATAACATTTGTTCAATGAGGATACTTTAGTTTTAGCCAATAGGGAAAGTGATTAAATCCATATAAATTTGTTTTTATATTTTAATGGAAGACTAAAGTGACACTTTTGCTATATCTAATTAAATTAGATATAGAGAAGTGGAGAAGGGAAAAATAAAGTCTATATTGAATCTTCATTTCTTTCCTATAAAGAAAATAGAAAGATAATTTTAGATAATTGATATCAAATTATCTTGTTTACCTTAAAAGTCACTGGACATTTTATTTTATAGTTAACATTCTGAGAATTAATATGTCACCTGATCAAAGTGCTGTGCCTTTGATCTGGACAGCATCAACTGTACACTTATGTTAAGAAAAAGCTGGTATATAAATTATTTTAAATGTCAACATTGAGCAAATCAATTAAGAAAGTTAGATAGCTATTTTTTAATCATTTTCAATTTATTTATTAAATTATCATAGAGACAAAGAGAAATAGGGCAGTAGGGGAACATCAGCTCCACTGCACCTGAAGCTTCTTTCCTGCAGGTGCAGATAAGGGGCTTAAACCTGGATCCTCACACATGGCAACTTGTTCATTTTACCAATTGTGCCATTGCCTGCCCCCCTTAAGCAGCCTTTAAAAAGTGAGCTTTATACCACCTGCATGAGGGGAGCTTGACAAGCGATGAAGTAATGATGCAAGTGTCTCTCCCTCTGGATTTCTCTTTGTCTCTGTCTAATAAAATAAAAATAAATAAAACATTAAAAGAAAAAAGAGAACTGTGAAAAGTTGTTTATCAAATTCTTCCTTAATTAATTGATAAATACCATGAAGAGGCCAGTGTTGATATGAAAATGGAGAATTTGCCCAAGATTTTATTCTCAATAGCAAAATCAATTAATTATAAATTGGAGCTGCCAAATTCTTCTTACTGTTAGAAATCAGGATACAGACAAAGTTCTAGCAAGTAAATTGCCTTCCCAAAAGTGTTTAATTTTTAAATCTTTTTATTATCTTTATTTTTTTTATTTACTGGATAAAGACAGCCAGAAATTGAGGGGGAAGAGGGTGACAGAGAGGGAGAGACAGAGAGACACCTGCAACACTGCTTCACCACTTGCAAAGCATTCCCCCTGCAGGTAGGGGTTGGGGGCTCGAACCTGGGTCCTTGTGCACTGTAATATGTGCGCTCAGCCAAGTGTGCCACCACCGGGTCTAGTTTTTAAATTTTAATAGATATTTGATATTCAATGAAAAAATGTTATATAAATGTTTAATGTTATTCTTTTTTTTTTTTTTTTTTTCACCAGAGCACTGTTCAGCTCTGGCTTATGGTGGTGCAGGGGATTGAACCTGGGGCTTTGGAGCCTCAGGCATGAGAGTCACTTTGCATAACCATTATGCTATCTACCCTCTGCTATATAAATGTTTAAATGGATAATCTACATAATTTTTATTAACTAAGTACAAGTTGATGTTATGGTAGTCAGCTACATTACCAGAGGTCCTCATACTTGAGTAAAATTTTATAAATATATTAAAAACAGAACATTTTCCATGTAAAACCAAGAAAACAATAAGCATTTAAGTGTGTAATAATCACGGGATATCTATAGAACATTACTCATGGCACTAATGGTACTAGAAGACAATGAAAAAGCAGCATCATTAAATTCATACTTCCATTTCATTTTCTACCTCAAAGAAAATGAATTTTTTCACTTTGAACATGTGCTACAAAGGCTGGATAGGATACATGCTTTACAATGCATACAGGTAGTCCTGGGTTTGAACTCTAGCACTAAATAGAAACACCATGCATGTTACTGGGGTGATTCCAGGGATGATAAAACAGTACTGTAGTATCTGCCCCTCTGTGTGTGTGTGTTTCTCTCTCCTCTGTGTCTGAAATAAAAATAAAGAAATAAAAAATAAACAACCAGAAGTAGTGAAACTGCATATGCCAATGCCCCCTCAGCATGAAAGAAAGAAAGAAAAGAAAAGAGAAGAAACGAAAAGAAAAGAAAAGAAAAGAAAAAGGAAGGAAGGGAGAGAGGGAAGAATGGAGGAAGAAAGAGGAGGAAAGAAAGGTCCAGTAATATATGAGTAACATAAAACTCAAATTATTTAAAGAATCTTGAAATCTTGAGATCTGTTATGTTGACTCAAATATCCACGTTTAAAAAATCTGCATCACAATAAAGTTAAAGGGATAGGAGGTAGTTTACTATTTAAAGCACACATTTTACCATGCAGGAGGACAGGTTCCAGTCACTGCCACTGCACTGAAGCACAATGCTTAACAGGGAAGGAAGCTTCATGAGTGGTAGAGCAGTGCTTTATGGTATCACCCCTCTTTCTTTTTCACCTTAAATTATGAGGGATAAAAAGATCCTGAGGTCAGTGGAATTGTGCATGTGTAATATCTCACCCAGCAAAAAAAAAGTATATCTTTTAATATGAAACCATTTTTATTATTTCTGTTTGTTTGTTTGTTTTGGAGTTCATATGGGCATTTATTAAAGACAGAAGTGGATTATAGGATGAGAGATTATTGACTTAACTTTAATGTAGAGAAAGATTTGTTTTTTGAAGTCACAATTTATTACATCTAGGAATCCACTGAAATGCTGAAGCTACTGAATAGGACTCCACTGGTGCTGGAAAAGTCATGGTATAAATATTGAACATGTTGGTTATGAATATACAAAAATGGTGATAAAAAGGAAGCCATTTGGGTACCTAAGGAGCAATATTGTTAGTTCAATGACTACTGTTGAAGAGTTACAAGAAAAGAGTGTTGTAGGCATAATGCATTTTATTATAGGATATGTGGCATAATCTGGCATATCCCTGGAGAGAGGAAAAAATAAGTACAGGCTGTTAGATTAAACAACATTTTCTAACAGTTTAATCATCAGACAGTGAATATCCAAAAAAGTATTTACCAGCTGCTGTTCTAAAAGTTAACCCTATAGCATGAGAGAGATAATATGAGGTCTCCAGAAATTTACATCTTTTTAGAGAGGAGAATCTAGTGATATCTTATTGGGCACAACATTTGAAGGTGACCTATTTAAGTAGGGCCCACTGACTTGGATAAGTAAATTAGGTATACAAATGACAATGCAGAATAATTAATGTTTTGAATGATGTAATCTACCAAGAAGATGTCAATATGCAGGGTGTACACGTTCCTTTTATTGAGAAAGTTTATTACATCAATAGAGACATCCTGTCCTGCCCCTCCTTCCACCCCCCCCCCCCACATACCACACCCTTCCATAGGCACCTTGGAACTGGGCAAGCTTTGTTAGTGCTTGCTTTGATTAATGTATCAAACCAGACATGGTGCTATGCCAATTTATATACATAGATCTTAAAATAACAGCAGCTTTCTTTTCTAATTGGTTGAAACAATAACTCATGGAAGGAACTCTTGTTGTAAGGAAGACCAGACAGCTCTATAAAGAGGTTATGTGAAGAGGTACTAATACCTTTTGCCAACAGCCTCTGCTGAGTTCCTCAGTTAAGTCAACACCAAGTGCCAGTTAATGACTAAGCTGTCTTGGAAATGGATTCTCCAGATGTCATTGAATTACCAATTTCAACTGACATTGCAAGCCCTTCATAGATTGCATTTTCATAAGAAAAAAAATCCTAATTAAATTAAATTAAATTACATCTTCATATTCTGTTTTTCACATACAATACTTATATATTTAGGATAAAAATTCAATTGTGTCAAAGAGGTGTATTTCACTATAAACTACAAATATACATATTTATAAATTAATGTTCTCATTTAAATCCAGTAATTCTTACTGTACTAAACTACTGACAGATGCTCTTGATTATCACTTTCAAAAGGCTTTTAGATACATCTTCCCATCTCTTCTACAGCACCATTTAACTTACATAAAAGTCTAGCTTACCTTTTCAAATCCTTCTTATTGTCCTTAAATCGCTCCACATACTAAATTGAAACTATTTTGTCAAATGCTTTAGTTGGAGTGACTTTGTTTATAGTCCTTTATTCAGCATTGCTAATGGGGCAAGGACTGTTTTTAAAATAGAATTTTATTTGAAAAATAACCATCGCCCAATTCAAGTCCCTTTTCACCATTGTGTACTGGATCTTGGTTGCACATGACTGGTTTTTATACTTATCTTCATCAATAACGCTAGACTTAAAGTCCTACCTCCTTTCTCTCTCCATCCTATACATTCCACATCTATCATTACATCATATCTTTCTCCTCTGAGATCTATGACACATTTGGAATTTATAGTTATTTAGCATCTAGTAATTCATTAGCTATCTGTTGCAATAGAGACTACTGGAACTGGTGACTATTGTTTATACTATTTTCCTGGAGAGGGCTTAACTACTATGGGCTAACTTTTTCAGACTGAAAAAGGTGGGGGGGGGAGAAGGAAAAGAAGGAGGAGGAGAAGAGGGGAAGAGAAGGATGGGGAGGAGTAGGGGAGGGAGGAGAAGGATCAGGAGGAAGAAGAGAAAAAGGAAGAGGAGAGACCACAACACTGAGCTTCTCTGGGTTTGGTAGAAGTCTGATAGCGGAGAGGAAGTGTTAGGGGGTACTCACTGCAAACTCTAGTGTACTTCTGCTTTCAGGTACATATTTTGCAGTAGTTTATGGATACGTGTGAACAGAGTTTGCAGTGAGTACCCCCCTAACACTTCCTCTCCACTATTCCAAGCTTTGGGTACATGATTGCTCAACAATTTGTTTGGCTTCGTATGTTAACTCTCTTTTCAGTCACCAGGTTCCAGATGTCATCAGGATGCCAGCCAGGCTTCCCTGGACTGAAGACCCCACCAATATGTCCTGGAGCTCCGCTTCCCCAGAGACCCATCCTACTAGGGAAAGAGAGAGGCAGACTGGGAGTATGGACCGACCAGTCAACGCCCATGTTCAGCGGGGAAGCAATTACAGAAGCCAGACCTTCTACCTTCTGCAACCCACAATGACCCTGGGTCCATGCTCCCAGAGGGATAGAGAATGGGAAAGCTATCAGGGGAGGGGGTGGGATATGGAGATTGGGTGGTGGGAATTGTGTGGAATTGTACCCCTCCTACCCTATGGTTTTGTTAATTAATCCTTTCTTAAATAAAAAAAAAAGAAAAAAATTAAAAAAAAAAAAAGTCTGATAGCAAAGACAGGCATTCTCCCAAGTTAGTTATCTTGACAGCCACTATGAGATAAGGTCTCAAAAAAGGGTATTCCCCAGATGTCTAATGTCAGGTGTGTGGCTAAAAAAAAAAAAAAAAAATATATATATATATAGTATATATATATACAATGTAATAATACCCAGCTGTTAAAAATGATGACATTATCTCCTTTGCATCCTCTTGGATGAAACTTGAGGACATCATGCTGATGATAAGCCAAAAAGAGAACAAATACCCAATGATCTCACTTATTAGCAAGACTTATTAAATAGGGACAGGAAGAGAAAATACAAAGTGAAACATGGACTGGACATGGTGTATTGCACCAAAGCAAAGGACTCTGAGGAGGGAGGGGGTAGGAGGAGGGAGAAAATCTGGGGGCATAGTACATAATAAAACTGTACATGTATGTCAGTGATTGCACTGTAAAGTATTAAGCCCCTCAATAAAAAAGGGAAAAATAAAAAAGTGGGTATGCTTGATCCAGGCTGTGGCATGCATGGTTAGGTGCACACATTGCCATGTATAAGAAAGGACTCAGGTTCATGTTCGAGCCCCCAGTCCCCACCTGAAGGAGGGAAGCTTCAGGAGTGATGAAGCAGGGCTGTAGGTATCTTTTTGTCCCTCTCTCACAGCCAACTCCCCCTTTCCTCTCACTTTTTGTCTCTAAAAAGAACTCTATAAAAACTTGTTTTTTTAAATAACTTTAAAAAAATCTTTAAAAAGAGAGTATGCTATTAAAACTTGGGTATTAGGATGGAACTCAGTCATACCTGGCTGATGTTCTTATAAGAAATGACTAGGAAATTCAGAGACATCAAAGGAGAGCAGACATTCAGGTTTACACTAGATGCTGCATTTCTTGAACCAATTCTATTTCCATGGAACTATTACATTTGTGTCTTCCTAGGCAAGAAGATTTTAAGAACTTGTTGATTTCCTTATCTTTGAGATGACTGTAAAATATTTTCAGTAGATATTTAAGACAATTAATCATATAAAAATCCACAGTTCAGAAAGGTTCCTGGTTGAGGAAATATGTGTATAGTTGTATATGTGTATGTATATATATGTACATGCTTCTTTTTTAATTTTTTATATTTACTTATTTTCCCTTTTGTTGCCCTTGTTCTTTTATTGTTGTAGTTATTATTGTTGTTGTTGTTGATGTTGTCGTTGTTAGATAGGACAGAGAGAAATGCAGAGATGAGAGGAAGACAGAGAGGGGGAGAGAAAGACTCCTGCAGACCTGCTTCACCAGCTGTGAAGGGACTCCCCTGCAGGTGGGGAGCCAGAGGCTTTAACAGGGTTCCTTAATGCCAGTCCTTGAGCTTTGTGCCATCTGCGCTTAACCCTTTGTGCTACCGCTTGAATCCCAACCTTACTTTTATATGACACTTCCTTTTCTAGCAGCCAATATTTGTACATTAATCTTGAGTTTTGATAGTTCATGATTATGTGCCTTGGTATAGGCCACTTTGGATTCAGAAATTTGGTGTTCTCTCAGCTTTCTAGATGTCTGTGTTCTGAACAATGCCCACGTGTGGACAACTTTCTGCTATGATTTCTTTGAGTACAGTCTTTGATCTTTTCTTGCTCAAACTCTAGAAGCAAGGAGATAGGGGAATAACACATTCAAAGTATTAAAAGAAAATCATTTTCAGTCATAAGTCTTAAGTTATGAAGGAGAAATAAAAGTGTTCTCAGACCCAAAGAGGAACTTGCTACCACCAACCTTGCAAGAACTATTGAAAGGAGTTCCATAAGGAAAATGAAACTAGCTATGGAGAGCAGTATGAAGAATCTTTAAACAAATACAAATGGAAATGTCACATGACCCAGCAATTCTACCACCAGGCTTACACCCCAAAGATATAAGAATACTGATTCAAAGCTATATTTGCACACCCATGTTTATAGCAGCTTATTCACAATAGCAAAAACATGGAAACAACCAAAATGTCCTAAGACAGATGACTGGGTAAAAAAATTATGGGACGGGAGTCAGGTGGTAGTGCAGCAGGTTAATCACAGGTGGCAAAGCACAAGGACTGGCATAAGGATCCCAGTTTGAGCCCTGGCTCCCCACCTGCAGGGGAGTCCCTTCACAACTGGTGAAGCAGGTCTTCAGGTATCTATCTTTTTCTCCTCCTCTCTCCATTTCTTTTCTTTTTCTCATTGAAAAATATGGGCCTTTTTAAAATGTTATTTATAAAAAGGAAACACTGACAAAACCATAGGATAAGGGATACAACTCCACACGATTTCCACCATCAGAACTCTGTATCCATTCCCTCCCTTAATAGCTTTCCTATTTTTTAACCCTCTGGGAGTATGGACCCATGGTCATGTGGGACGCGGAAGGTGGAAGTTCTGGCTTCTGTAACTGCTTCCCAGATGAACATGGGCATTGATAGGTCAATCCATACTCTCCTCTCTCCATTTCTGTCCTATCCAACAACAACAATAACTACAACAATACAAAAAAACAAGGACCACAAGAGGGAATAAATTAATTAGTTAATTAATTAATTTTTAAAAAAGATTTAAAAATTGTGGGACATATACTCAACAAAGTATTATGCAGCAATAAAAAGGGATGATATTGTGTCCTTTGGGATAAAGTGGATGGAACTGGAGAAGATTATACTCAGTGAAGCAAGTAAAGAGATGAAGAACAACAACAGAATGGTTTCACGCATATGCAGATAATAGAGAATTGAATATACAAATATGAAAACAACAAAATGTCAACCTATTTTGAAGACTGTGGGCGAACTATAGTGGTTATCTATGGGGAGGGGGATAGGAAGTAGGGGGATGGGGACACAGACCTTTGGTGATGGGAGTGGTTAAAAAAATAAAAGAAAGAAAAGAAAATGAAACTGGACCATTACTTCACAGCAGGAACTAAATTTAGCTCAAAACGAATCAAAGATCTAAATATTGGAACCAGAAATATAAAATACATATAAGAAAACATTGGTGAAACACTTCAGGATTTTAACATGAGAACTGTATTTGGAGACTCACCTCCATAGACAAGTAAACCTAAAACAATTTACTAAATAAAAGAGAATATATCAAATTGAAAAATTCTACTTATTAAAAGAAAAATCTCACAATGATAAAGAAGCAATGTAGTAATTGAGAGAAGCTATTTAAACACCACATATATGAAAAATCAATTGATAGCAAATATTTTAAAATAAATAATCTAGGTGGCTCAGAAAAAAAAAAAAAGAAAAAGAAATGATCCAGGAGTCAGGCGGTCGTGCAACAGGTTAAGCGCATATGGCACAAAGCCCAAGGACCAGTGGAAGGATCCCAGTTCCAGCCCCTGGCTCCCCACATGCAGGGGAGTCCCTTCATAGGCAGTGAAGCAGGTCTGCAGGTGTCTATCTTTCTCTCCCACTCTGTCTTCCCCTCCTCTCTCCATTTCTCTGCCAAGAACGACATCAACAACAATAAAAAAAGGGGGGGAGCAACAAAAGGGAAAATAAATAAATAAAAAATTAAAAAAATAATAATCCAATGAAAAAGTGGACAAATGACCTGGGTAGAGAGCTTTATAATAAAGATTTACAGATGGCCCGCAGACATATGTAAAAAAAAAAAAAAGCTCCATTTCACCTATCATTAAAGAAATGCAAATGAGATACCAACCACATCTTAGTGAAAATGGCCAACATCAACAAAAAAGGAAATGACAAGTGTTGGTGGGGACCTAAAGAAAAAATTACTTTGTTACCTTGATGGTAATGCAAACTGATACAGCCTCTATGGAAAATAGTATAGAAATATCTTGTTATCCTGCAATACCACTCCTAGGCATATATTCAAAGGACATGAAAACCCTAATGGAAAGGGACATAAAGCATTCCTATGTTCAGAACTGCTCTATTTACAGTATTCAGTGAGTGGAAGCAATCTACATTCTCATTAGCAAACACCTCATCACAGACCCCTGCAAGCGTCAACCCAGCTTTGACCTAGCACGTTATGATTGGGCCCTCCTCAATCGCTATCGAACAGGCCATGGCCAGTGCGCCGCTATGTTCCATCGCTGGGGAGCCAGAGATGACCCGAACTGCCCCTGCGGCTACAGACAGACTATGACCCACATAGTCAACGACTGCCACCTCTCCAGATTCAAAGGAGGTCTCGAAACTTTACATCAGGCTCAACCTGATGCTGTTGACTGGCTACGGAAGAAGGGCAAACGCTAGAAGAAGAATTAGCAAACAAATGGATAAATAATTTACAGAATATATCCAATGGGATACTACTCTGCAATGAAAAATGATAGGGTTGTATATTTTGGGACAAAATGGATAGAACTGGAGTTTATTATGCTTAGTGAATTAATTAAATCCAAGACAATTACCAGATGGTTTCATTCACATGGGAAATTTAGGAAACTGAAACAAACACATTTTAGGGGGGGAAAAAAAAGACCAAACTATCTTTAAGACTTTGTGAGAAGAATGCTGGGTATCATAGTGGTGGTGGTGGTCCTAGGGGGAGGATGAAAGGTGTCAGAGAACTTTTGTGTTGGGTACAGTGTATAACTACATTCCTGTAATTTTATAATTTTGTAATCATTACTGAATCACTGATTTAAAAAAAAGTAATAGAGCATTTTCCTTAGGATGGTGAGGGTAGAAATCAGAGTGGAATGAGTTGTAAAATGAAGTAATTAAGTGAAACAAGTGAAATTTATTTTATGTTATCACTTTTTTCTTTCTTTTCTTTTCTTTCTTTCTTTCTTTCTTTGTTAAATTGCCATCAGGGTTATAGCTAGGGCTTGGTGATAGCACTATGAATCTACTGTTCCCAGCAACCATTTTTTTCATTTTTTCTCTTTCTATTAATTTATTATTTTAAATAGTGATTTCATAATGATTATCAAGATTGTAAGATAACAGGGGTGCAATTCCATACAGTTCCCAACACCAGAAATGGAAACTTCCCTATTCTTTATCCATCTAGAAGTATGGACCAAAATTATTTTTAAATTCTTTTATAATTTTATAATTGCTTCTCCTCTGGATGTGGACATTGACAGTTCAGTACATTCTCTTAGCACATTTTTATTTTTCTCTAGTGGAACAGGGCACTGGAGAGGTGAGACTTCTAAACACATTGGTAAGGTATTCTGCCCAGGGAAATCAGGATAGAATAGTAGCACCTGCATTTTGGTGGATGAAAGGTAGTAAAATATAAAGTAAGACAAATTGTTTAATAAACAGGACCCCAAAGGTAGGAATAGAGCAGATGAAATTAGGAATATTCATGTGGGAAGAAGCTAGGAAGTCTACCTCAGGTATGTTTCATGGGACCCGTGACTTTAGTTAATTTTTGCCCAAGCCCTATAACTAACATGCAGGTGGACCAAAAATATTATCTGCGAAAATGGTGTCATAGTTGAGATAGGACTAGAAGGTTGGATTAGGGCAGGGAGTAGCTCACTATAAAAATATATAAATACCAAATTGTTTAATAAACAGGAACCCAAAGGTAGGAATAGAGCAGATGAAATTAGGGATATTCATGTGGCAAGAAGCTAGGAAGTCTACCTTAGGTATATTTCATGGTACCCGTGAATTAGTAAGGTAAGGTTAATATCTATGAATATATGAAATAATTTCTAGTAATTATGATGTAGGTGGTTTCTAACATCTTGTTTTGGATGATAATTAAGACATTGCAATTTGAAATTTTAGAGCAGGGGCAAGGGAGGTAGCTCAGTAGGTAGTGCTTGCTTTATCATGCTTCTAGTCCTGGATTCAATCCCTCACTCCACATGACAACACCAGAGACTGCAACAAGGCAATTCCATGTTTTGATGTCTTCCCCTACTTAATCTGTAAAAAAAAAAAAAAAGAATAAATATTGGCAGAAGTGGCTCATTTGCATATTGAGTAAGCAAAATTTTTTGTACTTCTTAATACCATACTAAAGAAAAAGTATAAAATTTTAGAGTGTGATAATATAGCAAGGGAGAAAAGATTATGAGGAAAAGGGAAGAGAAATACTTTCTAAAACTGAGAAAACATACAGAAACATATTCTTGTATTTGAGTCAGATTTATGGTGATATTAATTTAAAAACAATAATCCTGGGGATTAGAGTTTCTCTAAATTTATCTCTAAATGAATCAACATAAAAATAGAGCTATAAATAAGACAGGAATTGTATTTCTATGAAGTAGTCTTAATAACATGTATAAAAAATAGGAATAATAAATTTTAAAAGACTTATCTTTCACACTTGGTATAATATAAAATGCCATACAACCTGCATTTTTATATATTATGAGTGATTGGGCAGTAGGTCTTTTGAAAGTTAACAAGGAAAAATAAGTGAAAGCATACAATATAATTAATTTGACAGTTTTGGGGTGATGTTTTTCTTTACCGAAGAAAACTATAATGCAATGGGGATAACCATTCCCTGAAATAAATATATGAATACAAATTAAAAATTATCATCTTTATTTATTAGATAGAGACATCCAGAAACCAAGAGAGTGAGGAAAAATAGAGAGGGAAGAGACAGAGATATCTGCAGCACTGCTTCACCACTGGCAAAGCTTAACTAACCCCTGCAGGTAGGGACTAGGGGGTTGAACCTTGATCCTTGTTCATTGTAACAAGTGTGCTCAACCAGGTGCACCTCCACCCGGCACCATGAATACCAAATTTAATACATGAATATATACTATATAGATGTACACTTATGTACATACATGTATATGTTTGTATAAGTACATACAGATATGTGCAAACAGATTTCTGAAAGATGCAATGCAGGGTGGTAATTATAATTTGAAAAGAGAATTTAAAAGTTTATTAAATAAACAGAAACACAGGTCAATTTCAAAAGTAAGGAAAGATAAAGGAAGCCTACAGTGCATAAACTGCTGCTCTCTTTTCGTCACTGGGTTAATACGTCAGCAGTCCTTTCCATGTGTTACATAGTACAGGAGTGAAACAAGGTGTTCTTCATTGGTTTGTCTTTGGACTGTCAGGGTTCAGAGACCAGATTTGCTATATATGGTTTCCTTTGTGATTTCAGATTATGACCCCCTGAGGAAGTCAGACCAGCCTGGGGTTATGAGAGATTGTGTCTTGCTTGGCATATTTATCATCCACAAATCATCTGCTATAAATATACCTCAGCAGGATCATCATCAGGCTGGCACAGTAGCCTGCAATTTATGAAGGTTATGGGAAACACTGTGAAGGGTGAACTGCTTTATTAAGGGTGGCTTTCTCCCTGACCCATCCCTGTATCCTACTTGAATATAAATGATCCTGGGAGTGAGGCTCCCATCTGGAAGTAAGGCTTGCTTTTTAATTTTTTAAATTATCCCTTATGTTATACTTATGTTATACTTATGTCACTGTGTCTTGGCTTTAAGAATTTCTAAGAAACACTGAAACCACAAAGTTTAAGGATAATGTGAAAGAGCAGTAGATGCAGAATAGAAATAGAGTGTAGCCTCAAATTATTTATTCTCATTGTCAAGTGTAGATTATACAAAATATTCTCCTTTTTTTCGGTTTAAAACAGTTTTCATTAATCACTTTATGGGGGACACACACAAAATAATAGAACTGACCAAAATGCCATCAAATATGTTAGCAGTCTCCATGGAAGTTAAAATACATGAGATATTTTTTCTTTATATTGCTAAATGTTCATTTCTTTAAAGACGTATTTGCTTAATCTATAGTGCTTTGAATTGCATCATGGATATAAGCCATATTTTTCTTTTAAATGACTAGCGCTATTGTAGTGGGTCAAAAATGACACAAAACCAAAACTCAACCTAGGCTGCACTTTCAGTAAACTGGATTTTTTTTGGAGCATGGTTAAAGTCTGCTTGATGGGGAATGGTTAAATGTTTCCTTTACTTAATTTCCCTTCTGAAATATTTGTTCTAGGAGAGAAAGCCTAGAAAAAGTTCACCCTATAAATATGTACCACGAAGTGAAGGACCAATTTTAACATTCAAACCACTCCATGAATAAAGGATCACAGACACTTTCCTGTTTTCACTACAATCCTCTGTTAAAATGATGCTGTTGGCTATCCAATAGCCCCCAGGGAAGATGAACAAGAGGAAAAATAACGCAAAAAGAGTAGGAAGAGAAAAAAAATGATGGAAAATTGTTTTATTCAACTTCACCTGCTGCTCAAGAAACTAACTCTTAGGAAGACTCAAGCACTTTATATGAATTACCTAGCCTGATCTCCTCCCACACCACCACACTGTTTTAGCAGTTGTTTTGCAAACCACCAACTGCGTTTACAATCAGTAGATGAATGACCTTTTGCGGTTTGTATCTGAAGATAGCTCGTCAAATACTTGTCAGCCAACTGTCCGGGAGATTAAAAATAATACTACTAATAATAAAGAATGGAGGAGAGAGAGGGAGGGGAGGAGAGAAGTGGGGAGTGGTAGAAATCCTATCATTTTTTCCCCTGAGAAATCAGAAATCTGGTAGTTTCTTTTCCCCCTTTCCCCAAATTTCTTCCCACCAATGCTCTCAAACCTGTTACTATGGAAACCTGAAAAAACATCAGATACATTAAGAAAACAAACAACAACAACAAAAAAGTTTAGACCCCACCACCAAATCCCATTGCCATGCAGAAAGCAATGCAAGATGCCCAACCTCGGTCGCTGCACCGCGGTCCCGACAAAGCCTGAATCTAACCAGAACAAATAAGATGATAATTGCAGCCTCGCTAGGAAACAGCACTATTGTTCAACCCGGAGACGCGCAGCAGTTCCTAAGCTGCTACGTGCCCGCTCCGCTGCGGACTGGATCGATCCCCTCGCATTCCCTGCTGACATGACAGCTCGCCAGCTACTACAGGTCCGCACTGAAAGCAAGGCGATCAAGTCCATTATTTACTTCCCACCCCTTAGCGCTGCCGCCTTCCCGTCCTCTGCACCCATTCAGCTATGCCTCCCAGTGAGTTGCTCTTACAGTTGTCCGCCGCCAGTCCCGGCGGTGGGAACTGAGGATGCAAACACCTCCCAGACGCAGAAAATACCGCTTTCTGGACGTGCTTGGTTTTGAGTAGCAGTGACGCGCAGGGGCACCGCCGCCCTGGCAGGAGCTCTGCAGAGCCCCCCTAACGGCCCGTCTCATTCCCGCCCTCCCGCCGGGCCTCCTCCTCCCCCCCCCGACACCCCCTCCCGCGACACCCCCTCCCGCTCCACTGCTTTCCCCTCGCCTTCTTTCTCGCCCACCCGCGCCCTCGGGAGGCAGAACTTCTGGAAGGCGCCACGCACGCGCCGCGCGCCTCAAGCTCCGGGCCGGCCTCCAGCAGGACCGCACTGGAGCTGCCGCTGGGAGCCCCGCTCCGGGGGATACGCTCGCGCCCGCGAGCACGCGGGAGACCTGCATGCGGGCGCGTGCCTCGGGCGCGCGCACCCCTTCTCGTGCACACGACCCGGAGGCGAGCGAGCGCCGCGCGCCAACGCTCACAGCCGAGACAGAGCTTTACTATCTCGCTCCCTCTCGCGTCTCCCTCCTCGCTGGGCATTCAAACAGCTTTCCGACATCACCAGCCAAGGATTTTTTTCCCCTCTCCATAGCCGCCGACCGCCCATCAGTACCTGGGGGGGCGGAGGAGGAGAAGGAGGAGGAGGGAGGAAAACGGAAAGAGGAGAAAGCATAAGCTTGAGCCTTCCGATTCGACCACGAATACTCCAGTAATAATCCCACCGCCCCAACAAATCTGCCTTAGCAGCCGCTGCCGCCACCGGCCACTTCTCGTCCCTGCGCTTTCTTTGCTTCTTGACTAATCGGTTTGTTGGAAGGGTAGACCCGGTTAAAAAAAAAAAAATCCTCCCTCTTTAGCCACTTGCATTTTTTTCCCCTTCCTAAGAGTCTTTTCGGGGACTCTTCCCTCCCACCCCAACCCTTTTGGAGCTTGCATTCAGTTGGACACAGCATCAGGCTCTGGGGTCCTGGGGGATTTTCCTCTCTCCCCCTCCTCTCTCTGATAACCCCCTCCACATCATCTTTTGCTTCTCTTATGTGTGCATTTAAAAAAATCATAATAAATCCTGATTTTTGAAGCTGAGCCGGGGAAATGGGCAACGGTGATTGGGACCGAAGGGGAGTCTCTCCGTCACTGTTGCTGGGACGCGTGCCTGTGCTGGTGTCTTAGAGCAAGAACCTCCCTGAGCTTTCGGAGTGGAAGGTAAGGAAAGGGGTCCTGGGGTCACCTTCTCTCTGCCAGGGGTCGCCACAGAGGAGCTTTCGGTTAGTTGTTTGCAGAGGAGGACAAGGAAAGGCAAGCAAGGCTGTTGCTGGCTGACAGAGGGGTTGAGAGCAAATCTGTCTGCATTTACTTAAACGCCGCAATTGAAAAGTTAGAGAAGTCTGGTTTTCAAGAGATTTTCTTGGGTCTGAAGAAAGAGCCAGACAGACCGAGAAAATCTGAGGGCTGTGTATGATTGGGGTAATTTTATGGGGGGAAATTTTAGGTTAAAAGGATGTTACGGGGAAGCAGTGGGTCTTCTGTTGGGGGAAAAATTCAATGGAGTGATGGCGCCGTCTATGTTCGACTAAACTAAAGTGTCACCCAGAAAATCATTTTTGAGAATAGCTAAACTAAACGCCGGTTTGCTTCGCAGCAGGAGACGAATAAATAAATATAGCATCCTTGAGATCTAGGTGACCAGCCCTTAAACATCCCTCCCCCACCTTCTGTCTTAAAGAGGGAAATACAATTGTTTGACTGGCCCTGCAGTGGGGGTGGGGGGTGGGGGAGACACGACTGAGTTCAGTGATTCATTTTCGATTATTTAGAACAAAACAAGACTCCATACACCAAAGCTTAATGAGTAAAATAAACACCATCATTTTGAGGTTTTTTTTTTTTTTTGAGCGGGCATGAAAATGAAATAGGAGCTATTTCCTCACTCTAATCGTTGATAGGCACAGCAATGCAGACAGACATACACCTTCAAATAAAAGGAAGCAAAAGTCCCAGCTTTCATTAGGAAAAGACATACGACCTCTTTTTGATTTACCAGTTATAAAATGAAGCCCCCTTTCATGGGTGGAATTCTTAATTTAGACACTTATTGTCACATTGGTTCTCAACGCCTACACTCTATCCTGAAGAACACTGCGTAGACCTGCATTGCCTGCAAAGTGCCCCAGCATGAAGAAAAAAAAAAAAAAATATATATATATATTTCTAGAATTTCCCACAACTTTCTCTCTCTAAACCTTTAAATGCTTTTTGGCTTTTTTTTTCTTTCTTCTTTTTTCATGAAGAAAACGCCTTTCAAATCCAGCACTTGATCGTCACAGTAATTCTGGTGTTGTTTAAACTGCTGCTCTGTAGAGATCTAGAGTTAGGGTGTTTTCTGTCTATTTTGAGATATAGAATTTGAATTCTGATCTGGAAAATACAGATCTTGAGGATCTTGGTTACTGGATTTTGTGTGCATGCGTTGGTGTGTTATGCAATGGGAAGGAAGAGGGTTTTGTTCTTTGGCTCATAGAGGACCCCAGGGAGAGACATCAAAACTCTTAATGACCTATGTCTGTATGTCTGTCTCTGTTTACAGAACAGTGGAAGAGACTGCAGCCTAAAGACTTTTAAGATTAACTTGGCATCACTTTCTCAGCTCAAAGACTAAACAAAAAATCGGTGTCATATATTGTGAGAAATAAACTTCCTAAAGGTTAAAGCTGAAAATAAATTCAAGTTATTATTGGATAACAACTTACAGAGGTAAATATAACTAAGGATTACTCTATTAAGCAAGGCCAGGGTTTTATAAAAAGAGGGAACTAAAGAAGAGCTTTGAAACTGTTGCTGGAAAAGGGATCAATTTAATAATTGAAATCTGCTAGGAAAGGAAATACTAGTGCCTTTTATTTTATGTGAAAAATTTAAATCACAGTAGGTAATTCTAGATAAAATAGCATTGCTATAGATTTTTTCAAAAGACAGGCTGGCTCAATCACTGTGTTTCTGGGATTTTACACTGACATAGCCTTTGGATACTAATACAGTGATCCACTTTATGAATCTCAAGAGGGCATGTCACATCGAAATGACTGCCTTAAATTCTGGTTCTCAGTGGTGATATAGAACAAGCCTTCCCAAGGTACCTACCCATCTATGCTGTTTCTCAGATGATGGTTTTAATATTATTTTAACCCATATGAATTCCAGTGTTTTTGCACAGGAATTTCTCATCCATACATGGTGGTTTCCGCAAAGACCAGTAGGGGCATCTGGAAGATGATGTTTCATCTTCAAGAAATCATCATGTATACTTTTAAAACTGCCAATCATTTATCATAATTACTTTTTAAATTTAAGATAAACTCATAATGTGACAGCAGATGTTACCAGATTATCACATTAGATTTTGTCTGTTGATGTTTACTGCAGGCAGAAGACTGAGAGAAAAGGTTGTATGGGTTGCTTAAAAATAATATTTCTATCAACACATAGACCGTGATGTTAAAATTTTCATTATCTTTAAAAATGTAATTGTAACATACTTGGAGAAAACTCTGGTAGATAAATTAAAGAATCCTTATAATCTATTAAATATTTTAAATTGAATATAGAGAATTTGATCATCGTGAGTCACCACGTGAGGGCGCTGTTCACACAGCAACAGATAATTTTACATCATTATAGAATAAAAAAATTACCTGCCCTTCTTTTAAGAGGGCTTTTTTTTTTTAAACTGAAATCTTGAAAACAGCTGGCTGTAATATTGGAAGGAGTTTCTTTTTCCAATGCGCATAGACACCTACTTGCATTTTATTTTCATTGCCATTTTTACAGGCCAAATGACATAGGATGAAGGCTGTTCGTAACCTGCTGATTTATATATTTTCCACCTATCTCCTGGTTATGTTTGGATTTAATGCTGCCCAAGACTTTTGGTGTTCAACTTTGGTGAAGGGAGTCATTTATGGATCATATTCTGTAAGTGAAATGTTTCCCAAAAACTTTACAAACTGCACTTGGACGCTGGAAAATCCAGATCCAACCAAATATAGCATTTACCTGAAGTTTTCCAAAAAGGACCTTAGCTGCTCTAACTTTTCCCTCCTGGCTTATCAATTTGATCATTTTTCCCATGAAAAAATAAAGGATCTTTTAAGAAAGAACCATTCTATTATGCAACTCTGTGATACCAGGAATGCTTTTGTTTTTCTACAATATGATAAAAATTTTATTCAAATTCGTCGGGTATTTCCAACGGATTTCCCAGGATTACAGAAAAAAGGGGAAGAAGATCAGAAATCTTTCTTTGAGTTTTTGGTATTGAACAAGGTGAGCCCAAGCCAGTTTGGTTGCCATGTATTATGCACTTGGCTGGAGAGCTGCTTAAAATCAGAAAATGGGAGAACAGAATCATGTGGGATCATGTATACAAAATGCACCTGCCCTCAACATTTGGGAGAGTGGGGTATCGACGACCAGTCACTGATTTTGTTAAATAACGTGGTGTTACCCCTGAATGAGCAGACAGAAGGCTGCCTGACCCAGGAGCTGCAAACAACCCAGGTCTGCAATCTTACCAGAGAGGCCAAGAGACCACCCAAAGAAGGTAAGTGCTCAGTGGAGTGGGGGAGGGGTGAGGAAGGAGGGAACAGTGGATGGAGGCTGGAATTTCAAGGTTGTTGTTCAGAACAGGGGCCTAATCTTTGCTTCTTTGGTATTTTTGAAGTCATTTGACCTGTGATCTTCACTGATAAGTCTCCTGGGCTAGAGGTTTTCTTTTTTTTTCTTTTTGGCAGTGAGGGTTAGCTCTCACCAACATGCCTTCCAACTAGAGTCATTTAAATAGGTGAAACTTAAAAAGAGAAGCCAGCTTACACTGGAGGTTGGTGGAAGGAGAGAGGGTGAATTTTTACAGGCTCTTATCCTTGGAGGAGACCAGCAGGTTCTTGCACACAATAACCACACTAATGCAAGACACCTGTGAAATGGATTCCTCACTCCTTTGCCTCTTTTTCACCCTCCCTTCTACTGCCCTTCCTTCTTCTCCAGGTGTGAACTATTTGGACACAAAATCAGCATTAAGTTTGTTTTGACCCAGTATTTAACTACCATAGGTTGAAAGGAGTGCCCCCTCCCTCACAAATTCCTGGCTATTGTTTATGTAGCTTTGCTCAATAAATCCCACCTGTTAGTTCTTTCTTGGGTCAAAAAACCACCACTGTAAGAAGCTCTCTTCTTCAAGCACTGAAGTTTAAGTGTGCTTAGGAGGAGAGGGTGGAATTAAAACACATGCTGATCTTGTAAGACCTGATATCCTTCCTTTTTGCTCTTATCTTCTGGGTCCCCTGTTGATATGCAGGAAGAAAGGAGAAGAAGCTTATCTGAGATGAGCTAGGTGGAAAAAAATATAGTTCAATGGAAATGCAGAAGAAAAAGAGATAGTACCAGAATGATTTGTAGCATTCACCCAATCTTAGAGAATTTGAGAATGTGGATTACTCTTAATAATGCAAGAATGCTGGCATATTTTGAGAGAATAACTTTCCTGTTTGGAAGGTTAATGGATGGATCCCTTTTTCCTGTGAAGACAGCTGATACATATTCCTTCTAGTTCTCCAACCCGGCAACCAGAGAGTGTGTTGATTTTTTTTTTTTTTAAATTCAGGAAATGTTTTCTGTTTGCTACAAAGATCCTTGTCTGTGGAAAGGGACAGCCAAGCTCCAGTCCCCTTTTCCTCCCCCTCCCCAAACAGAAGTTGTCTTTGTGGCCAATGTAAAATTGACACGTTGTTACAGAATTTCCTTTAAGGGTAGCCAAGGCTTTGTAAATGGTTGGGGGAGGGAAGGAGGATGACTTAACAAGTTAAATCCATTTTCACTGCTGGAAGCAGTTTGGGAAATGGGAATTATAGAGCAGTGATACAAGGGGAACAGGTATGTTAGAAAATAAATGCAAACGAATAGCTGAGAGAGAGCAATGAGAAATCTTTTATGATTACTATAGGTCAGTGTTACACTAACAGCTGCGACTGGAGAAAACAAAGTGGTTTTAAATTACAGGAGTTCTTTTCTCTGGTAAAAATCCCAGAGAAGCACTTGCAACTGCAGGGATGGTATTTAACACCATTTAAAACTAATTAGTGTCCCCTAGAATAAGAAACTACAGTACACACAGAATATGTGATGTTACAAGTTGGGCTAATAAGACAATCAACACCAGAAAATAGTTTTGTTGGTTTGTCTTATTAAAATTTAGAAAAAAATTTTTTTTCTTCTTGCTTAAAATTCTGCCATCAAATTGACTACAGATGACAGTGGAAAGTATATTCAGTTTTGGAACTTATATTTAAGAGTGAGAAAGAGAAAAAAAATGGTAGCAAGTGACAAAAACGAAGATTTTTTTTTTCAGATCTTGTGCAGGTCATAATCATGAGGTGTGGGTTATGACAGAGTCCAGTACATAGGAATTGGACCACATAGCCATCTGTTTTATAAGTGACAGAGATTTTAGATACTAGATGTACTGTATACTTGTTTAAAGTTGGCAAGAAGAGAAAGGAATGCCTCTACAGAAAAATTATTTTATTTCTGTTTTTGACCTGTTAATAGAACCAAACTATGAAAAGTTTATGTTGTTGGGGAACAATATGTACAGTGTAAGTAACATTGTACAACTTATAGTCTCTGTATATTAAACTTGTACACTTCAGTTGTTTAGATATTCTGGTAGGAAAAGGATAATTCCTGAAGACATAACAGTAGTTGGTACAGTCATATGGAATTGTAAAATATATAGTTCTCATCTCATGCAAAACCCTTTTTGGCTTTGCTGCCTTTTAGAAATGGAAAGTTTAGTCACAATGAACCACAACTTATACAAAACATATTAAATCTTAAATATTTTATATAAGTACTGTAAAATATTATGTAAGAAATATCTAATGTAATTTCTAATAAATAACTTCATAGTATTTACAGGGCTTGAAATTACTAGTTGTATATAGCTGTGCTATGCATATCTAATTTCATTTCAAAATGTTGGCACTGAACATGGCAACACGTACGTACCCCAGCTTAAAAATAAAGTTTCAAAACTCTTATATTTTAATTTTTCATCACTGTTGCCTATGGAAAAATCATCAAGAGAATAAAAATGAATTTATTCTCCATAAGTTTTCACTCAGATTTCATTTGCTGTAGTAAGGATTGACTTAGAAAATTTTAAGTGGAAATATTTTCCACATTTATTACATCATGGGAGTGGGTTTTATTTAACAAGTGAGATTTCACACTCATTATGTTCAATTCCAGATTATTTTGTGTGATGCTGATTGTGGTGGCCAAGATATAGTAAATACTGACTATTTTGAATAAGTCCATTAGAATTAAAATTTCTACTTAAAATTTGAGAAAAAAATGTAGTTTCCTAGGACTGTAATGTCAATTTTCAGATGTAATTTCGGCTCACATGTTCTTTAATAATATATTTTAATACTGAAAAATTTCAAAGAAGAAAATAGCAAGATAAAATTGTCACTGTTGTAATAGTAATCACAATTAATAATGTTACCTTGAGTAAGTGATAAAAATAGATTGTTGGACTGATGCTTTTTTTTAAGCAATAAATTTTAGTACATTTAAGCATCTTCTTATCTAAGATAATATTTGACATTTTTGATTGTGGCATATAATTACAGAACTTGTCATTCTCAAGTTTTTATGTGAAATTCTAGAAAACCAAGTACGTCATTAAATGATGCTTTTAAAAATACCTTGTTTCAGACAGTTAAAGAAATATATATATGTATATATATAACTTTTTATTAAAAAGAAACTTAAATAATGTTGCTATTTACGTGACTTTTTTTTGGGGGGGTGTAAGTCTAGGAAGAGACTGGCACCTCCTTTTTTTTTTTAAACCAAAGATGATTCTGGATTATATAGCAAAATATAAAAGATGATTTAAGATGCTACATTTTGCTTCTTCAGACTAAATAAATATTTAAAACAGGGCAGAAAAAATTCACACCAGCATATCTAAATCACCAAAAGTCTTAATGGAACCTTTGTTTCTTACTTAATCAATGGCACTACTTATGTGAAGGGAAATTGGGATCCCTGTATAGATTCCAGGAAATCTCAGCACACAAACACTTTTGTCTCTGCACTCTGCCTTTACAAATCATCACTCTTCTACCAAGAAGTGAAGTCCATATGCCTGTGTCAAATGTAACCTGTGTTGGTGTTTCCATTTTTAGGCACCTGTTTGTCATCTAGAGCAATTAATGCCTTTATTAGCTTCTATTCTGATTTATTTCTACATTTGCTTCTTTGTTTTTGTCTTCATTAATTTTTCAGCCACTTTTCACTTTCTTTACAAAGACTTTGTGATACTGCTTTCTTTGTCCATGACTACCATAAACCCACCCTTTTTATCAGCATGTATATAAATATTTGGAATCTGCTATTCTTAGGGGGAAAAAAAAGCCTAACAGCTTACCTTTCTCTTTGACTGGATGCCACACATGGTTCTCTTTGACTGGATGCCACACATGATACTTCTAGTCTGTCATGTATCATAAAACAGTATGTCTTCCATTGATAGCTCCACTTCCTTCTGTAGTGCTTCAAGTTTTAAGACTGAGCTTTGAAATTATCTGACATAGTCTTAAGGATCTTTGGTTGAAATAAGTGTTACATAGACAGCAGTATCAAAATATCTGAGGAGAAACCAGTAATGCACTGACTTTAATCAAAAACGTGAGTAGACATACATCATCATAGAAAAGCAACTACTTTTTACTTGCCATTTTCTAGGGGAAGATAGCTATCACCTATATAATTTCTGACTTTGTTAGTAAATTCTTTAAACCAAATCCTAATTTCTTAGTATTTTTAATGATTTTTTTAAAAAAAGAACAAGAATAAAATAATAGATAAATACTCTAATTTCATAAGTATTTTTAAGTTCCTGATATGTAGAACATTCTAGATATTGCAGTCTAGGGGGAAAAAGGGGTTAAAAAAAACCTGCCAGTTTCTATCTGTTTAAATGTTATTTCTCTCTGTATTTTTCTAATATCTACATCAGGGAAACTTTGCAAATCCTGTCTTCTACAGTTTGAAAACAAACATGCATTTCCTTTCCAAGAGAATAAGAGTAATAACATATAAAATATAAAGTTCAGTGCTTTTGTTATTCACTCCTGGTTATGATATATAAGTATAATGATACAATATTACTAAAATCATAAGCTTTGCTGAGTAAAATGTCATCTTTGATTTTGAAATTTTAGAATTTTGGCAGGCAATTCAAGAGGTAGGTACCTCATATAGTATTTTGTGAAACAAAATTCCATTGCTTGGAAATATTTTTTATAGGTAATACATTAAAGTAGGAAGGACATGAAACTTCTGTATTCACAACTTCTGTATTTCACAGGGGGTTATGATAGCTGTAATACTTTATTACAGGTTAGTTTTCTTAAAATTGAAATAGGAATTTTACTGTAGCTAGAAACCACCTACATGCACTCCTTACTTTATTTCCTTGTACTTTATTCGATTGTTAAATTAATTTTTTGAGATATCTAATTTTATAAAATGGAATATTCTTCAGATCTAGTCTTGGATATATTCTTGATGATAGTCATCTGACCACTAGATCCGAAAACATTATTCTTTCAAAGATATTCTTCCTCCCTCCCCATTATCATGTACTAGGTTTTAATATTTAAATATTTTGTACTCACCCAGAGAGTCAAGTCTGCTTTTCCTCATAACTACTTTGTCATCCTAGCTACTGTTTTTTTCCTTCTCAGATTAGGCTAGTAGTACTTGTCTCTTGGGATATGAAAGAGACCAACAACCATGCATTGAAAAAAACTAGAAAAATAATGGCTTGGAGCAGTTTAGATCTTGTAAGCCTTGTGGAAAATGTAAACTCAATAAAGAATCAGACTCGGTTTTTTCAAACTGTCAATTTATTGAAGTGAAAAGTATATTTTGGCATAAGATTGAGTTGGGCCCCTAGAATGAGTCAGCTACCTAGTAGCAGATTACATAAATGACTGAGCTTGACACACCAATAAATGAGAATAATATCTACTATAGCAGGTTACCATATAAAATGAGATTATGCATGAAAAACAATCCATAGCTCAAGATATATTAGACCTTCAATTTTTTAATCTTCTTATCTTTTGACTAAAATTGTAGAAAATTAGTAATAACTAGTCCCTTTATCATTTCATTATTTGAACTTGTTTATGAATTTGAACTATTTAATCAAGATCATTAAGCTTCTTGGATTAAAAGCTGTTTTATATTAGATGTAGAAACAGTTGTATCTTAATACTTTTCTGCTTTTAAAAGAATGACTAATACATCAAAGAAACCAAACTAGTGATATTTGAATCATCCTAGACCTGGGAAGCTTTCCTTTAGTTATCTGTGCTGATAGCCGGCAAGGATTTTTTAATTAAATAAACTTATAAGTATTTTTACTCTTTGCTGCATTATGCAAGGTTAAGTTCCTGTTTTGAGATCTGTTTTGAAAAGGAGATATATTGAAATATTGATTCATATTGAAATACCAGTTCCTACTAAAGTATCGAAAAAATAAAAACTTTTTTTGAATATTAAAAAAACCATTAGTTGGTAGGGGTCACAGAGGGCACGGGTGTGGGCCAATAGAACGAGAGCATTGCTCTAGCACGTAAGATAATGGGGAATGAACTCAGGACTTGGTACTTGAGAGTCTGATGCTTTATCCTCTGTGTTACTCCCTAGGTCATTTGAGAAACTTTTCCTTTTCTCCACATTATAATGTTATTATAGACTAAAGAATTCCAAGATTTCTCACCAAGTTTACATACTTAAATATTGAAAAGGAAACAAAAACATTTTTTACTATTCTTTTTTTTTATTATTTAAAAAAGGAGACATTAACAAAACCATAGGACAAGGTACAACTCCACACAATTCCTACCACCAGATCTCCATATCCCATCCCCTCCCAAGATAGCTTTCCTATTCTTTATTCCCCTGGGAGTATGGACCCAAGGTCATTGTGGAATGCAGAAGGTGGAATTCTGTTATTTTTTACTATTCTATTGAAATTTGATATTAGTACAAAATAAGAGTCATTTAAAACTTCTTTAAAGTGCTAAATGCTACATATATTTTTTCAATCCACTTTAAAAAATCTTTATTTATTTATTTATTGGATAGGGACAGAGAGAAATTGAGAGAGGAGGGGGAGATAGTGAAGGAGAGAGACACCTGCAAGGTCCTGCTTCACCACTTGTAAAGCTTTCCCCCTGCAGATGGGGACCAGAGGCTTGAACATGTGTCCTAGGGCACTGCAATGTATGCCCTTAACCAGGTGCACCACTTCCTGGCCCCAATGGTATATATTTTCAACTCTCATTCAGAAACTATCATTTCAAAAAATGATCTAGGTACATATATGTTAAATATTAACTGATAATGTATTCTGTTGTTTGCACCAGAAGTATAAGTAAAAAAAGATTATAGTAAATTTATTTGTACCTGCTAATATCAGACTGTGTGAACATAATTAATTTTAATGAATTGTACTTTTCTGAATCTGACATATTTACAATATGAGCTTTTCCCAACTACTAGTGCTCATTAGACACTTATTATACTTGCATTTATAATAAAATATTAAGGCAAATGGCTACTATTTGGTTTCTACCATATTGGATCAAATAAGTATCTATCTAGTCTAATCTTGGATATTTCATTATCAAATTACTTTTTCTGGATACATTTCTGTGAGGAGTTGAAGTTGCTCATGAAAATAGAGCTATTGGGAGTTGGGTGGTAGTGCAGCAGGTTAAGTACAGGTGACGCAAAGCTCAAGGACTGGGGCAAGGATCTCGGTTGGAGCCCCTGACTCCCCACCTATAGGGGAGTCATTTCACAGGCGGTGAAGCAGGTCTGCAGGTGTCTTTCTCTTCCCTCTGTCTTCCCCTCCTCTCTCCATTTCTTTCTGTCCTATCCAACAATAAAGACATCAACAACAACAATAATAACTACAACAGTGAAATACCAACAAGGGCAACAAAAGGGAGTAAACAAATAAATAAATATTAAGAAAAAGAAAATAGAGCAATTATGTACAAGAAAAATCTATTAAAACACTAATGATACTAGGCTACAATATTTAAAATGTAATTTAAATATAGTGGGGTACAAGAAAAAGTTTTAAAACAAGTATTAAGTCAACCAAAGAAAGGTACTTTGGTGAAATTATTTTTTTAGCAATAAATCAATTGTGGTATAGAGATGTCCTGGTAATTTATATTCGTTGAGCAGTATACAGTATCCCTCCAGTATTTTTTTTTTTGCCTCCGGGGTTATTGCTGGGGCTCAATGCCTGCACCATGAATCCATTGCTCCTGGAGGCCGTTTTTCCCCCTTTTGTTGCCCTTGTTGTTGTAGCCTTGTTGTGGTTATTGTTGTTGATGATGTTGTTCATTGTTGGATAGGACAGAGAGAAATGAAGAGAGGAGGGGAAGACAGAGAGGGGGAGAGAAATACAGACACCTGCAGACCTGCTTCACCACCTGTGAAGCGACGCCCCTGCAGGTGGGGGGCCGGGGTTTGAACCGGGATCCTTAATGCCAGTCCTATGCACTTTGCGCCATATGCGCTTAACCGCTGTGCTACCGCCGGAACCCCCTCCATTATTTCTACTGGTATTTCTTCCCTCTTAAGTTGTTGTTGTTATTATTATTATTATTATTTTAACCAGGGTTATTGCTTAGTGCCTGCGTGACGAGAACCCATATCTCCCAGAGGCTATTTTTTTTTTCCTTTTCTTCCATCCTCCTTCTCCTCTTCTTCATTTTTAATTAGAGCATGGAGAAATTGAGAGGAAATGGGAATATAGAGAAAGAGAATCTGTAGACCTGATTCAACATTAGTGAATCTCTCTTCCCTGCGGGTGGGGAGCAGAGGCTTGAAGCTAGGTCCTTTTGAATGATAGTGTGACACTCAAAGTGGTATGCTACTGCATGACCCCCTCTTCAGTTAATTCTAGACTTGAAAGAGACTATCATGTGCTCTAATGTTCTGAGTTAGAGCTCCAGCACCATATGGGAGCTTTATTGTTAGCCTTGGTAGAGGTCCATGAATAATAAAGCAGTGCTATGATGCCTCTCCCCACCCTCTCTTCTCTTGATTTTTATCAATGTAAGTAAAAGAGGAAAAAAGTAAACTGATTGGCCACTAATTTGCACTGCACATGTAGGAATCCCTAAGTTCATTCCTGGATGCTGCTTATATGGGTGGGGGTAAATAGCATAATGGTTATGCATACAGACTCTTCCTCCTGAGATCTGAGACTTGAAATATGGGGTTCATTCCCCCACACCACCATAAGCCAGTGCTCTAGTAAAAAAATATTAAAATAAAAATAATAAAGTTGATAATTAGTATCTTGCATTGATCTCTATGTTACTAGCATTTTAAGCTATAATAGTTTGTTTTCCATTAAACACATTTTAGTTTCATCTGCATATCATGCCTAAGAAAGCTGATGAGAGGGGCTAGGCAGTAGCAAACTGGGTTAAGTGCACATAATACAAGGCTCAAGGACCTGAACAAGGATCCCCCGGTTCTAGCCCCTGGCACCCCACCTGCAAGGGGAAAGCTTCACAAGCAAGTCTGCAGGGGTATGTCCTTCACTCTCTTTAATTTTATTATCTTTGTTTATTTATTGGATAGAGATAGCCAGAAATAGAGAGGAAAGGGGAGGTAAGAGGGAGAGAGAAAGACCTGCAGCACTACTTCTTGTGAAGCTTTCCCCCTGCAGGTGGGGATTGGGGTTTGAACTCAGGTCCTTGCACATTGTAACATGTGCACTTAATTAGGTGTACCACCACCCAACCCCCTTCTCTCCCCATTCTCTGTCTTCCCCTCCTCTCTCAATTTCTCTCTGTCCTATCCAACAACAACAGGAATAACAATAGCAATAATAATGACAACAAGGGCAACAAAAAAATGGGACAAAATGACCTCCAGGAGTAGTGGATTCATAGTGCAGGCACCAAGCACCAGTGATTAACCCTGGAGGCAAAAAGAAAAAAAAAAAGGAAGGAAGGAAGGGAGGGAGGAAGGGAAGGCCTCTGGGAGCAGTGGATCAATAGTGCCAGAACTGCGCCCCACTGATAACCTGATAACCCTGGAGGAAAAAAAAAAAAGAGTTTTAGTAAGCCTTTTATAACCTTAAGAAATGCAATAACATGAAAATGCTTTTATAATTTGTGGTGGTCTATTGCAGATATTGCTTTCTTTGGGACGTAACTGTAGGGAGCATGTGTTGTTTATTTCACTGGCATATGCACATTATACAGATTATCCTAAAAGTTGTGACTTTTCCTTTTTCTAAAAATCTTAATACAGCATTGTTTAAATGAAAAGCTAGAGAATTTTTGGAGTTATGCATTTTCTCAATATTTTTTGGAGCTCTTGAGTATGAATCACAAATTCCCAGATTTATTTATTTATTTATTTATTTAAGAAAGGATTAATTAACAAAACCATAGGGTAGGAGGGGTACAACTCCACACAATTCCCACCACCCAATCTCCATATCCCATCCCCTCCCCTGATAGCTTTTCCTTTCTCTATCCCTCTGGGAGCATGGACCCAGGGTCATTGTGGGTTGCAGAAGGTAGAAGGTCTGGCTTCTGTAATTGCTTCCCCGCTGAACATGACTGGTCGGTCCATACTCCCAGTCTGCCTCTCTCTTTCCCTAGTAGGGTGGGTCTCTGGGGAAGCTGAGCTCCAGGACATATTGGTGGGGTCTTCAATCCAGGGAAGCCTGGTCAGCATCCTGGTGGCATCTGGAACCTGGTGACTGAAAAGAGAGTTAACATACAAAGCCAAACAAATTGTTGAGCAATCATGGACCCAAAGCTTGGAATAGTGGAGAGGAAGTGTTAGGGAGGTACTCACTGCTAACTCTAGTGTACTTCTGCTTTCAGGTATATACAAATTCCCAGATTTATAAAGGACTTTGGACATTATCTAGCATAAATCTTAGCTAATTAATGGAATGTTAACCTAGAATGCTATAGTGGCCACATTATTTCAAATGAACATAGCTCTAAAAGAAATATGCAATCAACACTATCTAAGTAAAAGAGACACAGTCATTTAAGGGTGGTTTGACTGGAATTAAAAAAAAATTACCTGATGTGCTGTCAGCACAATAAGCACAGTATACATTGCTATACTGTTTGATGGAGACTACAAAGTAAAGCTTTAATTCACTCAGTTTTATCCTTTTTAATATATATTGTATATGCACACACATATGTATATATTATTTAAAAAAATGTGATGTGGGTCTCAAAACAGTATGAGTTTTTCACTCAAACTTCATTAAATTTCAAGAGCAATGTGTTTCAACTTTAGAATCTGCCTAGATTCACTAAGATTATTTTTCAAAATTTGTCCTGGGCTTTTCATTTTATTATCATTTTTAAGGAAACCTGGGGGAAATAAAATGACTTATATTTTCCATTTACCTTACAGTACCTTGGGTTGTATTGTTGAGGATGGGAAAAATGTAAGGTCAGAGTATCTTTTTCTTGATCTCTTTCCACTATTGAAAAACTACAGTTTCACTCAGGAATACTTATCCTTTGACCCCCCCAGTAGATTCCCACTTTTCTAACCTTGTGTGTTGTAACATATCTCTTTGGTCTGTTCAAGCATTACCCATGCCTTATGTGCTTGCTTCTCAAATAACTTTCATTGATAATATTCTTCATGTCTTACTGGTATTATAATATAAGGATGCATAGTTTTGGTGGCAAGGTGATCTCTGATTACTTTTTAGATTGATCTAAAGTCAGTTTTAAATTTTTTTCCTGTTAATTAATGTGATAACAGTATTATAAAATGATTAAAAATTTTGAAGATGGACATATAGACCAGTCCAAATAATTATAGTGATAAACATAATAACTTTCAAAGTCTATATTAATAAAAAATTAAAAATCATTGCCCTTTTTTTAATTTTCTCTTTTTTTCTCTTTCTTTCTGTCATTTTCTCAGTAGAAATAACTCAGTATCAACTAGTCTTGTATTTAATAGCTCCACTGATTTTTTTTGTTGGTTTATTAATTTATTGTCACCAGGTTATTGCTGGGGCTCAGTGCCTGCATGATAAATCTGACCACCTGGTAACAGTTTCATTTCTTTTCTCTTTCTGAAAATTTCTCATTTCTCTCTCTCTTTCTCCTCTCTTTCTCTTTCTCTCTTTCTTTTTTCTTTCTTTTTCATTACTTTTTTTCTGATAAGAGACACAAATTGAGAGAGGGAGGGAGATAAACACTGGCAGGCAGCACTGCTCTACTGGTTGTGAAATTTTCTCTGCTACAGGTGGAGGCCAAGGTCTTGTCCTCTCACATGGTATTGTGAGAACTCAATTGAGTGTGGCATCACCCCATTCCTTCATGAGTTTACACTCTCTAAAAGTTTTTTTCCCCCTCCAGCAAATCTGTTGGTGTTGGTTTCGTAAGTTGATCTAAATTTCATAACATTCGTCTCTTTTCTCTCTTTCTTCCTCTCTCTCTATCTCTCTTTCTCTCTTTTGTGCCTCCAGTCGCTGAGACCTAGAATCCACAGCTTCTAGCAGCCAAATGTTTTTCCTTCCGATTTTATTAGATGGGAGGGGGAGATAGAGTGATGGGAGAGAGACAGACACCTACAGACCTGCTTGTTTCACCTCTCATGACGTGTCCCTGCTGTAGGTGGGGAGTTGAGTTTAGTACTTGAGCTTAGTACTATGTGCATTTAATTGGGTGCACCACCACGTAGGCCCCAATTTCATAGCATTTGTAGTCAGTGTAAATATCAAGTTTTCTTCTGTTTTAATGTGGTTTTATAGCATTTGAACTTCTCTAGACTTTCAAATATTTTTTGTGAGTTACTACTAATAAAGTAATTTAAACTCTCCAATTGAAGCATAAATATTCCCAACAGATTTAGTTTTATATATAGCTAATAAAAACAGATTTTGATTACTAATGAATGTCATTTGTCCTGTTGATTTCACTGTCCACCAATGCAAAACAAAAATAAAAGCACACAAAGTACTTTTTTCATTGTAAAAAAAAATGGTGGCAGCTAAGTTTGTCCTTATAGTTTTATAAAGAAAAATATGTATAGAAACTGAGTGGTGATACATCCAGTTCAGGGAACATGTTACAGTGCTCAAGAACCCAGATTTAAGCCCCCAGTCCCCATTTCATTTACAGGGGGAAGCTTTTCAAGTGGTGAAGCTTGTTGCAGGTTTCTTTATTTTTTAAATATTTATATATTTATACCCTTTGGTTGCCCTTGTTGTTTCATTGTTGTAGTTTTTGTTGTTGTTGTTTGGATAGGACAGAGAGAAATGGAGAGAGGAGGGGAAGACAGAGAGGGGGAGAGAAAGATAGACACCTGCAGACCTGCTTCACCGCTTGTGAAGTGACTCCCCTGCTGGTGGGGAGCCTGGGATTCAAACTGGCATCCTTAGGACGGTCCTTGCGCTTTGCTCCATGTGCGCTTAACCTGCTGTTACCCCCTGACTCCCTATGTTGTAGGTTTCTATCTGTCTCGCTATCTCCCCTCGTTGTTTTCTTTCTCTATTCAATAAATATGTAAAGTATTACGTATTTCATTTTTTTGCCTTCTTGTTTTTGTATTTATTTGTTTGTGTTCTCATCAAGGAACATCTTTAGAGGGAAAGAATAAATAAATTCAGTAAAAGAAAACAAAAACGACAAAAAAAATAGTTCATTTGGTGGGGTATTACCTTGTCATACTCATGACCCCGGTTGAGCCCTGGTATGGCATGGGAGGGGTTATGACACTGTTGTATGTTCTGGTTCTGTGGTGACTCTCCTTTTCTGGTTCTCTCTGTTTCCATCTCTCTGAGTAAAAAAGTCTACTGGAGTCATAAAAGTGTGTCTATGTGAGGTCCCAGCTACACAAACAGGGAGCCAATCTCCCTTTTCTGATTTCTTTCTCTTGAACAAAGTTTTATGACTTTTCTAAACAAATGATAAACAATAAACACATGTGGACTTATTTTGGAAATATATTTTTAGTTATTTTTTGTTGCATTATCACTGCAATATACAGTTTTCAGATGTACACCGTTAAAACTCAACATATGGTTCCCCCTTTGTACTATTTTATGTTGTTCTTGTGTTTGCTACGCTTAGTGAAAAGGGCACCTTGAAAAGATGAAAATCTTTTTACTTTACATAGTCTTTTCACATAGATCTGGCAGACATTCAAATATCTGCTTCTGTACTGTAGAGTGAGAAATCTAAGTTTATTTTGGCTTCCCAGAGAGGTCAGCTTCCTTTATAGATACGTCAGCCTGTGGTCAGCTCTCTTTGACTGCCTTAGTTTTTGTAATTTAGAGGGCAAACAATGTGTATTTTTTATGTCATACTGAAAAATTAACCACATGCAATGCTCATTTAATTTTCTAGCGGATTTTATTTTCAAATATGATGAAGTAAGTAGTTCTGGAGCACCATTTCTTCATGTGCATAGCATAGACCATTTTAATAACTTTTAAACATTTAAAAACTTGAACAGTTAATATAGTAGCATCTCTTAAAACTGTCTGGCTTCTTTTTGTTTAGTAATTTCTCTGGAGTTATTTATGCCACTGATGAATGAATTTTGTTTTCTGCATACAAATACTGAACCCATCCAATATTTTTCTATTCTTTATGTGTGTGTGAGAGAGACATAAAAAGAGAATAGATTAGAGGAGATACCAAAGCACTGTTCTACTATCCATGCAGCTCCCCCCCACACCACCACCACACAACTGTATATTGTGCTTCCAGGTAGATCTAGAATTCAGAGCTAAGAATTCACCTATGGAAAAAATGGTAGCTTAGGGCACGGAGTGGTAGCACATTGGGTTAAGGGCACATGGCGCGAAGCTCAAGGACCTGCATTAAGGATCCTGATCCAAGCCCCCAGCTCCCCACCTGCAGGAGGGTCACCTCATAAGTGGTGAAGCAGGTCTGCAGGTGTCTGTCTTTCTCTCCCCCTCCTCTTCCCCTCCTCTCTCCATTTCTTTCTGTTCTATCCAACAACAATAATACTAATAACAATAATAGTAACAGCAACAATAAACAAGGGCAACAAAAGGGAAAAAGATTAATAAAATTGTAAATTATATGTTTAAAAGTACAGATGAAATAATAATAAAAAAAGAAAAATGCTAAGTTACCTTGGTGATCCATTTATTTGCTAGAACTTTCTAATTACCATCTTTTGGGGTTCAGTGTCACAAATCAGTTCAAGGTATGATTTTACTGTGCTTGCCTTTGGCTTCTGCATCCTCCAACAATAGCAATAGAACAGTGGAAACTTGGATACATAGTAGAAGTTGATCCACTAAGTAGCAAAAACTAATTAAAGTGAGAGAAATAAGCAAATGTAAGCTGTGAATTAATATACACATATTTGTCCTTTAGCTATTTAACAGCCCCCCCCCCCCCCCCCCCGGAAAGAGATCTTTAAAAGTGGAATTGCTTTGTTTGAAGTGAGCAGGAAGTCTAGAGCTCTGTTGACTTAGTTTCTTTCTTTTTTCATTCGTGTTGGTCCCAGAGGCAATTCTTCATGGAAAACACTGCACATCTATTAATCTTAGAGCATCCATATTATGTCACCTATGAAATATTCATGCTAAAAAGTTTTTCCTCTGGGAAACTATTTTCAATGGTGTGATTAACAAAGAAAACTTAACAGTCATATTTTACTGAATTTTTGTAGAACAAAATTTGCAATTTTGGGGGGGGTCCCATAATCAATATATCTGAGTTTAATTTTTCCCATATCCTTTGGTTTTTCCCCTTGTGCTTTTTGCTTGTTCCCTTCTCAAATAGGCCCTTAATTTACTCTTTTATCTTTCATAGGATTCTTTGACTCTAGCTGCAGTGTCCTGTTAAGTATTCCCTGTCATGTCTTTGCTATGTGTCACCTAATTCTAGTTTGGTGGATATTTGTTATCTCCTTTTAGACTTTAGTGACTCTGCATTTGCTTTGCAAAGACCTCAGTATAATGGAGACATTATTAGATCAGAGGTGAGACCTGCATTCTTTCCCCATTCTTATCTCACATTTATTGAATAAGAGACTTGTTCAAGAAATCTCTAGTTCTTGCCATGATAGTACTTCCTCACTGTCTCTCTGGAGTCACTTAATCCTATAGCTCCATTTAGGATGTCAAGATAATTGAAAAAAAAATCCTCTTTTTATGGAGAAAGAGAGAAACAGAAAGAATGTGGGTAAGCTGAAAGTTTCCCCCCATCCCTCAGTGTAGTGGGAACCATGTTGAAACCCTAGTGACACACGTGATAAAGCAGGCACCTCTCCAGGTGTGCTATCATGCTGAGCCCACATTGTCTGTAATGTACTCTGTAGTTGTATTTAGTAGTTAATGCTAGTAGTACTTTGGAACTCATTTTAGGACTGTTTATTAATATGTAAGCACATTACCAAATTAAAATCCAATGGACTGGCAAAATAGCTCACTTGGATAGTGTGGTACTTTACCATAACTTGCTGCTTTGACTGAGCTTCAGGTCCATCCTCCACTACACTGAAAGACCATTCTATGCTGTGTTTCTCCCCCTATCTGATAAAAGTCAGCCTGCAGAGTTGAAACCTTAAAAATGATTTAAAAAAAATACTGAAACAACTCTAGTAATTGTGTACTTATTAGACCAGTTCTGTTAACACTTTGTTTTTCAAAAATTTATTTGATTTTCTTTATTTTCAGATTTACCCAGATTAGAAAGGTACTATGGAACAACAAAACTAAAGAAAACATTCAGTTTAGTACTTTCTAGAGTAAAAACTTATGCTATTCCTTGTCCCTTCCTTTCATGGGGATATGAGAAATTGTACCCACATTTCAACAATTACAGTATAACTATCAAACCCTCCCTATGAAAATGACTTCAAAAAAAGAAAAGAAAAAATGTCGTTTGTTTCTTCTTTCTGTGCCTTTCCTCTTTGGCTTCTCTTTCATTTTTTTTTTTCTTAATGTTTGTTTTCAGGAATAAAGACTATGGTTTTTAAGTGCTGGACTGTAGATTTACTCTTGCTCTAATATGTACAGAGGCTGTTCTCAATATGCATGTAAGTGTTTCTTTGTAAACCAATATTTGTGTGGCAATTCATGGGAAGCTTATAATCACTTAGTAAGTACTGCTTCATTAATCTTAATTTTCATGTGAGGCTAATTAGATAGCAATAATTAACCTCCTTTTTGAGTAGGTGGGCTTCTTGTCACATTGAGAAGTATTCTTACCTCCCATGAGAAGCTGAAGGAAGAAAGTAGGCTGCTGTGAACTTTAAACAAACTTCTGTGAGTTATTGTGGGAAGGGAGAGTGACTGATTTTCCTCTAGTACCCGTGTTAATGGCATACTGGCAAGTTTTGCTTTTCTAAGTATTTCCTTCTGTTATTTCTTTAGTTTTTCAATTCTCAAGCTATTTGGTTTATAATGTGCTCATTCATTCTGAGAGATACATGTTAGGATTGAAAGAAGGATATATAAAGGCCATTGAATAATTGATAACTTAACAGAAAAATAAAATCAAGACTTTTTTTGTATTGGATAAATGAAAATCTGAGGGTGAAGTATATTGTCAGTTTTCTTCCCATGTGTTTATTTATGATATTAGAATAAAAAAATACACATTTATACAAGAACTTGTAGTATCAAAGTCCTGATTATGATATGCAGATATAATTTTTGATGGTTTGAGAACATATTATCAGTTAAATTGCATTTACTAAATACATATGTACTGGAACAGGCAGTGGTACAACTGGTTGAGTGCACATATTACAGTACACAAGGGCCCAGGCTCCAGCCCCTGGTCCCCGCCTGCAAGGGGGAAACTTTTCTTGCAAAGGAGTAATATTGCAGGCCCCCCTCTCTCCCCCTTATCCAAAATAAATAAATTTTTTAAAAGTACATATGTACTAAATGTAAATTTAACTTGTGTGACATACAAGAAGACTCAAGAATGACAAAGAATAAGAGAATATTTTGCAATAGAAATTCTACTTAAAATTCAACTTGATTTATTTGTAAATTCACTTAGAAATCTTCATATGTATTCGGAACAGTGCTCAGTGTATCATCTTGGACATCAGAAATTATAGCCTTAATTAGATGTTAAGTGTAGATACTTTTCCAAGCAGAGTTCTTGAAGTGGAGAACAAATTACAATTTCAAAAGTCAAAAGTGAATAGTATAATTTATATTTTAGGAAAGTCACATCAAATTAGCAATCTTACACTTTCTCTTTTGTTTATTATTGATTTAATATTGAGTTACAAAATTATGAGATAACAGGGGTATAATTCCATACCATTTCCACCATCAGAGTTTTATGTCCTCACCATTGGAAGCTGCAGTAGTTCTCTCAAGGTCACAGATATGGGTTGACTATTCTTTCTATAATTACCTGTATTTATATATATTTGCCTGTTTTTTTCCTGTGGTCTTGAATTCTCTTCCTTTCTGAGTCACAACTACACCTGTTACTACTTCCAAATGACATCCTTTATTCTTTTCTTTCTCAGGGTCTTGATAGAATTGGAGTTTAGAACTCTCTGGTCTTTTCCCCCTAACATTTCTCCCCCTCTAGAGGTGTGGACCAGCAGTATTTTGGGGGTGCAGAAGGTGGGAAGCCTGGCTTCTGTAACTATTCTGTGCTGGATATGGGCATTGGCAAGTAGATTCATACCCCCAGCCTGTTTCTATTCCTAGTGGGGTAGGGTTCTGGAGAGGTGAGGTTCTAGGACACATTGTTGAGGTTCTTTGTCAAGAGAGAGGTCAGGATGGAATCATAGTAGCATTTGCAACTTTGTGAGTGAAAGGCAGTAAGATATAAAGCAGGGCAAAACAATAAACAAGGACCAAAAAGTAGGAATTGAGCAAATAAGAATAGGGATCTTGGTGTGGATAGAAGATAGGAAGTCTATTTTAGGTATGTTTCTATGGGCCTGTGACTTCAGTAATTTTTGTTTGAGCCCGATAGTTAACATGCAAGTTGTCTAAAGCTTGTCTGAGAAGAAGTAGTCAGAGTTGAGAATAGAGCTAGAAAGCTGGATTAGGGCATAGTGTAGCTCCCAAATGTGAAGAAAGTATATAAATACAATTAACTGTTTCTCCATTGATCTGACACAGGGCCCTTATATATTCATATTTAATGCAGGAGCCTGTGTAACCTCTGAGTCCCTGTCAGTTTGTGTTCACAGTCTATGGTCACAACTGGAAACATTCTAGGTTGCACTCGTTTCAGGACTGGTCTTCCTAGAGTGGAAGGGAGACTGGGGCAGTCCCTACCATTGTTATTTTATGGGGAGGGCAAGGTCCTAGAAAAGCCTACAAAAGGGTATATGATGAGGATCCTGATGGAAGTGAACAGTGATAGTGGGGAAAGAGATCTATTAGAGGTCTAGGCCCATAATATCTAGGTGGGAATTCAAGGATTCCCTGACAAGAGCCCCAAATGATGGGGGTGGCCTGGTATTGACCAAAAATGCCATCATTAACTGAGCCAGTCTCTTGCCCTTATCCAGCTTTTATAGTCCTTTATCTACGAACTTAGACTTTCTCATAGTTTCTCTTTAAACATTGATAGTTTTCTCCTTTAGGATTTTGTTAGATACACTAATGGCAACATATTCCACTGATACACATTTAGTTTTTCAAATTTGTTTTATTATTTTTATTTATTTATCTGATAGAAATAGTCAAAAATGGAGAAAGGAGAGGGAGATAGATAGAGAAACACCTGCAGCCCTACTTCACCACTTGTGAAGCTTTTCCCTTGCAGGTGGGGACCGGGGGCTCAAACCTGGGTCCTTGTGCATTGTAATATGTGTACTCAACCAGGTGCATCACCACCTGGCCCCTAGTTTTTCAAATTTTATAGATTTTCTTAAGGTAATTCTAATATTTAAAAAATTCTAAAAGAGGCCATCTTAATCTTAGTGGTTAAGATTCATACTTCCTAGGATCAGCCCATTTTTTCAATTGTAACTCTGACCTTGATAATATCACAAATCTCTTTAAGACTCAATTTATTTGTCTGTGAAGAAGTGATGACTTCAGTGAGGTAACTGAAAAACTACAGGAGGTACACTAATATTTAACATAGCTCATGGGTAGTGTAGGAATGTTCTTTAAATGAAAATTTTATTATTTGTATTATACTGGAACCCTTTATTGCTTGAGATTTCTTTAGTACCACAAATAAAACTTTTACTCATAGTGAAAATAAAATGTAACTAATAAAATATTTTAAATAATAAAACAAAAATTAAATAGTAAATGTATTTAGTTCACTTCAGAGAAATTTAAGTTCCTCTGGAATCATCTACTTTACATTAGTGAACTATATTTTTTAATTTTTCATTCCCTCAGAATACTCATGCACTTATGAAAATGTCTGAGTGCAGTTGTCATACTTATTATCCTTCTTATTTCAAAATGAGCTATTGTGTTCAATAACCCTCCAGGGTTATTGCTAGGGTTCTGTGCCTGCACTACAAATACACTGATGGCTGCCTTTTTTTTTTTTTTTAAATATTTATTTAATTTATTTATTCCCTTTTGTTGCCCTTGTTGTTTTATTGTTGTAGTTATTATTGTTGTTGGATAGGACAGAGAGAAATGGAGAGAGGAGGGGAAGACAGAGAGGAGGAGAGAAAGATAGACACCTGCAGACCTGCTTCACCGCCTGTGAAGCAACTCCCCTGCAGGTGGGGAGCCGGGGTTCGAACCGGGATCCTTATGCCGGTCCTTGTGCTTTGCGCCACCTGCGCTTAACCCGCTGCGCTACAGCCCGACTCCCTTTTTTTTTTTTCATTTTTGTTGTTGTTGCTGTTGTTGGATAAGACAGATAAATTGAAAGAGGAGGGGAAGACACAGAGGGGGAGAGAAGGATAGACACCTGCAGACCTACTTCACACCTGCAGACCTGCTTCACTGCTTGTGAAGTGACACTCCCCACCATCTTTGCAGCTGGGGAGCTGGGGGCTGGAACTGGGATCCTTGCCTTTTGGCCCTTGCACTTCAGTACTATGTGCGCTTAACCCAGTTCTCCACCGCTCGGCCTCTGGTGTATCTCTTTTTATCTCTCTCTGTTTCTGAAATAAAGAAGAGTGGAATCTCACATGAATGAGATACCAAAGCCACAAAAAATTAATTAATAGGCTGAAATATATTCAGAATTTTAACCCAAACTTTAATTCAATTTGTAGCAGTTAGAATATTATTTTGGTTTTCTGTATACTGCTGCAATTGGCATTACATCACTTCACTCCTAATGTTAATATCAACATTGCTATTACCCTACTATCAGTAAAGAATAGCTGGCTACTGCTCCCCACCTGCAGGGGAGGTCACTTCACAGACGGTGAAGCAGGTCTGCAGGTGCCTATCTTTCTCTCTCCCTCTCTGTCTTCCCCATTTATCTCCATTTCTCTCTGTCCTATCTAACAACTACGACATCAATAACAACAACAATAATAACTACAAAAAAAATAGCTGGCTAGTTAACCCATTAAGAGCAACTAACCAGGTGAATGGATCTTTGGAAAGGAATCCAAATAGAACTAAGTGCACACCAAACCAATAGATTTAATTTATTAATTTTTCAGTGTAAATCTTTTTGTGTTCTTTTGTAATCATAGTGCTAAAGAATAGGTAACTTTGTGTAGATAAAATTTCAAATATTCTCTTGGTTTTCATAAGAATTCTATAAGAGGGATTGACAAGAGGTGTATTTGGTTGAGTACACAAAATCCAGGTTCAAGTCTTATGTCCCCAGCCGAGAGGAAGCTTCGCATTTGGTAAAACACTGCTGGAGTGTCATTCTCTCTCTCTCTCTCTCTCTCTCTCTCTCTTTGCCTCTCCTCCCTCTCTCAATATCTTTCTGTCCTATCAAATAAAATAAATACATATATAAATTAATTTTAAAATTTAAAAATAATTCTGAGATAATTTTAGATGAAAAATGTGAGACACAGACAAGTTGTGTGATTTTGTTTCAATTTCACATTAACAGGTAGAATTCAGAATCCTCTTAATCCTTATACTGTACCTACACTTTGTAAAAGTAATAGCAATATGATGTTTTTAATAATTCAAAAATAACTTTGTACATATAATCCTGTGTTCCTATAAGATGTTTTAAAATAAAGTTTTGAACCCTCCAAAATATATTTCCTCAGAAATACTTAGTAGCCTCTAATCTGTTAGTGATCCTATTTTTTGGTCTTCCCCAACCTGAAACCTGCCGTTAGGTCCTCATTAGGAAAGGAATATATTTTTAAACAAATCTATTATTCATAGAATTTTCCCATCTTATTTCTACCAAGGAAGACTTAAGTGATTAAAACAGAAGTATTGATTTTGTTCTTCTCTGAGACATGTAATGCCTGTGAAATACCTTATACTTATAAATATGCAGTTTTGAATTTTCATATTTGCAATTACTGTAAATATTTGTTTAGATAGAGGTGTAGTCTTTTAAATGTTTTTTCCCTGTAAAACAATGAATGTCTTAGGTTGCAAAAGTATAGATGGTAAAATTTAAGATTTAATTATCTTGAACTTAGCACAACATTAAGACAATGCAGTACTTAATCTTTTGTATAATTAGCATAGAAATTCAAAATAAAATTAGAATTGCAATTATATTTTCTTAGATAAGTTAATGATCTTAAGCTGGTAAGATGTCATTTATGATATAAAAATAGCTTGTAGTTAGATTAAGCATCTGAGTAGTAGAAAATACAGATATCTATAAAAAGGAACAGAGGTAAAAAGTTCACTCCATAGTTCAGGAAGTATTTTATAAAATGTTTGTCTTTAAATGACTATTGGTAAGTTATTTTCAATTTCTCAACTTTTGTTTGCTTTGATGTAAATACTAACCTATATGAAAAGTGATAAATCCTATCCTTTAAAATAAGTTTAAGTTGAATTTTCATAATTGTAACAACTATCAAATGCAGATTAAGCTGATGCCAGCTTTTTTTTTTTTTTTTTTTAAAGACAGTGATTCAGTGTTTTGGGAATGAAGGACTTATTGAGAGGAAATGATAAAAAAGATAAAAATTATTTTTCCTCATAAAATGAACAGCTAGTCTGTTTATTCAAAGAAGGAGAATTCAAAGACATTATATATAGGCCAGGTTCAGTCATAAAGAGGAAATTATAGCTGAAAAGTAGTTATCTGAAAAATACGGGCATTTCAAAAAATTGTAGGTTCATTTCTTTTTTCATTTTGTTTACCTGAATTACTATTGTGTATGCTAGGAAGACATATTCTTCAATAAATAAATCTTTATGTTTATTTTTAGTTTTATAATTTTATTACAAACTAGCATTTTATATTCTAACAGCCTTCAAACTATTTATATGTTTTATTTCAAAAGGCATTGTATTTGAACTACTCAAAATTGATTTTACTATACTAAAATTGGAACAGGACTTTAGGTATATGATTAAAAATATGCTAGCATTTGTATGATTTGACAGATTAAGAAGAATTTAGGTAAACACTCAGGGCAATTCACTTGTTTTGAACATCTGGTAAACAGCTGGCGTAATGAAAGCTAACACAGCAGTACCCATCTTTTACACTGATCCCCCATGCACATACACACACTAGGAAGGATTAACTACTATTAATTCTTGCTTTCCTGTACTGTATAGGGATTTGTTTTTAAAAAGGAAAAGAAGATTTGATGATTCTTAACTGTAGAATGTCAGTTGATTTACATGCAAAACATGAATAACACTGATTAAAATATTTCAACTTCATTAATATAAACTGAAAAGGAAAGCTAACTCTTGACAATTGGCACAGAGAGATATGGTAGAATATCCTTGAAATACACATAAGCAAGCTTAAGGCACTAAAAATATTACCATAATACTCTGTCATATTTAGTGTAACCTTAATATTTGAGTTAATAGAGAAGAAATGAACATTCATCTTTTAATAAGTATGATGTAAATATTATATCATAAGATTTACTGTGTACAGTTTGTAGGTGCACATACAGTAGGTTTTAGTTTTTAACCATTTCAAATAAGTTTTATATGTTCTATCTTCATCTGTTATTTGATGACTATAATACTTTCATGTAAAAATATTAGGTCAGCTATTATGCTTAATCCTAGTAAAAAAAACAGTTAATACTCTAATTTGTTTATTTATTACTTTTAATTCCTCTGCTCCAGGCAGAATCATTTAGTTTTTAGATAGCTGATGGGAGAGAGAAAGAAGGAACAGTATCACAGTATTCTAGCAGAACTAGGAAAGCTTGCCCTTTGCATGGAAGTAGCATGCTGTGGCTAAGAGCTCAAACCTGAGTTGTCTTTTATTATAAAATGTGTCTTCCACTAAGTGAGCGAACTCCTAGCTCTTTCTAAGTATTTTTTAAAAATACAGTAACTGGGGTGGTGGAGATAGCATAATGGTTATGCAAACAGACTCTGATGCCGGAGGCTCTAAATGTCCCAGGTTCAATCCTCGGTACCACCATAAGCCAGAGCTGAGCAGTCTCTGTCTCTCTGCATCTCTCTCAAAAATAAGATAAATAAACAAATAAATAAACAATGAGTAGACTGGTGGTGAAGCTGGTTAAGTGCACATATTACTATGCATAAGGATCCACGCAAGGAGTTGGGTTCAAGCCTTTTCTGCCCACCTGTACTGAGGATGTTTAACAAGTGGTGAAGCAAGTTTGCCAGGTGTCTTTCTCTCTCCCTCTCTATTTTGTCCTCCCCTCTCAATTTCTCTCTGTTCTATGTAATAAAAATAAAGGAATAAAGAAAATAAAATAGCCTCTGGGAGTGGTGGATTCGTAGTGATGCACAGAGCCCCAGTAATAATCCTGGTGGTAAAAAAATAAACAATGACCATTTTTCAATTAAAAGAAAACTCCTGAAATTGGTATGGTGAGTTGTTCTTTTTAGGTTTTTTTAAATTTATTTATTCCCTTTTGTTGCCCTTATTTTATTGTTGTAGTTATTATTGTTATTGATGTCCTTGTTATTGGATAGGACAGAAAGAAATGAGGAGAGGAGGGGAAGACAGAGAGGGGGAGAGAAAGACACCTGCAGACCTGCTTCACCACTTGTGAAGCGACCCCCTGCAGATGGGGAGCCAGGGGCTCAAACCTGATCCTTACTCCAGTCCTTGAGCTTTGAGCCACGTGCGCTTAACCCTCAGCGCTGCTGCCAGACCCGGGTGAATTGTTCTTTTTTAGTTTCTTTTGTTAAGTTGATACCCTCCCCTCTTTTTTGAGATTTTTTTTCCCTGTATATCTAAATTTCCAAAATATCAGTAAGATAGAGCTAATAGAGTGAAAGTGTTTCATCTTTAGCTAAATGCTGTAGTAGCATAGCAATATGTATTGACTTATACTCTCATAATAATACGGTATTAGAGCTCATTGTGAACAGGATTGTGTTTTGCGATGCCCTTCAATGATAGTCTAGTTAATGTCATTCACACACTTCAGTGAATATGAGATAACAATTACTGGAGTTTTCTTAGTCTAAGATTACTTCGCAAAGATAAATTTAGATGTTTTAATGTAGCAGTTTGCAAAAACATAATTACTAGAATATATCATATCTCAGCCATGGAGTTTGTGATTTAGTTTACTGAGAGCAATGATTTAAGTACAGAATACTTATTTTAGAACTTTGTTTTTCAAGAAACGTTTCTAGGTATGGTAATAAATGAGGTAGTTATAGAAAAGAGCTAGAAATAAGAAATATATTCAATATATCCGCAGCTTTTTAACTTATATGTGGCACTTTGTATTTTAACCAGGGGGCTTTCGAAGGAATGGGTGATGAACATGCTGGGAGGCAGGTCAGATTTTTATCCTAAAAGATAAATTAAATTTAGTTTAAGGTTGTAGAATTTAGCTATGGGAACAAATGAACCATTTGGAAATGAGAAACCTTGAAAGAACCAACACTATGGCTCTGTATTAAATCTATAATGATTATATGACTAAGACAGTAGCTATGAAAAAGCAAGGATGAAAGCAGTGTGATGAACTTGACATATTTAATATGGCATGAACTGATAAAATGCACAGATGCAGTACCAGAGGGAGACAAAACAGGCCAGTTAGGAATTTGCAAAGGGGAGATGGTTCAATCTGAGACAAACATGCTTCAAAAAAGATGAATTTGAAGTTTTGGCAGATAATTAAACTGACAATGTCCTGCAGAAGATCAGACTTTTCCATTATAATTTTATCACTTAATGCCTATGAGATTTGTCACATACAGAATTAAACAGATCTAACTAATTTACAGCTAACTCCTTTCCTGTAGTATATAGGAAATACTACACAAAAATATATCACAGGGAACAGCTGAATAACAGTATTTGTAATTGAAAAATATATAATTAACAACATATTAATATATAAAATATAACTTAATAATTAGTATTTATTAAATATAAAGTACATCATAACATATTACTATAATGGCATAATAGGATTTATAATATCAGTTAATCTTGCTCATTTGTTTTGTATGTTTACAGTGACAATAAACTAAGAAAGAATTGAGATGTCTAGAGGATAGGATAACATTATTGGACACTCTCGAGTTTTTTTCTTAAAGAATCCCACCTCTTTTTTTTTTAGAGATTATTTATTTATTTATTTATTTATTTATTTATTTGAAAGGTAGGGGGAGAGAAAGAACTAAGCATCACTCTGATACAAGTGCTGCTGGGGATCAAACTCAGGATCTCATGCTTGAGAGTCCAATTCTTTATCCAGTGCGCCACCTCCCAGACCACTCTCAAGAGTTTTCCAGTAGTGACCAAAAAAAGAAAGGAAAAAAATTAGAATTCTAAAGGCTTAAGTGTAGAATTTTTGTTGAGGGTTTATTGCTGTATCCACAGACAGACATTTTAGAAGTTGTACCCTGACCCCAAGCATTGTAGTATCAAATACTTAGTCAAAATATTATACAATGTAGAGTCAAGATTAGTCAAAATATGATGGCAAAGGGTCCGTTCTGGTGTCTATGCCTAGAAAAGGCAAATGTGAGAGAGTTAGAATATATAATGCACCATTTTCAGAACATTTATTTCACAATGTAGCTATATAAAATGTTTTAGTCCTCTTAAAATTGATGATATGTTCATTAATATATTATTATAAGGAAATAGTGAAAATAGTATTTGTTGTCTTTCTTTATTAAAAGTTTCACAAGAGATCTATAAAATCATTCCTCTAGACCTATATACTTATAGATAAAATAGAATTTTGAAAGTTTGAGATTTGAAGGATTTATATATGACAATTTACTATTTTTTTCAGTTTTTGCTAGTATTATTACATCATTCATTCAAACCTATGCAATCTTAAGCTTATTTAATTGCTTTTGTTTGCAGAGATCTGCCATTAATGTATGTATGTATTATGTCCACATTTCAATTAAGAAAAAAAGTTACATTTAAAAACAATAGGATTCAGAATTGTTACTTGAAATCTTTGCCTACATTCTTTATGTCATAACTGTTAATGGAAATAATTTAAAAATCGAAATTCCACAGATATCAGTAAACAAATTGCTTTGATTTCAATGTGAGTTAGAAATGAAGATTTCTAAATGGAATATTTGATTTTCCAATGTTTACTCTTCACCCAAATACTTCCTTATTAAATTTATTGTTACCAAAGATGATTCAAGTATTTTGTATACTAAAGGGTGACTTTGAAGTTACATTTTCAATAAATTACAAGCAACTAGGCTAAGACATTTACAGTGTGGCAGTTTTTGTGCAATTTTAATTTTCACTAAAAGCATGAGAGTCAAGAAAATCACCATGTCAGCACAATTTGAACATAGAAATATCATTCATGGGATAAAAGCATTATTTTTAAGTGGAGCAAGATATGCTGAGTGACATTTTTCATTTTATTAATGATCAGTGTTCTCATTCATCCTAATTTATTTGCTCTTGTAAGTTCTACATTTGTAAAATAGAATAACTAGTTGTAACCATGCTTTTATATCTTACAATACAACTACTACATAAAGATGATGGGCCATCATCCTCAAAAGCTACTTTAGAAGAAATATGAAAATTCTCATGTCTGATATTTTGGATAAAGTATCTTTCCATCTTAATGTCTTCATTGTATGCTGAAAGTTAAACAAAAGTTAAGTGGATCACTGAAGGAATCACTGACAACTATCTGCACTGGTGTAGTCTGTGTACTCTGAGAGTCTGTGACCATCATCATTATACTTTACTGTCACCAAATATTTGCTGAAAAAAATCACATAGGAGGAATGAAATTTTGGGAGGAAGGTGTTGACATTCACAAGTGTTCAAAGTAGCTTTAAGTGCAAATGAAAATAGCCCATGACGAAATTGAGAATTTAAAAGAGTTGTGCTTTTTTTTTTGTCATAAACTATTTTCATAGTCTTTTAAAGTTATTTTAAAACACTTCTGAATATCAGGATTATAAGTTTGTTTGAACTTTATAAACACTGTTATTAAAAAAAATAGAAAGAACAAAAGAAAAGGAATGAGAAAATATTTTGATATGAAAGTTCTGGAATTTGTGTGTGCTAGTGATCAAGATAATTAGCTAATTAAAAATTAGGCTTTTATGCTGAAAAAGTAGTATATCAAATTAATATGGATAATTTTAATATTTTATAAATATAAAGATGATTTTTTTCCTTTTTTAATATTTATTTTATTTATTCCCTTTTGTTGCCCTTGTTGTTTTATTGTTGTAGTTATTATTGTTGTTGTCGTTGTTGGATAGGACAGAGAGAAATGGAGAGAGGAGGGGAAGACAGAGAGGAGGAGAGAAAGATAGACACCTACAGACCTGCTTCACCACCTGTGAAGCGACTCCCCTGCAGGTGGGGAGCTGGGGTTCGAACTGGGATCCTTATGCCGGTCCTTGTGCTTTGCGCCACCTGCGCTTAACCCGCTGCACTACAGCCCGACTCCCATAAAGATGATTTTTGTCAGTTGTGCATCTTGACAAATTAGAGTTGTTTAGTGGTTCTAATGGATTATTCTGAAGAAATATTGCCTTATAACTAGTAAGTGCTTTTATACACATTTTGACTCACTCTGTAGGGAAAAAGGAATATAATAAAAATAAGGATCAAATTTGGTCTAATTGTGGTCCGGGACGTGGCACAGTGGTAAAGCTTTGGACTCTCAAGCATGAGGTTCCGAGTTTGATCCCCGGTAGCACATGTGCCAGAGTGATGTCTGGTTCTTTCTCTCTCTCCTCCTATCTTTCTCATTAATAAATAAATAAATTTTAAAAATTTGGTTTAATTAGCTGAGATCAGTTTGTAGTCGTTAACTGTGGAATGACTGAGAATATAGTAATTGATTATAAGGGGGAATTTGATAATGATTAAACTGATTGCTTGTTCTATAAAAATAAAGAGTTTAAGATTAATACATTTAAGCATAAAAGTCATATCAAAGCACTTGGTTCTTTTTACACTTCTATGAAAAATTTTTTGCATGTAAAAATGCTAACTCAACAGGTGGATAGGTTGCTCAGTGAGTAGTAGGTATGTATGCTTTGCAAATCTGACGTTCCAGGTTTGATTCCTGACACTATAGATAGCCTCAGTGTTGCTCTGGTCTCTTAATTCAATAAATGAATCTTAGAAAAGTTAATTGACAGGGCTTACCTCTGCTTCATATCAGCAATGCTATGATCTTTATTTAATCCAAGACTCAGAAATCACACTTTTAGGAACAGTGTCAATATGAGTTTGTTTCTGTATAATTTCAGATAGTCAGTCCTAGAATTGATAATGTATTCCTGGTAAATATTTCAAAGAAATCAGTATGATAAGATAAAAAGCATGTTTCAAATAAACAGTATGATAAGTAGCAACAATGACAAGATTTCATAACCATAGCTACAGAAACCTCTATGAAACCTATTGAAAATATTTTTAAAACAGATAAAATTTTGATAAAGAATAGAATTGTTAAAGTGGTAAAATAAGTTATTTTGTTCAAGCTTAAGTCTGAGAATTATAAAATAATCATTTTTCTAAGCCAAAGAATTTTAATAGAAAGGTTTAATTTTTTCATATTTTAGTTATGATTTAAGTCATAAATTTTTCCTCTAATTTGAGTTAAACTTTTACCTATCTAACTTATAAAATAAGATTTTTGTGGTGAGCTAATTTATTAAGTGATTATAAAGCAGTAAGTTAAACATGTCAATATCTGCTTAAGAGCTTATATCAAAGAGATTTACTAGAAAATTATAAATATCATGGAATAAATTATTACTTAATATTCTTAAAGGAATTAATTATCAGGAGTCCAGATGAAATCACCTATTCAGCCCAAACATTGTAGAGCTACAGGTATGTAAATTCATATTAGAATTCAAACTTTAAATGTTATGTTAAAAGATATAAATATGGGTGAAATGAATTACTCTGTTACATTTAAATTCATAACTTCAGAAAGATGAAGCTTATGCTTTTAAATTATTTTGGGATATTTAATTGTAGACAATAAAAAATTATGTTGAAAATTACTACCAAACTATAAAAAAAACAAGGGACTAAAATATGTCAGAAGATGTTACTACCAAATTTAAAAGCATAACTTCCAAATGAGCAAATACATTTCCAAATGAGCATATGAACAGAAATTTTTCAAATAATTGATTGATGTTTTTATTGTATAAATCTCTTTTAAATCAAATTTATGCTTTAGTCATTATTAGGTAACAATATTTTGAGTTAAGCCTGATTTAATTAGAAAAAGTTCCATAGTGAGAAGATAAAAGAAAATATGCTAAAATACTGAACATTACTGGTTACAAACTATACCTTAAATAGCTATTATGATGCTATTTTCCAAATCATTTTAACATTTATTTATTCACTAATAATAATAGAGGAAAAAAAGGAGAAAGAAAGAACTGCAGCATCTTTGCGGTATATGTTATGCTGGAGGTTGAACTCAGAACCTCATGCTTGGTTCAATGCTTTATCACCATCTCCTGAATCACAGAGATGCTATTTAAGATATTAATTTGTCAACATAATAAAACAAAAATTTAAGAAAATAATAATGATAATAGAAAAGCCAAGTGTGTTATTTTATTTATTTATTTATTTTATTTATCAGAGCATCGATCAGTTCTGGCTTATGTGGTGCTGGGGGTTGAACTCAGGCACCAGTTTTTTTTTTTTTTTTCCTCCAGGGTTATTTTCTGGGGCTCGGTGGCTGCACTAGGAATCCACTGTTCCTGGAGGCCGTTTTTTCCCGTTTTTGTTGCCCTTGTTTTCGTTATCATTGCCATTGATGTCATTGTTGTTGGATAGGACAGAGAGAAATCGAGAGACGAGGAGATACAGAGAGGGGGAAGAGAAAGACACCTACAGACCTGCCTCACAGCTTGTGAGGCGACCCCCCTGCATGTGGGGAGCCCTGGGCTCCAACCAAGATCCTTAAGCAGGTCCTTGAGCTTTGCGCCATGTGCGCTTAACCCACCCGCTACCGCCAGACCCCTCAAGTGTGCTTTTTTATGTTGCTGTTAGTAAACACCATATAACAAGGATTTGACAGTAGGTGTCATTTGGCAATAAATATTTAGAGCTTCAAACCAGTAATTCTGTTTCCTTAGTAGTATAATTTAATTGGGCATTTCCAAGGCAGAGTTGTGGTAGTGTAGACAGTGAAGTTTTCTCCCCAACACAAAAATATAGCACAGTGAGTTCATAAAAATATCGCTGAGGTTCTTCAAAAAAGAAAACATCACTTTTTAAATTCTTAGAAAACTTTTTATCCAGTCTTTTTGTATAAGTTCAATATTTTTCAATTCTTTAGAAAAAAATCTGTGCTTAATAATTAGGAGATGATGAATTCATTAATGAAAATTTATATGATACTGATGACATTAATAATAAAACTATTACTTTGAATGTGTGACAATATAGAAATTAACTATGGTGTAATATTAAGAAGAAAAAAATAAAAGTTGTCTATATGTAAGCCAGAGTTGTTTTTTTTTTGTTTGTTTGTTTTTTGCCTCCAGGGTTATTGCTGGGGCTTGGTGCCTGCATCACGAATGCACTGCTCCTAGAGGCCATTTTTTCCCATTTTGTTGCCCTTGTTGTTGCCCTAGTTGTTGTTATTGTTATCATTGATGTTGTTATTGTTGGATAGGACAGAGAGAAATTGAGAGAGGAGGAGAGACAGAGAAGGGGAGAGAAAGAGAGACATCTGCAGACCTGCTTCACTGCTTGTGAGGTGACCCCCCCCATCCTTATGCAGGTCCTTGCCCTTGTGACACTGCACTTAACCTGCTGCACTACCGCCTAACCCCCAGCTAGAGTTTTTTTCTTTCAAATTTATTTATTTACTCATTTATTGGGTAGAGATAAAAATAAAAAAAAATTCAAAGAGGAGGAGAAAGAGAGACAGGAAGAGAAACATCTGCAGCACTGCTTCAACACTTACAGTTTTCCTTCTGCAGGTGGGGGTTGGGAACTTGAATTCAGGTCCTTGCACACACTAACATGTGCACTTAACCCCTGTTCCCCCGTTAAGGCTAGGATTTTTAATAATATTTGTGTGTATAAACTATGTGGAAATGCATCCAATGCTAATGATAGGACTATGGCTAGTTTTTTTTATCTTTTCCATTTTTTCCTAATTTTTATAAGTAGCATGTACATTTTACACAACAATGTTAAGATTTTTCAATCCCATAAGGTATTATTTAGTGTAGAGATAGTACCATATTAATACTTTATATGTATTCATATGTATTACATTGTAACATATGTATATGCTTTTGTGGCATCAATACAGATAAAGCAATAGTTATATAGTGTATATACTGATATATAAAATATATTGTAAAAATAGAAATAAATTAAGTAAGGTTCAGTTACACATAACAAATCATGCTTAGAAAAATGACTTGATAGGTCTAGATACTTACACAATTGTTGAAAATTCTGGCAGCAATGCACCTGGTTAAGCGCACATAGTATTAAGTGCAAGGACCACTGCAAGGATTTGTGTTTCAGCTGCTCCTCACCTGCAGGGGAACCCCCTCACAAGTGGTGAAGCAAGCTAGCAGGTATCTATCTATCTCTCTCCCTCTAAATGTCCCCTCCTCTCTCAATCTCAATTTCTTTCTATCCTGTCCAGTAAAATGGGGTGGGGGTTCCAGGAGCAGGGGATTCATAGTAGTGTTGGCACCAAGCCCCAGAGATAACCCTGGAGGTAAAAAAAAAAAAGTATAACAGATACATTCGCCTCTGATGTCCTTTCTGGAACTAGAGAATCTAAGCTGACTTTACTCAGAGGCTGGATATATTTTCTTTCCTATGTATATCTTTATTCTCTGTTAGGCTAGATTGGATTTTTAAAAATATGTTTTTACATATTTATTTATTATTGGATAAAGAGAGAAACTGAGAGGGGGGAAGGCGAAAGACAGAACAACACCTGCAGTTGTGCTTCACCACTCCTGAAGCTTTTCCCCTGCAGGTGGGGACCAAGGGATTGAACCTGGGTTCTTGTGCACTGTAATGTGTGCGCATAACCAGGTGTGCCATTATAGACTGGATTTCTTTACAGCATGGTTTTTGTGTTCCAGAATAGCAGTAACAAAGCTGAAAAACTTCTTTATGTCTAGGATGCCAAACTGCATATTATTATTTCTACCATGTCTTATTTGTCAAAATAAATTACTGGGAGAAGGAATACAGTTCGTTTCCATAGATTTAAGAGTTAGAGGAATATATGCTTGTTGGAATGAAATGTCAAGTATTGTCTACATGTCTTCAAATTTATTATATGGTTTGCTTTGGTCCTTGGCATATTGAAATGTGCTTGCCTGCTACCAAGAAAATGAGAACCACAGTAGATGGGACCCAGTAATTTTAATAAGCCCAGCTGTACTAAGTCATACTAGTGATGGATGCAGAAATATGATTATTGAGACCTAATATAACTGCCTTAAAATCAAAAGAACCATCCTGATAATTCATAAATTCTTGAGAAATTGCAAATGTTTGTAGTTTTAATTCCGTAAGTACTGAGCAGTATTATTTACCTAATGAATGATAATAAATTCTGAAAAAAGTAGGAGGACATGAAGTTATGTCAGATACTGACTCATACTCTTCAACAGTTGCTTGAGCAAAAACTGAAACCCAGTGAACAGTTTCTCAGCAACAGTGCCCTGAAAGACAAGTTGTGTTTATAGACTTCCTTCAGGCAGAGAGCATCTCTTTTCCAGATATCATACAATGATATTTAATAAGCAACAAGAAATTACATAATGAACCCTGCTTAGAGGAAGGTCTCAGAAATGTGGATGTTAGTATTCCAAAATTAATTTGAATCTGCAAGGTTTAATAGATGTACTTAGCATAGGCTATTTTTTCCTTTTGGTAAATGTTTTCACAATCATGAATTTTGAAGCTTCAATTTCCTGTTCAGTTTGGAAAGAAATGGGAGTCAGGGAGGTAATGAGAGAGTTTTGTCTTGTATGCAAGGCCGTGAGATAATCCAAGCTCTGCTTATGATGAAGTTGGGGAGTAATGGGGTATGTCCTGCCCACAGGCATACATACTGATACACAGTCTGTGAAATCATTTGGTCTGGCTCTGCAAAGGCAACCACACAAGGGACTAAAAATTCAATAAATCTAGGAACTTTTTTTCTTAGCAAAATTAAGTGCTAATGTTTAAGTTGCTAATTTTGTATGAACTGTGTATGATGTTATAAATGTCTAAATTGTCCTTGGCAGAAAAGAGGTTTCCCACCCCTGGATGAAAGGCTCACAGACACTTGCTCTTTATATAATACCTAGCTAAATCAATTTATTTTAAATAATGGGTATGTGGCTGGGGTAGATAGCATAATGGTTATGCAAACAAACTTTCATGCTTGAGGCTCCATAGTCCCAGATGCTTGAGGCTCCATAGTCCCAGGTTCAGTCCCCTGCACTACCATAAACCAGAGCTGAACAATGCTCTGGTAAGAGAAAAAAAAAATGAGTACATTAACATGCATTACACTTTAGATATGTAAAGTGTTGTAACTTGTCTTTAAAATAGCTGATTAAGTTACGTACTAAGAACATAGTTCTTATTCTCTAGAATAAAATTTCTCTGTAATTTTAAGTTTGGAATATTGGAATGAATCTTTTTATATTTTTTAATTATTTATTTATTGGGTAGAGACAGCCAGAAATCGAGAGGGTAGGGGAAATAAGAGGGAGAGAGAAAGAGAGACACCTGCAGCCCTGCTTCACCACTTGCAAAGCTTTCCTTCTGCAAGGGGGGACTGGTGGCTCAAACCCGGGTCCTTGAGCACTGTAACATGTGCACTCAACCAGGTGCCCTACCACCTGGTCCCAGAATGAATCTTTATTTCTATTTTTTCAAACCTCTCTGATGCCAAGTTCCTTCATATATATCTTAGGACCCAGGGTTTTTTTTTTTTTTTTTTTTTGGTTTGTTTTGTTTGTTTGCTTCTCCTCCACAGTTGAATTAACACATAATTTTCCACTTCCTAACCAAAATACAGTTCTCTGACAGAGGCCTGGGTGTCCCAGAATTGTCATATTCTCATCTCATAGCCTTTTGTAACATTTTATAACTCCATTCTGATTTTCTGGAAAGGGGATGGATAAATTAACTTTGGAACGGAAATACCCCCAAAGTGCTTAGAACTAAAATATGTAATAAAAATTAGCTTGTATAATTTGTAAATATTTTTGTATACTGAAGCATTTGATTTTTCCTATCTCCTTTGGATAACAAAGGACACAACTGCCTAGTAAATAAGGGCATGTGGTTTTTAGGTTTAAGTTTGCCTTGTTTAGATTTAGGTTTGAGTGCTGAACTGGAGAATTCTTTGCACAAACTTGACTGGGCCATCATACTCAGTTTCTAGACAACTGTGTCAGTGCTATTGTGTAGATTTTTAGGACATAGTAATTTTTTGTTACTCTTCTCACTGGAGCTTCATGGTTTAGGGGTAACTTTTTTGATGTCTTTCTTTTCTTCTTTTTATTAATTTAATAATGATCAACAAGGCCATAGGATTAGAAGGCTACAAGTCCACATAATTCCCACCACCAGAGGTCCCCATAACATCCCCTCTATTGGACATTTTCCTATTCTTTATTCCTATGGGAGTATGGACCCAGGATCATTATTATATCTTCTATAGTGAATATTCTGTTCATATCCTCTCTCCACTTTTGAATTGGGTCATTTGCTTTTTTTGTTGCTACATTTGGTGAGCTCTTTAATATTTTGGTGATTAGTCTCTTATCTGTTATATGGCATGCAAATATCCTCTCCCATTCTGTGAGGAGTCTCTTTGGGTGATGCTTTCTTTCACTGTGCAGAAGCTTTTCAATTTGATGTAAGCCCCATTGATTTGTTTTTGTTTTAGTCTTCCTTGCAATTGGGTTTGTATCATTAAAGATGCCTTTGAGATTTAGGTAGGAAAGTGTTCCACCAATATTTTTCTCTTAAGTATTTGATAGTTTCTGGTCTAACATCCAGGTCCTTGATCCTTTTGGAGTTGACTTTTGTTTCTGGTGAGATCCAACACGAAAATGGACAGTAAAAGAGGAAGTGAGAGAAAGATACTACAGTACTGAAGTGTAGTGGGGGCCAGACATGGATCTGGGTCACACAGTGGCACAAATGGGGCTCCCAGGTGAGCTATCTTGACAACTGGATATGACTACAATTTAAATCAGTAGATTTCAACAAAACTGAGTATTCTCCATAAATGGACTGGTTGAACATGCCTCAACTAGTACACTGAGAAAAGAATATCATCCCTAGATGAAAAAAGAATTCTGTCTTCATATTGCATATTCTGCCCGCATGCATGCCTGCAGATTTTGGATGGGCCAGTGCCATAATCACAATTATTGAAAGCAAATGTCTTAATATTTTTGTCTATTTCTTTCTACACATGCAATTTGTTGTTGTTGTTTGAAAACCCTGACTATTCAGAGAGTCAAGAAGTTAGAAGAGAGAACAGAGGAATTATAGCCAAATAAATTGAAACTATAATAAAAATGTGTCCAGCAACAAAAGTCTAGACCCAGGTAGTTTTCCAAGGGTAATTTCAGGGGGGCCAGACAGTGAAACACTTGGTTAAACATACATAGTACTAAACCAAAGACCTGATTGAGGATATCTGAGTTCAATCCCCAGCTTCCCACCTACAGGAGGGTTGCTTTACAAGTGGTGAAGCAGATCTGCCAGTGTCTTTTTCTCCTCCTTTCTATCTCCCCTTTACCCCCACAAACTTTCTTTCTGTCCTATGAAATTCACTGGAAAAAAGAAAAAGGAAAACTTCAGACTGGTATCCCTGATGAACATAGATGTTATGATATTAAAAAAAAATTTATCAACCAGATACAGCAATATATTAAGATAGTGCACCATGACCAAGTAGGATTTATCCTGATGCAAGGCTGGTTTAGTATATACAAAATAGTAAATATGATTTACCATATCAACAAAAGGAAAAACAAAAAACACATGAATATCTCAGTAGATGCAGAGAAAGCCTTTGACAAGATCCTACACCCTTTCTTGATCAAAATATTAAAAAGAATTGTGGTAAATGGGAAAAACTGAGTCTATGTAAAACTGAGTCTATGTAAAGAAATCCTATAGTCAGCATCTACAAAATTAATATATAAAAATCTTTGGCATTCCTCTATACAATCACTAAAGTAGGAAAATTAGACATCCAGAAATAAATCCCCTTTGCTATAGCAGCCAAGACATTAGTATATTTAGGAATAAAGTTAATAAAGGAAGTGAAAGACTTCTACACTAAAAAATTATCAGTCACTCTTCAAGGAAATAGAGATAAAAATGAAATGGAAAGATACCCCATACTCTTGGATTAGAAGAATTAACATAGTCAAAATGATCACCATTCTCAGAGCCATATATAGATTTAATACCATTCCCACCAATGTTCCTAGGATTGCTAAAGCAATCTTGAGATTAAAACAGACAAACAAACAAACAAAAACACTGGAGGCATCATAATTCCTGACCTCAAACTATACTACAGAACAACATAACCAAAACTGCCTGACACTAGAGCCAAAATAGACACATGAAACAGTGGAATAGAATTTGAAATCCCAGAAATAAGACCCCATACTTATGAGTGACCAATTATTAATAATTCTTTTTTATTTATTTATTTTAAATATAAGATTTTCTTTTTCTTTTTTTGATTTAATTTCTTTTATTTTATTTGTTATTGGATAGAGACAGAGAGAAATTGAGAGAGAAGGGGGAAATAGAAAGGAAGAGAGACAGAGAGACACCTGCAGACCTGCTTCACCACCTATGAAACCACTCCCCTGAAGGTGGGGAGCTGGGGTCCTGAACCTGGATCCTAACTGGTCCTTGTGCTTTGCGCCACGTGCACTTAACCCGCTGGGCTATTGCCCGACTCCCTCTTTTTTTATTTTTAAGAATTACTTTATTAAGGAAATACTGATTTACAGGGTTGTTGTCATGCCCAAGATGAGCATCTGTGTAACTCACACTCCTTCCTGTTGTAATCCTCCTCCACACTAGGGTTCTGTATCCCAACACCCCTTTAATCTCCTATCTCTGCCTCTCCACCCTCTTACTATCCAAATATATTTTGGAAAAATACTATCATATTTAAATAAGATTAATTTAAAACTCAGTATATTAAAATACTATAATGCTATTATACTATTATCTATTAGTCAAATAATATGATTATTAATAGACAGCTATTTTTTTAGTGAGTTAAATTTTCCAAAATAATTTATTAGACAAGATGCATATTCTACTGCAGAGCTGCTCATTCCATTTTTATGTGTTTGTCAGAAGAGAGAGACACACACACACATACACACACACAGAGGAGTGGGCAGACAGACAGACAGACACTGGCTAGGACTAAAGCACCAATATAACCTATTACAGTACTTGGTGCTTTTCTGTGGTGGCTGAATTCAATTTAGGCTGTAAATACTCTAACACTGAGTCACCTCCCTGGTCAAGAAAACCGTTTGTGGTTAAGGTTTTTGACTGTTTCAGGGGACATACTTATCCTGGAAAACTTTGTAAATACTGAAATATTATCAGTCTCAAGTTTGACACAGTGTAATTGTAAACTATTTATATTAGCAGGTGGGGAAAAGAATATTTTCTTCTGAACAACAGATAAAAATACAGAAGCACCGAGGAGAAAGAAGGACTCCATTTTTTTTTTTAATTTTTAAATTTTTTATCTTTGCCTCCAGAGTTATTTCTGGGGCTCGGTGCCTGCACCTCGAATCCACTGCTCCTGATGACTATTTTTTCCCTTTTTGCTGCCCTTGTTTTATAGTTGTTGTGGTTATTGTGATTGTTTTCCTTGATGCCTTTGTTGTTGGATAGGACAGAGAGAAATGGAGAGAGGAGAGGACAGAGAGGGGGAGAGAAAGACACCTGCAGACCTACTTCACTGCTCATGAAGCGACCCCCCTGCATGTGGGGAGCGGGGACTCGAACCGGAATCTTTGCGCAGGTCCTTGTACTTTGGGCCATGTACATTTTTTTTTTATTTATTTATTTTTATTTAAATTTTTAATTTAAGAAAGGATTAGTGAACAAAAGCATAAGGTAGGAGGGGTACAACTCCACACAATTCCCACCACCCAATCCCCATAACCCACCCTCTCCCATGATAGCCTTCCCATTCTCTAGCCCTCTGGGAGCATGGACCCAGGGTCGTTGAGGGTTGCAGAAGGTAGAGGGTCTGGCTTCTGTAATTGCTTCCCCGCTGAACATGGGCGTTGACTGGTCGGTCCATACTCCCAGTCTGCCTCTCTCTTTCCCTAGTAAGGTGTGTCTCTGGGGAAGCTGAGCTCCAGGACACATTGGTGGGGTCTTCAATCCAGGGAAGCCTAGCCAGCATCCTGGTGGCATCTGGAACCTGGTGATTGAAAAGAGAGTTAACATACAAAGCCAAACAATTTGTTGAGCAATCGTGGATCCCAAGATTGGAATAGTGGAGAGGAAGTGTTAGGGAGGTACTCACTGCAAACTCTAGTGTAATCCTGCTTTCAGGTATATATTTTGCAGTAGTTTATGGATACGTGTGCACATACGCTCTCTCTCACAGAAACTGGTGTATGTCTAGGTTATGGGACTTTGTTAGAAAGTGAACTACCTGAGATGAAATTAGAGTGTACTATAAAAGGAAAGGTCTCACCCGAGTAATGAAGCTGAAGGGTTGTCATTCCACACGTGAAGTCTCTGGATACACACTGAGGTGAAGCATGTTGAGATGGCAATCGTTGCTTTGGTTAGGTTGTGATCGGCGGATGCAATATTATTTGGTATGGATTGGGAGAAGCATACGGGAAAGTGAGCCCTATCCAAGGGTGCCAGGACTGGGGGAAGTAGGGGCTCTATAGTGAAGATGTAAGGTTCCTGCTGTCTTAGGGTTCAAAAAGACAATCAATAGTTAATATTATCATCACATTATTTGTTAATTGGGTTAACTTTGAAAAGTCCCTTTGTTATGGTTTGCTGTACAGTACCCAGTATCTTGTATATAGCTGTGCTATTGGAAGCTTCTAATCTACTTGGTCTAGGCTTTTGAGAGAGTCCGCATATCAGACACGTAGCCTATCTATTAAAAAGATTCAGTTTGTCTTTTGAGAACCTTTGAGACATACAATTGATTTCCCCCTCTCATATTAATTAACTACTGATTTATATGTCTACATTTTGCTAGGAGTGTACATAAACACCATTCCCATCACCAAAGGACCGTGACCCATCCCTCCCGCCCATTCCCACCCCCCACTGGCCCAGGAAGCTACATGTCTACCCCTCACCACTGGGTTTTTACTTTGGTGCCCTACTTACAATTTGATCAGGTCCTGCTTTTAGTTTCCCTTTCAGATCTTCTAAGTCAGCTTCTGTTGATGAGTGGGATCATCCCATACTCATCTTTAACTTTCTGACTTAGTCCACTTAACATAATTCCTTCTAGCTCTGTCCAAGCTGGGTCAGAGAAGGTGAGTTCATTGTTCTTGATAGCTGCATAGTATTCCATTGTGTATATATACCACAGCTTTCTCAGCCATTCATCTGTTGTTGGGCACCTGGGTTGCTTCCAGGTTTTAGCTATTATGAATTGTGCTGCTATGAACATAGGAGTACACACCTCTTTTTGGTTGGGTGTTATGGAGTCCTTGGGGTATAACCCCAGGAGAGGAATTATTGGGTCATATGGAAGGTCCATGTCTAGCCTTCTGAGAGTTTTCCAGACTGCTCTCCACAGAGGCTGTACCAATTTACATTCCCACCAGCAATGTAAAAGAGTTCCTCTGTCCCCACATCCTCTCCAGCATTTGTTGCTGCTGTCCTTTTTGATGTATGCCATTCTTACAGGAGTGAGGTGGTATCTTAGTGTTGTCTTAATTTGCATTTCTCTGACAATCAGTGACCTAGAGCAGTTTTTCATATGTTTGTTAGCCTTTTGGATCTCCTCTGTGGTGAATGTTTTGTTCATTTCCTCTGCCCATTTTTGGATGGGGTCATTTGCTTTTTTGCGGCTGAGTTTGCTGAGCTCTTTATATATTTTGGTGATTAGTTTCTTGTCTGATGTCTGGCATGTGAAGATCTTCTCCCATTCTGTGAGGGGTCTCTCTGTTTGTTTAATAGTTTCTTTGGATGTGCAGAAGCTTTTCAATTTGATGTAGTCCCATTGGTTTGTTTCTGCTTTGGTCTTCCTTGCAATTGGGTTTGATTCATCAAAGATATCCTTGAGGTGTAGATGGGAAAGTGTTTTACCAATGTTTTCCTCTAATTATTTGATTGTTTCTGGTCTGACATCTAGGTCTTTGATCCATTTGGAGTTTATTTTTGTTTCTGGTGAGATAAAGTGGTTCAATTTCATTCTTCTGCATGTTTCAACCCAGTTTTCCCAGCACCATTTATTGAAGAGAGCCTCCTTCTTCCATTAAATCCTTTGGGCCCCCTTATCAAAGATTAGATGCCCATAGGTGTTGGGATTTACTTCTGGGCTTTCAATTCTGTTCCACTGGTCTGTGTGCCTATTTTTGTTCCAGTACCATGCTGTTTTGATGATGATGGCTTTATAATATAGTTTAAGGTCTGGGAGTGTGATGCCTCCATTTCTGTTTCTTTTCCTTAGCATGGTTTTGGCAATTCTAGGTGTTTTCAGGTTCCAGATAAATGATTGTAGTGTTTGTTCTATTCTCTTAAAGAAGCTTGGTGGAACTTAGATGGGTATTGCATTAAATTTGTATATGGCTCTGGGGAGAATGTTCATTTTGATGATATTTATTCTTCCAATCCATGAGCATGGGATATCTTTCCATTTCTTGGTATCAGTTTCTATCTCCTTGAGTAGCGACTCATAGTTTTCAGCATACAAGTCTTTCACTTCTTTGGTCAACTTTATTCCTAGGTATTTGATTGATTTTGCTGAAACAGTAAATGGGAGTGATTTCTGGATGTCTTCTTCTTCAGATTTAGTGTTTGCATAAAGAAATGCCACTGATTTTTGTACATTGATTTTGTAGCCTGATACCTTGCTATATTGCCTAACAACTTCCAGTAATTTTCTACTGGATTCTTTAGGTCTTTCTATGTATACTATCATATCATCTGCAAATAGTGAGAGCTTGACTTCTTCCCTTCCAATCTGTATCCCTTTGATTTCTTTCTCTTGCCTGATTGCTATGGCAAGAACTTCCAATACTATGTTGAAGAGTAACGGTGACAGTGGGCAGCCCTGTCTAGTCCCTGATCTGAGGGGGAATGCTTTCAGCTTCTCTCCATTGAGTATGATATTGGCTGTAGGTTTGCTATATATAGACTCCACTATCTTGAGGAATTTCCCATCTATTCCCATTTTTTGTAGAGTTTTGAGCATGAATGGGTGTTGGATTTTGTCAAAGGCTTTCTCTGCATCTATTGAGATAATCATGTGGTTTTTGGCTTTGCTTTTATTGATGTGATGAATGACATTGATTGATTTACGGATGTTGAACCAGCCTTGCATTCCTGGGATGAATCCCACTTGGTCATGATGAACAATCTTTTTGATGTGTTGCTGTATCCAGTTGGCCAAGATCTTGTTTAATATTTTGGCATCTATGTTCATCAGAGATATTGGTCTGTAGTTTTCCTTTATTGTTCTGTCCCTATCAGCTTTTGGTATCAGGGTGATGTTGGCTTCATAAAAGGTGGAAGGGAGTATTCCTGTTTCTTCAATCTTATGGAATAGCTTAAGAAGTATGGGTATTAACTGTTTCCTGAAAGTTTTGTAGAATTCGTTTGTGAAGCCATCTGGTCCAGGACTTTTGTTGTTGGGGAGATTCTTAATAACGGTTTCAATTTCTTTGTCTGTGATTGGTGCATTTAGATTTTGTAGTTCTTCTTGGTTCAGTTTTGGAAGTGCATAGGTTTCTAGGAATTGTTCCATTTCTTCCAGATTCTCTAGCTTGGTGGCATATAGTTCTTTATAGAAGTTTCGCAGAATTCTCTGGATTTCTGTGGTGTCAGTTGTGATATCTCCTGTATCGTTTACAATTCTATTAATTTGAGTCTTCTCTCTTTTTTGTTTGGTGAGTCTGGCTAGGGGTTTGTCAATTTTGTTTACTCTTTCAAAGAACCAACATTTGGCTTCATTGATCTTTTGTATGGTTCTTTTATTTTCGATGTTGTTTATTTCTGCTCTAACTTTAGTGATTTCTGTCCTTCTGGTTGCCTTAGGGTTCCTTTGTTCCTCTTCCTCTAAGTCCTTGAGGTGTGTAGTAAGTTCGTTCATTTGGGCTTCTTCTTGGTGTTTAATATGTGATTGTATAGCTATAAGTTTCCCTCTCAGTACTGCTTTAGCTGTGTCCCAAATATTTTGATAGGTTGTGTCTTCATTTTCATTAGTTTCCAGGAACATTTGAATTTCCTGTTTGAGTGAGTGTCTGACCCAGTGGTTCTTAAGGAGCATGTTGTTTAGTTTCCAAATTCTATGTCTTTTAATAATTTTCCGTTTGTTGTTAAAAGTTAGTTTTACTCCACTGTGGTCTGAGAAGATACTTGGGATGATTTCAATGCTCTTGAATTTATTGATGCTGTCTTTGTGGCCTAACATGTGGTCTATCCTTGAGTATGTGTTGTGTGGATTTGAAAAGAAGGTGTATTCCAGTTTTTTGGGGTGGAGGAGTCTGAAAATGTCCAAGAGGTCTAGTCTGTCAATCTCTTCATTCAATTTTCTTGTATCTTTATTGGTTCTCTGCTTTGTTGATCTGTCTAAGTGTGAGAGTGGGGTATTGAAGTCTCCCACTATTATTGTATTACAATTGATGTATTTTTGAAATTCTTTCAATAGGTGTTTAATGTATTTAGATGGTCCCTCGTTGGGTGCATAGATGTTAATAATTGTTAAGTCTTCTTGGCTGATTGATCCTCTAATCATTATGTAATGTCCTTGCCTATCTTTTATTACTTTATTAAATTTAAAATCTATCGTGTCTGAGATGAGAATGGCTGTTCCTGCCCTTTTTTGTGGACCGTTAGCCTGTATGATAGTTTTCCATCCTTTCACTTTAAGTCTGTGTTTATCTTGTTGTGACAGATGTGTTTCTTGCAAGCAGCATATGGTTGGGTTATGTTTTCTGATCCATCCCCCCACCCTGTGCCTTTTGATGGGTGAGTTTAAGCCATTGACATTTATTGATATTATGGATTTAATGTATTGTAGTGCCATTGTTCTAAAAAACAATTTGTTTACTCTGATATATTACAAGTATTATAGTGATGTTCTTGTTTATAAGAGGTCTTTTAGTACCTCTTTCAGGGCCGGCTTGGTGATAGTTGCCTCCTTTAACTGTTGTTTGTCTAAGAAGGTTTTGATCCCTCCATCTAGCTTGAATGAAAGTCTAGCAGGATACATAATCCTTGGTTGAAACCCTTTTTCATTCAGGGCTCGATAGATATCTTGCCATTCCCTTCTGGCTTTTAGAGTTTGAGTTGAAAAATCTGCAGAAAGTCTTATGGGTTTTCCCCTGTATGTGACTTTTTGTTTCTCTCTTGCAGCCTTTAGGATCCTTTCTTTATCCTTACTTATTCTCATTGTGACTATGATGTGTCTTGGTGTTTTCAGGTCTGGGTTGATTCTGTTTGGTACTCTCTGGGCCTCTTGCACCTTGATATCCTTTCTGTTATTCAGGTCTGGGAAATTTTCTTGTATTATTTCCTCTAGGATGTTTGCTTCCCCTTCCTCTCTTTCTTCCTCTGGCAGGCCAATTATATGAATGTTACTTCTTTTGAGATCATCCCATATGTCTCTGTTGTTGTTTTCAGTGTCTCTCAATCTCTTTTTAAGCTCTTTCACCTCTTTCTTAGTTTTCTCTAACTCATCCTCTGTCTGACTAATTCTGTTTTCTGCTTCTGTTAGTCTGCTTTCCCTTGCCTCAGCTTCTTTCTTCATTACAGCTATTTCAGCTTTCAGTTCTCTAATTGTCTCAAGATAATCAGTATTTTCCTTGGGGGTCTCAACTGTTGTTTCCCTAATACTGCCATTTCTTTCCTCCAATGTTGTTTTCATTTCTGTGATTAATAAGTTTATTATTGCCTGCATACTTTTCTTATCTATGGTTACTTCTGACTGATTTGTGGTTTCTTCTGGGCTCTTGTCTTCATTCATTGGGTTAGCAGTTTTATTTGTTTTTAATCTACCCATTTTTTTTTTAATTTATGTGTTTCTTTTTTTTTTTTTAATGCTCTGTTGTTCCTCAGTTGTTGTGTTTTGAGCACAAGTAACACTGTACTAAATACCTTTATGACAATTGCACTCACCAACCTCCGGAATAACAGTAGCAACTGAAGTAAGTATTGAAGGAGTTTAATCGTTACCAGTTAGCCAAACAATTTCTCCAGTCCGTGAAAAACCAAATCCCAGTGAAGAAAGAGAAAAGGTAGAGAGGATAGCAAGAATAGACAGTTATGCAAATCTACTATCCAGTGTATATTCTAAGGGTAACAAGAGTGTAAAGGGAACTAGAGCAGAGATACACACGTAGAGAGTCCACTCTGGGTCAGATTTCTTCCCCAAAGTAATTCACAAATTCAGAAAGGCAAAGAAGAAAGAAGTGTATGACAAGATTAAAAAAAAAAAAAAAAAAAAAAAAGAGAGAGATAGAGAGAGATAAGAGAGAGAAAAGGGAGAAGATAAGAAGAAGAGTTGTAATTAAAGAGCAGTGCGAGGAACTTCCCAAATGTGTATCAGTGAATTTAAAAAAAAAAAAAAAAGAAAAAAAAACCCTGTTTGGTGGTATGGGGTATCCTGTTAGTAGCTGGTCCCAGGCACTGCTTATGGGGGGGGGGGGCGGCGGGAAGGATGTATGCTTGAAAATTAAAAGGAAGAAAAAAGAATTTTTTCCCCCTACTCTAATTCTTAACCCAAATTAAGTTATAGACACATCCTTGGTATGACCGTTATGACCCCTTATTGTCTGGCCTGCTAAAGGCAGAAAATCCTATTGTTTACACGAGATGTGTCCGGAGCTCAAAGGCTGGCAGCTTCTCCGGGCGCCATCTTCCGGGAAACCCCGCCCTCCAGACTTTTTTAAAGGATTTCTCAAAAATGAAAACTAGCTCCAAGTCCTTTGATCCAATGAGAGCTATACTCAAGAAGTCTTTGGATCCACCCTCAGGGTCGCGGTGGACCCTCGCGACTCCCAAGAGGCAGCCCCCGAGCTAAAGTGCTCTCTCCGGGTCCTCTGCCCGCCGGGCTCTGCAACCGGCGGAGGAGCCGCCTTCCCGGGCGGGCGGAGGACAATGCCCGGCGCACTCGCCTTGCCTGGCGCCGCCTGGGAATTCTGGAGCCCCGCTAGTCCGTGTCACCTTTGCTCTAATTGTTAACCCAAATTAAACTGTAATCACTTCTTTGGTGCCCCCCCCTTATTGACTGGCCTGCTAAAGGCAGAAAATCCTACCGTTGCCGACGATGCTATCAGAGCACTCGCTGTCAGCGATTTCTCAGGCCGCCGCCATCTTACCCCGGGCCATGTGCATTTAACCATTTGCACCACTGCCCAACCTCCAGCCTCCTTCTTTCTGAGTCTGCTGTATGGTATTCCAATTGCATCTTGCTGGTAGTCAGTTCTAAAAGGAAGAGAAGATACAGATAGTAAATAATAAATTGATAAAACTGTTGCTGATAGGGAGTTGGGCGTAGCTCAGCAGGTTAAGTGCATATGGTGCAAAGCGCAGGAACAGGCGTGGCATAAGGATGTGGGTTGGATTCCCTGGCTCCCCACCTGCAGGGGAGTCGTTTCACAGTGAAGCAGGTCTGTAGGTGTCTTATCTTCCTCTCCCCCTCTTTGTCTTCCCTTCGTCTTTCGATTTCTCTCTGTCCTATCCAGCAAAGAACAACATCAACAACAACAATAATAACCACAACAAGGGCTACAAAAGGGGGAAAAATGGCCTCCAAGAGCAGTGGGTTCATGGCGCAGGCACTTCTTCTTCTAGCGTTTGCCATTCTTCCGTAGCCAGTCAACAGCATCAGGTTGAGCCTGATATAAAGTTTCGAGACCTCCTTTGAATCTGGAGAGGTGGCAGTCGTTGACTATGTGGGTCATAGTCTGTCTGGAGCCGCAGGGGCAGTTTGGGTCGTCTCTGGCTCCCCAGCGATGGAACATAGCGGTGCACTGGCCATGGCCTGTTCGATACCAATTGAGGAGGGCCCAGTCATAATGTGCTAGGTCCCGGGTTGACGCTTGCAGGGGTCTATGATGAGGTGTTTGTTCTTTACCTCAGCTGACTGCCAGCTCTGTTTCCAAGAGACTGGAACAGAGAAGTTCAGTGTAGGCGTAGGGGACCAGATTGGGTGACGAGACGTCAAGCGTTGAACAGGGTGGGCGAAGATATCCGCGTATATTGGCAGGTCCCCCAGCCATAACCTTGAAGGCACAAAAAAAAAAATGTTGCTGGTAAAATTAGGTTCAGATAAGACCAAAAGCCATGATAAAATATACTGAAATAAAGAGGTAGACACAGTTTAAGATAGGGCATCTTAAATATCAAAATCAGGGCCTGATAGATATAGCTCAAGGCTTCTTGCTGAATTCTATGGGTGATAGAGGCTTGCTCTGATTTCTTTCTTCTCATCTGTTTCTCTTTCAAATAAATAAAGGAAGGAACTAGTAAGGGAAGGACAGGAGAACAAAGAAAAAAAAGTGCCTTGAGGGGCTGCTGTGTGTATTATATTAGTGTAAGACTCATTCCTCCACACTGCATTAATAAAAAAAAAAAGACCAAAGGCATGAAGAAAAAGGAAATTATAATAGTCATGCTTAATATTCAAAAATATTATCTGGAGCTAAGTGAAGAAAGTCAATTCTTAGATTTAAAAGAAAAACATGAAATAAAGATGAAGTTAAAAAGCTAAAGCACTCATTTAATATTGAGAGGGTAAGACAGCCTTTAGGAAAAGCTAAAAACATAGATGTGTGATTAGGAATAGGACAAGCATAGGAAGAAGTAGATAAGAGATGCAAATCTAGTTATATTCTTTTCATAGGGAATATTCTCTGACATGTAGTAGCTCCTCCAGCTTATTTTCTTCTAAGGGTGGTTCCACAAGAATATCGTACAAAAGAGAAGTCAAGGATCCAACCCTTTCTTTTAGCTTTTTCCACTCCCCGAAATGGGGAATTTTTGGGTAGAGGTCTTCAGTTACGTGTTATTTGGAACCTTCTCTAATCACCTAAACCCCACATTACAAATTATTGAAGACCCATTTGTTTCTAAAAGTCAGCACTAAACCAGTGCAGTCCCTTTGGTAGACTATAAGGATAGTCCGTACACAAATAAAAATAGAATTACTTTATGATATAGTTTATACCACTCCTAAGAATCTATCCACAGGACATGCAAACACTAATTTGAAGGGACATATGTACCCCTATATTCATTGCCGAATTATTCACAATAGCCAAAGAGTGGATGCATCCTAAATGTCCATAAACAGATGACTGCCTAAAGATGTTATGGGATATATATTTCATGGAATACTACTTGGCAATCAAAACAGGCTGATGTTTTCTTTTGGAACAAAATGGATGAAACTGGGAGTGATTCGGCTTAATGAAATAATAAGTAGAGAGGAAACAAAACTACCAGGTGGTTTCGCTCATATTTGGAATCTAGAGAACTCTGATACACATGAACTTGGGGGAAAAAAAAAAAAGAAAAAGAAGAAGCAAGCAAACTGTTTCTAAGACTAGTGCGAACTATGTTGGTTATCTTTGGGGGGTGAAAGAAGGGGGTTACACACTCGAGAGATGGGTGTAGTGTAGAAAACTATAATCTTAAAATCTCGTAACTTGCTTTTAATCTCAACTAAAATAAATAATAAAAGCACTGCTCCTTGATAACTTCAGTTGTTAAATTAGATTGAGTGTAATTTAAGAATTTCAGGGAGTTGGGTGGTAGCCCAGTGGGTTAAGTGCACATGGCATGAAGTGCAAGGACCCAGGTAAGGATCCCGGTTGGAGCCACCAGCTCCCCACTTGCAGGGGAGTTGCTTCACAGGCTATGAAGCAGGTCTGAAGGTGTCTTTTTCTCCCCCTCTCTGTCTTCCCCTCCTCTCTCCATTTCTCTCTGTCCTAACAATGACAGCATCAATAACAATAGCATAATAACTACAACAACAATAAAAAGCGAGGGTAGCAAAAGGGAAAATAAATAAATTTAAAAAAAGGACTTTCATAAAGTTAAAGAATGTTTACTCTCTTTGCCAAGTCTACATTTACCAAACAATGTTTCATTTTCTTTTCTTCATTTGAGCATATGCATTAGAACATACTTTGTATACATGTGTTCAAACTGTTTTTAACCAAATAACATCCTCTGTTAAAAGGAGACTATATTGCCTTCCAACATTTGTTGTTTGTTTATTTTTTCTAAATGAAAGCATGTGCCATTTTTATGAATGCTATTATCTTTCTAGAATTCCAATGTAATAATGAAACTGTAATAAAGCTAATTCATGGGAGTCGGGCAGTAATGCAGCGGGTTAAGCGCACATAGCGCAAAGCGCAAAGACCAGTGTAAGGATCTTGGTTCGAGCCCCCCACTCCCCACCTGTAGGGGAGTTGTTTCACAGGTGGCGAAGCAGGTCAGTAAGTGTCTATCTTTCTCTCCCCCCTCTGTCTTCCCCTCCTCTCTCCATTTCTCTCTGTCCTATCTAACAATGACGACGTCAAAAACAACAACAATAACTACAACAACAATGAAGAACAGCAAGGGCAAAAGGGAAAATAAATATAAACAGCAAGGGCAATATAAATAAATATATAAATAAATAAATATAATAAATATAAATATATATAATAAATATAAAAATAAATATAAACAGCAAGGGCAAAAGGGAAAATAAATATAAAAAAATATATTTTTAAAAAATAAAGCTAATTCATATTCAAAGAACTGCTGCTGTAGCAACTACCTGTATTTTGAATCTTTTTCAAGCTGTGTTATTGTGCACTTTATATATTTCTTTCTTCTTTTATCCCCAGTTAGACTGAAATCTCCTAGGCCAAGGACAGTGTCTTACTACTTTTATGCCCTTTGTAGGTCTTAGTACAGTGCTAAGTATAATGTGCTTTTTAATGCATATGTGTTAAATTACTTGTCAGTTTTTATGTGCATATAACTTGTCATGTGACATCTCTAAATTAGTTCCAAGAATTCTGAATCTAGTAAGCCTGCACTTAATGAAAATTGTCTTCTTAAAGGATGCTTTTTTCTATTTTTTGTCTCTAATATATTTGAAAAAAAAAAAGATGAAGTTAATTCAGATCCAACCATTTCAGAGCATTGCTTATTCGAATTGTATTTTGCTGCTGCCTGATTTAAAAAAAAATAAATCCTATTTGTTATACATCTGTTCTTTTAGATATAGTGTGCATAAAAGTAAGTATACATTAATTTTGGCAAGAGTATTTCATAGTGGTGAGAGAATTCTCTTGTTTATTTGACTCGGGTACTTGTGTTACTCAAAAGTCTAACAACCAAAATGATGTATATATTGTGTAGAAGTGGAAGTTTCTTCTTTATGCTACATACAAATTGATTTGCTTAGATAGTAAAAACTTCTATCATCAGTGCATTTCTCTGGGTTTTTCTTCAGCACACGTTTGATTGTTCTCAGTTTTATTTCATTTAAGTTATTTTTTTCTTATCACTATAGACTCTAGCTTATAATTTGTTTTTATGGAACGAGGTACCATTTATTCGTTTGTCATTTATGTTTTACCCCACCTGAAGGCTCAAGGAATCATTCATTTTGTTTATAAAGATGAAATCATAAAATTTATAAAGAAGTTCAAGTTACAATAGAGATGACTGTCAAAGATGAATTCAGATTTCTTTCCCTTTTTGCTTATTTACTATATTTTACAAAACAATGATATGGATGGTAAGATTGAACAAAACTATATCAATGATGTATGCATTAGTATAAGTAATGCCATCAGGAAGAATGCCATCTTCTCTTACCATGATGAGTCAAATGTGTGATATATTTTTGCTCTCAGACAATCTTTGATTTTTATTTCATTCTGCAGAATGTATCAGACATGGATATGGAAGCAGAATTCCTCTAGTACAGATAGAACAATTGCCTTTGCTTTTCTCCAAGCATTTCAAAGACCAGTTAAAGAACTTTCAAGGTATCTCACCTGAGATCATACTTGCTTTGTCATGTTTGCAAGCAACAGGTTCAAGCCCAGCTCCTACCATACTGGAGGAATATTTAGTGCTATCTTGTCTTTTTCTTTATGTCGCTATCGCTCTTTCTCTGTCTTGGAAAAGTCACCCCTGAGTGAACTCTAGGCAACAAAAAATTAAGTAATAAATAAATAAATGCATACGTACATACGTAAAATAAAAAGGTACTTTCAAATATGCTCTGGACTTTGTTTTTGTCAAAAGCCAGAAGAATCATTTGCATAAGGCTTGTGCAAGGCATGTGGAACCTAAAGTATCAATTCTCTTTACAGTGCCATAGCCCCTAGATTCCATCACACCTCCACACCATTCCCAGTAAGTGAAACTTACAGAAGCAGGCCACTCCCATGTCTCCTATAATCATTGGAATGTGTTATCCCTTCAGTAGAACATATAAAAATAGGTGCACAAAGTAGAACACTGTGACTAAAAATAGTTGAACTCATTCGGAGTGTGCATGTCATCAGAAGAAGTTTAAGTAGAGTATGATAATATTCAAATAATTATTTTCAGAATTTTTTGCCAGTTGATCTAATAGCCTTTTTTTTTGTTTGTTGTTTGTTTTGCACTCTGGGACATTCAAACTGCATGATTCCACTGCTGTATGTAAACTATAGCATATGCTATATGTAAAAGTAACTCTTTGTTACTTTTGAATTTATAGGGACGGAGGGAGGGGGGAGGAGAAAGAGGGAGAAAATAAGTGGAAGAGGAAGGAGAAAGGGTAAGAGGAAGAGGAAAGAGAAAGGGAGAATAAGAGGAAAGTGGGGAGTCGGGCGGTGGCTCAGCAGGTTAAGCGCAGGTGGTGCAAAGCACAAGGACCGGCATAAGGATCCTGGTTCGAACCCCGGCTCCCCACCTGCAGGGGAGTCGCTTCACAGGTGGTGAAGCAGGTCTGCAGGTGTCTATCTTTCTCTCCCCCTCTCTGTCTTCCCCTCCTCTCTCCATTTCTCTCTGTCCTATCCAACAATGACGACATCAATAACAACAGTAATAACTACAACAATAAAACAACAAGGGCAACAAAAGGGAATAAATAAATAAAATAAATATTTTAAAAAAGAGGAAAGTGAAGGGGGAGGGTAGAGGAAAGAGTAGGAGAAAAAGGAGGAGAAGGGGAAAAGGAGTGGGAAGAAAAAGAAGAGGAGGAAGGGGAGGAGGAGGAAGGACGGAGAAACCCTACAACACACATCATGTTTGGTCTCTCATGTGGTACCGGGGTTAGAGCCCAGGTCTTTGCATGTGGCCAAGTGTGCAGCCTAGTAGATGAACTTTCTCTCTACATCTAAGAACCAATTTTTCGTTTATCTGTTTTATTAATTCTTCATATTATTTGATTTTTATAGAGAGAAATTGAGAGGGGAGAGGGAGATAGAGGGAGAAAGACACCTGCAGCATCTGAATCCTAGCATCCCATTACCCATGTATCTATCAGCTGCTGTGTTATGAACTGTTAACTCCCAATAAAGTGAAAAAATATATTAAATAAATATTACTGCCCTATAATCAAGCAGTTCCATTTCTGGGTATAAAAAAATAAATGTGTGACTTGAAGAGATCTCTTCATCCCCATGTCCATTATCATACTATTCACAGACATGATAGTTTAATGTTTTTCAACAGATGACTGGAGAAGAAAATGTAGTATTTATGTGTCCAAAAAGACTATATATTCCTACACACGTATATTAAAATACCTTATTCAATGCCTATCTTAATTTAACACTATGCATTTATTATTTTAGTATTTATTTAATATTATTCAAATTTTTAAAAAGACAGAAATCTTGCTACTTACATCTATAAAGATAAACCTGTAGGATATTATGCTACTTGACATAAACTAGCTAGCCATAGAGAGACACATACTATTGATATATATCTTCTCAGTTACATATGGAATCTATAATTAAGGACATAATGAAAAAAAGAAAATAGGGCATTGTTCTTTTTTTTTAACTTTTTTTTTTGCCAGAGCACTGCTCAGCTGTGGCTTATGGTGGTGCTGGGGATTGAACCTGGGACTTCTGAGCTTAAGGCATGAAAGTCTCTTTGCATAACCATTATGCTATCTACCCCATGCCCAGCAGCAAAGCAATTATAGAAGCCAGAGCTTTTACATTCTGCACCCCATAAAAATTTTTGGTTGGGGGTTAAGTGGTGAAGTACCTGGTAAAGCACACACGTTACAGTGCACAAGGACTTGGGTTTAAGCCCCTGGTCTCCATCCGCTCGGAATGTTTCACAACTGGTGAAGCAGGGCTGCAGGTGTCTTTCTGCCTCTTTCCCTCTCTCTGCCACCCCCCTCAACTTTTTTGTCTCTATCCAATAATATTAATAATAAAAAGTATTTAAAAAATATTAAAATGGGCAGTCAATGAACCCCAGCAATAACTAACACTAGAGGCAAATAAATAAATAAAGAATTTTGGTCCATACTCTTACATGGATTAAGAGTATGGAAACTTCCAAAGAAGAGGATGGGACATGGAATGCTCATGGTGGGAACAGTGTGGAGTTATACCCCTGTTATCTTACAATCTTGTTAATCATAATCAAATCACTAATAAAGATAATAATAAAAGAGAACAAATTATAATGTAGTTGCCTATTGATTAGAGATAGGGGAATTAGGAACTGTTTATTTAAAATTGCAGCATTTTATTTTTATAGGATGAGTTCTGAAGATCTAATCTATAGCATAGTGATTATATTTAATATTACTGCATTATATACTTGAAGTATGTGAAGTAAGTTGTCTTACTTTCCATGCACGAGTATAACCATGTGAGAGAGGCTCCTAATTAACTTGATCCTAAAATATATATATAATTATGTTTTTACTTTTATTTTTATTAGTGATTTAATATTAATTCACAAAATTGTAAGATAATAGTGGTATAATTCCATAAAGTTCCCACCACAAGCTTTCTGTGTACTGATCCCCTCCCCTAGAAACTGTAGTAGTTCTCCCAAGGTCATGGATATGGGCTGATTCTATAACTGTCTATTTCTTTATCTTTATATTTTTTCTCATTTTTCAATGGTCCTGCCTTCACTTTCTTTCTAAGTAACCTCTTTACCTATCACTACTTCCCAGTACTTCTTCTCTCACAGATAAGTGAAAACAGTGCCTGATTTTCTCTGGTGTTTTCCAGATTCACTTCCCTTCTAGTGATGACATAGAAACAAAATTCCTGGTGACAAACATTTCCAGTCCTGGTAGAATAGGGATACAGAGACTTCTGGTTTACTTCCTTTATCGTTTACCCCCTGGGAGTATGGACCAAAATTCTTTTGGGGGTGCAGAAGGTGGGATTTCTGCTTTCTGTAATTGCTTCTCTGCTGGATATGTGCATTGGTAAGCCAGTCTGTAATCCCAGCATGTTTCTGTCTTTCCCTAGTGGGTCTCTGGAAAGGTGAGATTTCAGGAAGCACTGGTGAGGTCATCTGCAAAGGGAAGTCAGAATATAATCCTAGCAGCATCTCAAACTTGGTGGCTAAAGTCAGTAAAGTGGAAAGCAAGGTAAATGCATTCTTAATAAACAGGAACCATAAAGAAGGAATAGAACAGATGAAAGTAGGGACCTTAGGGCAAAAAGAAGCTAGGAAGTTTATTTTAGGTATGTTCCTTAGTAATCTTTGTTTGAACTTGATGACTAACATGGGTGGACTAGAAATATTGTCCTGGAAGGTGATGTGAGAGTTGAGAATAGAGCTATGAAGCAGGATAAGGGAAGACAGTTGCTCACAAATTTGAAGACAATATATACATGCAGTTAACTGTTTGCCACATTGATCTAACCAGGGGCCTATATCTAGTCATATTTAGCACCCGAGGCTGTACAGCCTCAGAGTCCCTTATCAGACTGAGCTTACAGCCCATGGTCACAGCTGGGGAAATTCTAAGCTTCACTCATTTCAGGACCAGTATTCCTTGAGTGTTGGAATAGGATGAAATCAGCCTCCCTTCAGAGAGTGAGTCTGTCCTTACCATTGCTAGTTCATAGTGAGGATACTGTCCTGAAGAAGCCCACAAAGGTCTTATTGACTTTCCCAATGGAGGTGACCAGTGATGATAAAGAGGGGGATCTATTAAAGTTTTAGGCTGATATTATCTATGGGGGAATTCAAGGATTCCTTGTCTAGAATCCCCAGTAATGGAGGAGTAGCCTGATACTGGCCAAAGAGGCCATCTTTAAGAGATCTGTTCTCTTACCATTATCCAACTTTTGTAGTTACTTCTTTATCTGACAAGCTTGGACTTTCTTCCAGTTGTTAGTGTTGAGTGTCATTTATTGAATCCAAACTGTGACTAGGTATCTGGCTTCAAGTTAGGGAGGAAATAGATTAATGATTTTAGTGAGTTCTTAGATAGCCTCTGTTTTTTCTATATTTCCTTGTTTGATGATTCTAATAATTATTTTCTTAGGGACAATAATTGTCCTTAACATGATATATAGTTTTTGCCAGTATATCTCCTGGCCAGTTGTATGCAGTGTTTCTTCTAAAGCTTATCAAGGGGTAACAATAATGCTGATGCTATTGGAATTGATTAAAAAATGGAAGAATATATCTTTCTTACTTCCTTTTGTATAGTTGAGTAGATAGAGTGATCAAAAGAAGCAAAGTAGGGGGTAGGAGAGGAGGTTGTTGAGGCCTAAAAAATATATAGAGAGAGAATCTGATGACTTCATTATGATGACTTCTTTAGGCCATTCTACTAGATTGCCAGGTTTATTGGGTCTAAGTCTATAATCATGAAGGGCTATATTTTTGCTTTGAGGTATATAATTGCCCGCTACTCATGGATTCATGTACACACGTATCTGGTACCATAGGCCCTAGTCTGTACTTACTATCTGTATCTTTGTTAGAAAACATACCATCTAAAATGGAACTAGATAGTCCTATGTGCTAGGAAAGATCTAACTGGATTAAAGGAGTTGGGAAGTTGACATCTCATATTTGGCCTCCCTGGAGATAATCCTCAGTAACAAGTAAATAGCAGCAATAATTTTGTTTTTCAGTTATACCTTAGTAAAGCTGATTTAAAAATTAAAAAAAAAAAAGCTTTGGAACAGAGAAAGAAAGAAATAGTAAAAATAGACCTGTATGCCCTCACCTGAATGAGCGAATTAAAGAGGCCAACAGCAGACAAGGTAGATATGGGAAGGTTTTGAAGTGTGTACTGGAGGGTAAACTTAACAGTGCACTCTGGTCATGGCTATAGAACATTCTGGACTCTTACTGTATTTAAAATATAGTAGATCCTGTTAACTTTGCTGACAGTGATTCAGTTCCTTTAACCCTAAATCTTTGAGGTTTCACTTTAAAATGGAATAAATAGAACATCTCAACAGGGTAGAAATTAATTTTTAAGCCTAGGGATAAAGAACCAGAACTAAATGAAATCAGTCACAACTGGCCTCATAGTCCACTCTTCCTTTAAGGCATACTTTCAGATACTTATCAAGAGTGAATAATGGTGTATGTAATACTTTGTTAATATAAACTTGGTATATAAATCACATATAGACCCAAATTTTAAAACCAAAAATAATCTAGAGGGTAAAAGTGATAAATGATGATTTTCTTATTCCATACATCTTTGTAGTCATTTTGAAAGATACTTAGTACGATGAAGTCATACTTACAGGAGTTAAAATGAAGTACATATCTTTGAAATATCTTAAATATTTTATAAAATAGCACTATTTAAGTATTTACTTACTTCTTTAGTCTGTTGTCTCATTAAACTTAAGTTCTTATCTAATTCAATGAGTTTATCCTTTTACCAGAAGTGGTGAAATTAGAAACATAGTTGGACATTTTTTCAGGCTTTTGTTATGTTATCAAAACTTTCTTCTGGGAATTGTATCATTATCCTAAAATATCAAACCTTTCTTAAATCTGTTGAGATGTGATAAACTGAAATGAACACACACACACACACACACACACACACACACACACACACACACACACACGATGTTTTTAGACAAATCCGCAACTCCTAGTGAGCATTCCTTTTTTTCTTTATTTTTAAAAATATTATTTTCCCTTTTATTGCCTTTGTTGTTTTTTATTGTTGTTATTGATGTCGTCATTATTAGATAGGAAAGAGAGAAATGGAGAGAGGAGGGGAAAACAGAGGGGGAGAGAAAGACACCTGCATACCTGCTTCACTGCCTGTGAAGTGACTCTCCTACAGGTGGGGAGCAGGAGGCTGGAACCGGGGTCATTACACCAGTTCTTGTGCTTCGCGCAGGACTCCCCTTTTCTCTGTTTTTTGTTTGATAGGGCAGAGAAAATTTGACAAGAAAAGGGGAGATAGAGATCATGAGAGAGACAAAGAGGTACTTGTAACACTGTTGCATCATCCATAAAACTTCACTCTTGCATTGTGGCAACTCAATGTATGGATCTTCCTGCTTGCCTCACATCTCATCTATGTATCTATGTATCTATGTATCTATGTATCTATGTATCTATCTATCTATCTATCTATCTATCTATCTATCTATCTATCTGTCTCTCTATCATCTATCTATCTATCTACCTATCTACATACCTGTCTACCTACCTACCTACCTATCTATCCACCTATCTATCATCATCATTTGTTTTTAATGAGGTTGTACTTGAAGTCATTTAATCATTATCAGGATATTTGGATAAAAAGGAACATGTTTTGAAAGGTCAAAGGACTAGGGCCAGAAGCTGGGTAGGTGGGGTTGTAGCTCTGGCACCATATGAAAGAGCCATAGCACTGGGGAAAGTGCCTTCCTCTGTCTCTCCCCCCTCTTTAAATTATGTGTGTGCGCACACACATACACATACGCATATGTAACTATTATATCTGAAATTTTAAAAAAAATTGAAAAGTCAACCCAGGAGCTGTGAGATTGCACAGGTAAGTATGAGACACCAGTAGAAAAACAAAACAGGAACTTGGGAATGCAAATCCTATATGCTACTGCTGTGTTATCTTTTTGACTCTGCATGAAGCTAGTTAAAAACAAACACACAAAGAAGCATTTCAATCAATTTTAAATATTCTCATGAGCTCTGAAGCAAAAAGGTATAAAATGTGTAGCTTTTTGACTGTCAACATTTTAGAAATGCTGAGTATTGCTATTTTTCAAGGTATATTCCTACATTTTATAATGGGGTCATTTAGTTTGAATAAGATGCCTGGCCTACTTTAAATTAGATCTTTTTAAATGTAGTCTTTATTAAGATAGATTTGATTTCCGTTGGGAGAAAAATGAGAACAGTGTGATATAAATTGCAATTTTGAGAGATTCAAGCATAAATATAGTGGAAAAAATTTCAGAAAACTTGAGGATGTATTCATGATGGACTAGTTATACACAAAGATTAATCGGAAGTTGAACTGATACCAAAATCACATAGACAAATATATATATAAAATACTGCTTTTTAAAATTATCTTTAAATGTCCACTTTAAAAATACTCTAGTATATGTAGGAACTATACTTCAGTATATTTAGAAAAAAATGGAAGTATGGAACCCAGTAATGTTAGAATTAAGTTCCCAGAGCCATAGAAAGGTAGAATGACATACAGGTTAGACAGGGATAAAAATATATGGGTTGAATAATTCAATCATCTTTATTTTGAAGTCCCTTTCTATTGATGGTCTATAAGAATGAGTTACCTGGGAGTGATGATGTTATATTGTATTGCTTCCTTGTTATTTCTATGTTTGTACTATTATAAATGAGTATGCTCTGAATATTTGTATTTAAAATAAATTTTAATGGTATATTTAAAAAATATGTGGGTAGAAAGCCTATGATTCCTTACTCTACTCTATCCCAAGTGTAAGTATCATTTATATACTTCAGGAAGAGACTGAGTAAAAAGTGAACCAACTGGAGCCAGGTATTGGTGCACCTGGTTAAGCACATATATTACAGAATGTAAGGATGCAGGTTCAAGCCCCTGGTGCCCACCTGCAGGAGGAAAGCTTCATGAGTGGTGGTGAAGCAGTGCTGCAAGTGTCTCTCTGTCTCTTTCCCTCTCTATCCCCTCTTCTCTCTTAATCTCTGTCTCTATCCAATAATAAATAAATAATATAAAAACTTAAAAGATATATTTTTAAAAAGAAGTGAACCAAATCATACAAAAAGATATCACATAGTTTAATATTGAGTGTCTCCAAAGCAAAGACTGGGTATTTATTTTCTGTGGGTACACTAATTGGATATAGCCTGAACAACCAATCTGTTTATAATCAACTTAGTCAGTGCTTTGTTTATAAATAAGTCAAGGAAAATCTCTAATGGTTGAAATTCAAGTCAAAAGGCTGAAAGTAAGTACACATTTAATGACTACTTAGTAGGAGAAACCATATGTAATTAAAGATTATGTTGCAATCATATAAGGATAAGCTTAACATTATTTACTCATATATTTGAAAATCATTATTTGTAAGGTGGGACACTAAAACTTTTGGCTCCCCAAATTGTAAAGATAAGGACTAAAAATATTTACAGTGAAATGAATTATTGTGGAAGATTATAGAATTTTTCTTTATGTAGATCTTTGTATGTAATATGTATTTTAACCATGAGTGTTTCCTAAAATGTTTAACTTGAGATATAGGAATGAAGTACATATTCCCTTTCAGTTAACACTAAAATAAAATGTAATGGTGCCTGTCTCTATTATTTACTATAATTTAACACAGTATTAACCAGCATTCATTCACTGATTCATGAATAATTAGTACACATATGGTGTATTTACTGTATGCTACTTAGAGCGAATTTGAACTTGCAGAGATCTTGAGTTCATTGCTTATGCCAGATTATATACAACTAGATATTTTTAAAATTTAATTTATTTATAAAATAAAAATTAGAAAATATCGACAAAACCATAGGATAAAATTCGACACATTTCCCACCACCAGGGTTCCATATCCTATCCCCTCCACTGGAAGCTTTTCTATTCTTTATCCCTCTGGGATTTTGAACCCAGAATCATTATGGAGTGGAGAAAGTAGAAGGTCTAGCTTCTGTAATTGCTTCTCTACTATACAAGGACATTGGCAGGTTGATACATAATCCCTGCCTGTTTCTATCTTTCCCTAGTGGGGCATGGCTCCAGGGAGATGGAGTTCCAGAATACATTGGTGAGGTCCTCTGCCTGGGGAATTCAGGTTGGTGTCATGGTAGCATCTATAACTTATTAGTGTCTGAAAAGGCATTAAGGTATAAATAACAAATTGTTTAATAATCTGGAATCTAAAGGCACAAATATAGCGGGTGAAATTTGAGGTCTCCATTTTAGAAGAAGTTAGTAGGTCTATTGTAGGTATATTCCAAGGGGCCCATGACTCTACTTATTTTTGCCTGAGCCCTATAGCTAATATGCAGGTGGGCCAAGGATAATGTCTGGTAAGATGGTGTCAAAATTGGAAATAGGACTAGAAAGCAGAATCAGGGAAGAGATTAGCTCCCAAATCTGGGAAAATTATATAAATAGCTTTAATTGTAAAACCCCATTGATTTGATCTGGGCCCTATATTTAGTGCAGAGGTCTGTGTAATCTATGTATCCCTATAGGTCTGATCTCACATTCTGTGATCATAGCTAGGAATGTTCTGGGCTGCCCCCACTGTGGGACGCATCTTCCTCAAGTGGTAGAGGATTTTGGTCCAACCTCCCTTTGGGAAACGGGGCAGTCCCTACCATTGTTGATCCACAATGAGGGCAAAGACCTGTAGGGGCCCAAAATTATGTTCCTGATGGAGATGAACAGTGACAGTGGAGAGAGGTCTAGGCCTATCATGTCTATGTGAGAATCCAGGGATTCCCTGACTAGGGCCTTGGGAGATGAGGTGGTAAGCAAAAGAGCCATCATAAAAGTGTGCTGGTCTCTTGTCCTTATCCAGTTTTTGTAGACCTTACTTTGCAACTAGATATTTTGATGATCTCTGAGAATAATGAAATACTATGAGAATGCAAGTGAACTTAAATATGCTTAATTTTTACACATAAAATACCAGAAAGTTCCTGTTTTTTCTTTCCCTCACTAAATACCAGAATTAATTGACTTTTTTGAGGTACATTATTCACCAAGTACAGTAAGTTTTAGTAGAAATATAATGAAATTTTTATCATTCCTGTAAAATACATTCAGGAAAAGAAAAAAAATATATGGTTATTAGAAAAGCCATGATACATTTTTGCACAGAAAAATATAGAAAATATGTCATGACTTTTCCGACAACGGAGTATATGTTATGATCTAGCCCATGGGGAAAATGAGTCAGGAGATTGAGTAACTTTTCAAAGACTATTAAATCATCCAAGCTGCAATTAATTATATGTAGACACTGTTTATAAGCTGATATGGAAAATGAATTGCAGAAATTCAAAGGCAGCCCTATCATTTTGCAAATAATAAAATATAGATGAAAGAACTTGCCAACTATCTTAAAGTGGGGTAGCATATAAGCCTTCTGTTCTTGAAAAAATAATTTTATATTAAGTATAAGTTTCAAAGACTTTCTCACCATGTTTTTTTAAGATTTATTTTTTAATGTAATGCTGGATATGCAACCCAGGGTCTTACATATGAGCCTTACACTACTTACTGCTGAACTACCTCCACAGTGAAACTTTTTTTTTTTCTGTTTTTAATAAAAAAGAGGGAGGTAAGAGATAGTGAGGAGAACAAAGAAGTGAATGCAGCTGCCTCTATCTCAACAAATTCTAGAATGAAGAACAAGGTAAAGTATGACTATCTAGACAGTTCTGTAACTTGAATTTTCCTCTGATTTTTTTTTTAATTTTTTATTAAGAAAGGATTAATGAACAAAAACATAAGGTAGGAGGGGTACAACTCCACACAATTCCCACCACCCAATCTCCATAACCCACCCCCTCCCATGATAGCTTTCCCATTCTCTAGCCCTCTGGGAGCATGGACCCAGGGTTGTTGAGGGTTGCAGAAGGTAGAAGGTCTGGCTTCTGTAATTGCTTCCCCGCTGAACATGGGCGTTGACTGGTCGGTCCATACTCCCAGTCTGCCTCTCTCTTTCCCTAGTAAGGTGTGCCTCTGGGGAAGCTGAGCTCCAGGACACATTGGTGGGGTCTTCAATCCAGGGAAGCCTGGCCAGCATCCTGGTGGCAACTGGAACCTGGTGATTGAAAAGAGAGTTAACATATGAAGCCAAACAATTTGTTGAGCAGTCATGGATCCCAAGCTTGGAATAGTGGAGAGGAAGTGTTAGGGAGGTACTCACTGCGAAATCTAGTGTACTGCTTTCAGGTATATATTTTGCAGTAGTTTATGGATACGTGTGCACATAAGCTCTCTCTCACAGAAACTGGTGTATATTTAGGTTATGGGACTTTGTTAGAAAGTGAACTACCTGAGATGAAATTAGAGTGTACTATAAAAGGAAAGGTCTCACCCGAGTAACGAAGCTGAAGGGTTGTCATTCCACACGTGAAGTCTCTGGATACAGTCTGAGGTGAAGCATGTTGAGGGGCAGTCGTTGTGTTGGTTAGGTTGTGATCGGCGGATGCAATATTATTTGGTTTGGATTGGGAGATGCATACGGGAAAGTGGGCCCTATCCAAGGGTTCCAGGACTGGGGGAAGTAGGGGCTCTATAGTGGAGATGTGAGGTTCCTGCTGTCTTAGGGTTCAAAAAGACAATCGATAGTCAATGTTATCATCACATTATTTGTTAATTGGGTTAACTTTGAAAAGTCCCTTTGTTATGGTTTGCTGTACAGTACCCAGTATCTTGTATATAGCTGTGCTATTGGATGCTTCTAATCTACTTGGTCTAGGCTTTTGAGAGAGTCTGCATATCAAATACATAGCGTATATATTAAAAAGATTCAGTTTGTCTTTTGAGAAACTTTGAGACATAAAATCGATTTTCCCCCTCATATTAATTAACTACTGATTTATATGTCTACATTTTGCTAGGAGTGTACATAAACACCTTTCCCACCACCAAAGGACTGTGACCCATCCCTCCCACCCACTCCCACCCCCACTGGCCCAGGAAGCTACATGTCTACCCCTCACCACTGGGTTTTTACTTTGGTGCCCTACTTACAATTTGATCAGGTCCTGCTTTTAGTTTCCCTTTCAGATCTTCTTAGTCAGCTTCTGTTGATGAGTGGGATCATCCCATACTCATCTTTATCTTTCTGACTTAGTTCACTTAACATAATTCCTTCTAGCTCTGTCCAAGATGGGTCAGAGAAGGTGGGTTCATTGTTTTTGATAGCTGCATAGTATTCCATTGTGTATATATACCACAGCTTTCTCAGCCACTCATCTGTTGTTGGGCACCTGGGTTGCTTCCAGGTTTTAGCTATTATGACTTGTGCTGCTATGAACAGAGGAGTACACACCTCTTTTTGGTTGGGTGTTATGGAGTCCTTGGGGTATAACCCCAGGAGAGGAATTACTGGATCATATGGAAGGTCCATGTCTAGCCTTCTGAGAGTTTTCCAGACTGCTCTCCACAGAGGCTCTACCAATTTACATTCCCACCAGCAATGTAAAAGGGTTCCTCTGTCTCCACATCCTCTCCAGCATTTGTTGCTGCTGTCCTTTTTGATGTATGCCATTCTTACAGGAGTGAGGTGGTATCTTAGTGTTGTCTTAATTTGCATTTCTCTGACAATCAGTGACCTAGAGCAGTTTTTCATATGTTTGTTAGCCTTTTGGATCTCCTCTGAGGTGAATGTTTTGTTCATATCCTCTGCCCATTTTTGGATGGGGTCATTTGCTTTTTTGGTGCTAAGTTTGCTGAGCTCTTTATATATTTTGGTGATTAGTTTCTTGTCTGATGTCTGGCATGTGAAGATCTTCTCCCATTCTGTGAGGGGTCTCTCTGTTTGTTTAATAGTTTCTTTGGATGTGCAGAAGCTTTTCAATTTGATGTAGTCCCATTGGTTTGTTTCTGCTTTAGTCTTCCTTGCAATTGGGTTTGATTCATCAAAGATGTCCTTGAGGTGTATGTGGGAAAGTGTTTTACCAATGTTTTCCTCTAAATATTTGATTGTTTATGTTCTGACATCTAGGTCTTTCATCCATTTGGAGTTGATTTTTGTTTCTGGTGAGATAAGTGGTTCAATTTCATTCTTCTGCATGTTTCAACCCAATTTTCCCAGCACCATTTATTGAATAGAGCCTCCTTTTTCCATTTAATCCTTTGGGCCCCCTTATCATAGATTAGATGCCCATAGGTGTTGGGATTTACTTCTGGGCTTTCAATTCTGTTCCACTAGTCTGTGTGCCTATTTTTTGTTCCAGTACCATGCTGTTTTGATGATGATGGCTTTATAATATAGTTTAAGGTCTGGGAGTGTGATGCCTCCATTTCTGTTTCTTTTCCTTAGCATGGTTTTGGCAATTCTAGGTGTTTTCAGGTTCCAGATAAATGATTGTAGTGTTTTTTCTATTCTCTTAAAGAAGCTTGGTGGAACTTTGATGGGTATTGCATTAAATTTGTATATGGCTCTGGGGAGAATATTCATTTTGATGATATTCTTCCAATCCATGAGCATGGGATATCTTTCCATTTCTTGGTATCAGTTTCTATTTCCTTGAGTAGCGACTCATAGTTTTCAGCATACAAGTCTTTCACTTCTTTGGTCAACTTTATTCCTAGGTATTTGATTGATTTTGCTGAAACAGTAAATGGGAGTGATTTCTGGATGTCTTCTTCTTCAGATTTAGTGTTTGCATAAAGAAATGCCACTGATTTTTGTACATTGATTTTATACCCTGATACCTTGCTATATTCTACTTCCAGTAATTTTCTACTGGATTCTTTAGGTCTTTCTGTGTATACTATCATATCATCTGCAAATAGTGAGAGCTTGACTTCTTCCCATCCAATCTGTATCCCTTTGATTTCTTTCTCTTGCCTGATTGCTATGGCAAGAACTTCCCATACTATGTTGAAGAGTAACGGTGACAGTGGACAGCCCTGTCTAGTCCCCGATCTGAGGGGGAATGCTTTCAGCTTCTGTCCATTGAGTATGATGTTGGCTGTAGGTTTGCTATATATAGACTCCACTATCTTGAGGAATTTCCCATCTATTCCCATTTTTTGTAGAGTTTTGAGCATGAATGGGTGTTGGATTTTGTCAAAGGCTTTCTCTGCATCTATTGAGATAATCATGTTGTTTTTGGTTTTGCTTTTATTGATGTGGTGAATGACATTGATTGACTTACGGATGTTGAACCAGCCTTGCATTCCTGGGATGAATCCCACTTGGTCATGATGAACAATCTTTTTGATGTGTTGCTGTATCCGGTTGGCCAAGATCTTGTTTAATATTTTGGCATCTATGTTCATCAGAGATATTGGTCTGTAGTTTTCCTTTTTTGTTCTGTCCCTATCAGCTTTTGGTATCAGGGTGATGTTGGCTTCATAAAAGGTGGAAGGGAGTATTCCTGTTTCTTCAATCTTATGGAATAGCTTAAGAAGTATGGGTATTAACTGTTTCCTGAAAGTTTTGTAGAATTCGTTTGTGAAGCCATCTGGTCCAGGACTTTTGTTGTTGGGGAGATTCTTAATAACGGTTTCATTTTCTTTGTCTGTGATTGGTGCATTTAGATTTTGTAGTTCTTCTTGGTTCAGTTTTGGAAGTGCATAGGTTTCTAGGAATTGTTCCATATCTTCCAGATTCTCTAGCTTGGTGGCATATAGTTCTTTATAGAAGTTTCACAGGATTCTCTGGATTTCTGTGGTGTCAGTTGTGATATCTCCTCCATTGTTTACAATTCTATTAATTTGAGTCTTCTCTCTTTTTTGTTTGGTGAGTCTGGCTAGGGGTTTCTCAATTTTGTTTAATCTTTCAAAGAACCAACATTTGGCTTCATTGATCTTTTGTATGGTTCTTTTATTTTTGATGTTGTTTATTTCTGCACTAACTTTAGTGACTTCTGTCCTTCTGGTTCCTTTAGGGTTCCTTTGTTCCTCTTCCTCTAAGTCCTTGAGGTGTGCAGTAAGGTCGTTCATTTGAGCTTCTTCTTGGTGTTTAATATGTGATTGTATGGCTATAAGTTTCCCTCTTAGTACTGCTTTAGCTGTGTCCCAAATATTTTGATAGGTTGTGTCTTCATTTTCATTAGTTTCCAGGAACATTTGAATTTCCTGTTTGAGTGAGTGTCTGACCCAGTGGTTCTTAAGGAGCATGTTGTTTAGTTTCCAAATTCTGTGTCTTTTAGTAATATTCCATTTTTTGTTAAATGTTAGTTTTACTCCACTGTGGTCTGAGAAGATACTTGGGATCATTTCAATGCTCTTGAATTTATTGATGCTGTCTTTGTGGCCTAACATGTGGTCTGTCCTTGAGTATGTGTTATGTGGATTTGAAAAGAAGGTGCATTCCAGTTTTTTGGGGTGGAGGAGTCTGAAAATGTCCAAGAGGTCTAGTCTGTTGATCTCTTCATTCAATTCTCTTATATCTTTATTGGTTCTCTGCTTTGTTGATCTGTCTAAGTGTGAGAGTGGCGTATTGAAGTCTCCCACTATTATTGTATTACTATTGATGTATTTTTGAAATTCTTTCAGTAGATGCTTAATGTATTTAGATGGTCCCTCGTTGGGTGCATAGATGTTAATAATTGTTAAGTCTTCTTGGCTGATTGATCCTCTAATCATTATGTAATGTCCTTGCCTATCTTTTATTACTTTATTTAATTTAAAATCTATTGTGTCTGAGATGAGATTGGCTGTTCCTGCCCTTTTTTGTGGACCGTTAGCCTGTATGATAGTTTTCCATCATTTCACTGTAAGTCTGTGTTTATCTTGTTGTGACAGATGGGATTCTTGCAAGCAGCATATGGTTGGGTTATGTTTTCTGATCCATCCCCCCACCCTGTGCCTTTTGATGGGTGAGTTAAAGCCATTGACATTTATTGATATTATGGATTTAATGTATTGTAGTGCCATTGTTCTAAGAAAAAAATTTGTTTACTCTGATAAATTGCAAGTATTATAGTGATGTTCTTGTTTATAAGAGGTCTTTTAGTACCTCTTTCAGGGCCGGCTTGGTGATGGTTGCCTCCTTTAACTGTTGTTTATCTAAGAAGGTTTTGATCCCTCCATCTAGCTTGCATGAAAGTCTAGCAGGATATATTATCCTTGGTTGAAACCCTTTTTCATTCAGGGCTCGATAGATATCTTGCCACTCCCTTCTGGCTTTTAGAGTTTGAGTGGAGAAGTCTGCAGATAATCTTATGGGTTTTCCCTTGAATGTAACTTTTTGTTTCTCTCTTGCAGCCTTTAGGATCCTTTCTATGACTATGACTTTTTTTTTCTATGACGTTTCTAAGACTATGATGTGTCTTGGTGTCTTCAGGTCTGGGTTGATTCTGTTTGGTACTCTCTGGGCCTCTTGAACCTTGATATCCTTTCTGTTATTCAGGTCTGGGAAGTTTTCTTGTATTATTTCCTCTAGAATGTTTGCTTCCCCTTCCTCTCTTTCTTCCTCTGGCAGGCCGATTATACGAATGTTACTTCTTTTGAGATCATCCCATATGTCTCTGTTGTTGTTTTCAGTGTCTCTCAATCTCTTTTTAAGCTCTTTCACCTCTTTCTTAGTTTTCTCTAACTCATCCTCTGTCTGCCTAATTCTGTTTTCTGCTTCTGTTAGTCTGCTTTCCCTTGCCTCAGCTTCTTTCTTCATTACAGCTATTTCAGCTTTCAGTTCTCTAATTGCCTCAAGATAATCAGTATTTTCCTTGGAGGTCTCAACTGTTGTTTCCCTAATACTGCCATTCCTTTCCTCTAATGTTGTTTTCATTTCTGTGATTAATAAGTTTATTATTGCTTGCATACTTTTCTTATCTATGGTTACTTCTGGCTGATTTGTAGTTTCTTCTGGGCTCTTGTCTTCATTCATTGGAAGGGCAGTTTTATTTGTTTTTAATCTACCCATTTTTTTTATTTATGTGTTTTTCTTTTTTTATGATCTGTTATTCCTCAGTTGTTGTGTCTTGGGTACAAGTAACACTGTACTAAATACCTTTATGACAATTGCACTCACCAACCTCCGGAATTACAGTAGCAACTGAAGTAAGTATTGAAGGAGTTTAATCGTTACCAGTTAGCCAAACAATTTCTCCAGTCCGTGAAAAAATAGTAACCAAATCCCAGTGAAGAAAGAGAAAAGAAAGAGAGGATAGCAAGAATAGACAGTTATGCAAATCTACTATCCACTGTATATTCTAGGGGTAACAAGAGGGGAAAGGGAACTAGAGCAGAGATACAGACATAGAGAGTCCACTCTGAGTCAGATTTCTTCCCCAAAGTAATTCACAAATTCAGAAAGGCAAAGAAGAAGGAAGAAGTGTATGACAAGATTAAAAAAAAAAAAGAGTGAGAGAGAGAGACAAGAGAGAGAAAAGGGAGAAGATAAGAAGAAGAGTTGTAATTAAAGAGCAGTGCAAGGAACTTCCCAAATGTGTATCAGTGAATTAAAAAAAAAAAACCCTGTTTGGTGGTATGGGGTATCCTGCTAGGAGCTCGTCCCCAGGGACTGCTTATGGGGGGGGGGGGCGGCGGGAAGGATGTATGCTTGAAAATTAAAAGGAAGAAAAAAGAATTTTTCCCCCTACTCTAATTTTTAACCCTAATTAAGTTATAGTCATCTCCTTGTCACCGCTATTACACCTTATTTGCTGGCCTGCTAAAGGCAAAAAATCCTATTGTCTCCAGGGAATGTGTGTGGAGCTCAGAGGCTAGCAGCTTCTTTGTCAGCCATCTTCCGGGAAACCCCCCCCCCCCCAGACTTTTTTAAAGGATTTCTCGAAAATGAAAACTAGCTCCAAGTCCTTTGATCCAATGAGAGCTATACTCAAGAAGTCTTTGGATCTGCCCTCATGGTCGAGGTGGTCCCTGTAGACTCCCAAGAGAAAGCCCCCGAGCTAAAGTGCTCTCTCCGGGTCCTCTGCCGGCTGCCCAGCTGTGCTCTGCAACCGGCTGGCGGAGGAGCCGCCTTCCTGGGCGGAGGACAATGCCCGGCGCACTCGCCTTGCCCGGCGCTGCCTGGTAAGTCTGGAGCAGCCCGCCCGCTAGTCCCTCCCACCTTTACTCTAATTCTTAACTCAAATTATATTATAATCACCTCTTTGGTGTCACCTCTTATTGACTGGCCTGCTAAAGGCAGAAAATCCTACCGTTGCCAGAAGATGTGATCAGAGCACTCACTGTTAGCAGCTTCTCAGTCCGCCATCTTCCTGTGCTCCTCTGATTTTTTTTTTAACCTATCATTCAGTGATTATAGAAATGCATCATACATTGCTGTCTTGATTTTCTATGAAGGGCTTGTCCCAAGTTTATGATCCCCAATAGTTCTCAGTAAGTTGTACAATGTCCATTCCTGATTCAACTACATAAAAAATGATCCATGTTTAACTTTATTTTTTTCAAATTCTCCTGCTTATTTTTATTCTTTTAGATAGTAGAGCATGAGTGAAATAGACCACAGAACCAAAGTTTCCTTCATTGTGGTAGGGGCTGCACTTTTACCTAGTTGTGCACACTATCCAAACTGTTTTTGCTAGCCTCCTGCATATTTTTAAATAACCTCTTCATAAGACATCCATTTCATATTTTCCCTTAAGAAAAATAGAAACTTAATTCAGTCTCCCTTCTAACATGTATTTTATTATTGATAGTGTGTTGAATAAATCATGGGACTTTGCACAAAGATAGCTTTGCTGTTTTTAGTACTGCATAATATTGTACTGCAATACTATAGTATTGGGTTTGTACAATAAAAACCCAAGGGTTCTGATTAACTGATATATTCTATTCCATATTTCCATACATAAGTGAAAGAGGAATTAAAATATGGGGTGTTTGTCAAATGTTTTGGCAACAATAACAAGCTTTTTTTTGACCGGGCATTGATGAGAACCAAGTTTTTCACGTAGAATTTTACAGGCTTAATTAGTGGAATAATTTTTGACCTAGCAATAATTCTTGCTCTGTATGTTTTATTTTTTGTTTTATTTTTTTTATTTATTGTATAGAGACAGTCAGAAATCGAGAGGGAAGGGAGGAATAGAGAGGGTGAGACAGAGAGACACACCTGCAGCATTGCTTCACCACTTGTGAAGCTTTCCCCCTGCAGGTGGGGACTGTGGACTCGAACTTGGGTCCTTACACACTGTAACATGTGCGCTCAACCCGGTGTGTCACCACCCGGCCCCACTCTGTATCTTTCAAAGCCCATTTTTCTCTTTCACTACCCTTGTAGTTCCAGTGTTGGGCATGATAGCAACTATATTTGTGACAAAATATTCATATCATTATGCCTTGATAGTGATTAGTAAGAGCATCCAAGGAAGCAATTCTGAACATGAGAAGGATAGCAATGATAGATCGCTACATACAAGATAACCACAACTTCTGAAAAAAAAATAAATAGGGGGCTGGGTGTTGGTGCAGTGGGTTAAGTGCACATGGTGCGAAGCAAAAGGACCAGTTCTAGGATCCCGGATTGAGCCTCTGGCTACCCACCTGCAGGGGAGTCGCTTCACAGGCTGTGAAGCAGGACTGCAGGTGTCTATCTTTCTCTCTGTCTTCCCCTCCTCTTTCGATTTCTCTCTGTCCTGTCCTATCCAACAACAACATCAATAACACCAATAATAATAACCATAGCAACAATAAAAATAACAAGGGCAACAAAAGGGAAAAAAATGGCCTCCAGGAGCAATGAATTTGCAATGCAGGCACTAGAGCCCCATCAATAACCCTGGAGGCAATAAATAAATAAATAAATCCCACAAATGCAAACTAAATAGATTCATACCTCATCAGCTGGATTTCAAATTATCCGTGGCCATTATATTTTCACCCAGTAGAAGGGAAATGTTATAAAGAATAATTTGTACGGTAATAGGGGTTAATAATACAAAACAACAAAAATGACCATGAGGTACTATGAATTCTCAGTACCCCCCCTTTTTGTCGCCCTTGTTGTTTTATTGTTTTTGTGGTTATTATTATTCTTGTCATTGATGTCATTGTTGTTGGATAGGACAGAAATGGAGAGAGGAGGGAAAGACAGAGAAAGGGAGAGAAAGATAGACACCTGGAGACTTGCTTCACTGCCTGTGAAGTGAGCCCCCCTGCAGGTGGGGAGCCCTGGACTTGAAGCGGGATACTTAACACCGGTGCTTGTGCTTGGTGCCCTGTGTGCTTATTCCGCTGAGCTACCGCCCTACCCCCAAATTCTTAGTCTTGTAATACTTGAGAGTTGCTAAGCATGCTTGTGAGTAGTATGTATTGTCACAGGGTACTGAATTATACTTTAGCACAAAAGAAATTAATCTACAAACATGTTCTTTTTTCTTTCTTCCTTTCTTCCTTTCTTCCTCTCCCCTCCCCTCTCCTCTCCTCTCCCCTCCCCTCACCTCCCCTCCCCTCTCCCCTCCCCTCCCCCCTCCTCCCCACCCCTCCCCCTCCTCCCCACCCCTCCCCTCCCTCCCCTCCCTCCTCCCCTCCTCTCCCCTCTTCTCTCCTTTTCTTTACCAGAGCACTGCTCAGCTCTGGCTCATGGTGGTGGCTGAACCTGGGATTTTGGAGCCTCAGGCCTGAAAGTCTCTTTACATAACCATTATGCTATCTACCCCTACCCTACTAACAAGTTCTAAACACCATTTTCCCTAACCCTGCTGATAGCATTTTACCTATATTTTCTTTATGCGTTTTGTCATTGCTGACAGCTGTACTTAGACCTTTTCTATCAGTCACAGAAATCTCAGATTTCCTGGCACAGTCCTTATCCAGTGGAGGCAATCTTAAGTGGTTGTAACACTGAAGGTTTTCTCAGGGAATGAGAGATAGTCTTGCTTTTCCTCCTGTCTTTTTTGCTATACTGCACACTGTGATTTGCTGGTGCAAATCTTAGCCTTTTGTATACACTGAACTGCTATGAGTAATTTGTAGGACTAATTGCAACTTTGTTCTAAGTGTAGGAGGTTTGTCCCGAAAATGATTTGGAAATATTATAATGTACCTTTGTGAGTTTGTTCATTTTTCAAGCATGAAAGCATAGCTTAGTATATTTTTAGGGACTGCAAGTTCTCTTCTCCCAAAAATTTGGAGCTTGAAAGGAATGACTCTTTTTGTGTGTACAAAATGGGAGGCTTGCTCCTGCCACATTAAATATTTCTGCCCATTGTTATGCTAGCCATAACCAGGTTTAAATTTCTTTATATTTTAAACATATGGAAAAAATAGGAAGAAAAGTGCACTTCTAACCCTTGAATAATTCTAATGTATTACTTACAGGGTTGTTAAACACTGATTTTTTAATTTGGAAAAGCTTGCGTTTATTTAACTATACAAGTTTAATGAAATTGAACTTAAACTCAAAAGCCCAACTTTGCTCATTCACAACATGATTTACAAGGTGAGATTAATTAATAGCTACCTATTGTGAGGAATAATTACATTTATATTAGATAATTCTTATTTGGGATCTATCATATTGAACACTCAATTATAATCATTCTTTACTTCCATCTTTTCCCTATGTTTTTTATTATTTTATTTTCTTATTTATCACATATAGAACCCAATGCTAGATTACTCCCCCACCCCCTGTCCCCCAATAGGACTGACTGTTCAACTCTGGTTTACAGTGGTTCTGGGGATTGAACCTGGGACTTTGGAGCCTCAGGCATTAAAATATTTTTGCATAACCATTGTGCTATCTACCCAGATCCCCCTAGAATCCTTTTTTTTAATGAAGGGAAAACTTTACTCAAAGGGTTATTATTATGTTAGTAATCTTTTATAAAATAACTAGGATATGTTTTATGGACAAGAAAATACTTTATCCACTAATGTCACAATATTGTGCAAATTTTACTGTTTTTATTTAAACTGTTACTACTATACACTTTAGTGTATAAATAGGATAAAATAAATATAAGTTTATATATAATTTTGTGAATCTATTTTATTTCTGGGGGCATTGGTTGAATATTTGAATATACCTTAGCAAAACAAAATGTGTTTTATAAAAGACATGGCTTTTTCTTTTAATTAACTGCCTGATAGAGGCATTATAGTAAGTTTCTCACTGTGTCTCATACTTTTCTCTGAAAATAGCTGCTGCTGACTTTGTAAGAGTGCTAAGTCACAGCTGCATGAACATTCTAGAACCTTGAAACAAGGACCTCGCAGTTGATCGATTGATAGATGAGTATGTGGTGTCTGAGTTTTATCCCTTGTTGTTAAAATTCAGTGGCTCCAGCTGGCCGGGTAACAGAGACCAGAGACATACAGCTGGGCAGGGAAGCTGTATTTCTTTATTCAGGAACAACGATTCATAAACTAACCCAAACTAATCACCAGACAGAACTCTGCTGCCTCTTTGCCCCGTGACGGCGCCAAGCACTCTCTAACTCTGCAACTCTGGAACTCTGGAACCCTCTCAGAGTTCATTGGGGCGGGGCCAAGCAGGCCGCGAAACTAGCAGGACTGATCCAAATTTCTTGGCAGGGGGAGAGCTAGAAAAAAACCAATGTAAAGCATACAACAATTCCCCCTTTTCTTTTTAACTAAATGACTACAGTATCAAGGGTGTGGGGTGAACAGAAACATATATTGTACAGGCATTTTTAAAAAAAGAAACTGGCACAAACATGGAGAAACATGTAAGCAAGTAACAAGAACAAGTGTGCTGCCAAGGGAAGGCCTGAGGGGGCCTTTTTTTTTGCCTCTGTGGGCAAAACTTTATCAGCTTAAAAAAAAACATTTCTTGACTCTGGGGGGCGTACTTGTCTTGACAGACATTTGTATGGGGGTGGGGAACGGCCTAGAGTCCCAAAGGCAGCTGACTGCAATTTACTTACTATGAAACAAAACTTGTTATTAGCATAACCACAGCACAACCTAAACTTTCTAATAGAGAAGGAATTTGAGACTTTTACATATCAACAACGTCTTTTTACCTTTTGTTACACCCATTCAAGATGGAGACACACCCTAGGTGTGCGCAGGAAAGAAAACCTCAGGCATGAGAATAATTAGCATAGCCATTATGTAATCTACCATTTCTAATAGAGAAGGTAATCGAGAGTTTTACATATCAACAAGTCTATTTAACCTTTTGTTTAGACCAACTTAGTTAAAATATATTGATTGTTAACTAATTTTTACCTCAGACTTTAAATGTAAGTTAATTTTATCTTTATGAGAATTACGTTGAAAACCTTTTTCATTTAACTTTCACTAGTAAGAATTTAGCCTTAAAGTTACTGTTTACCAAACTTTAAACATACACATAAACATGGTCATTAATGCACAAGGAGAGAAACCTTTGTTACGAAGACATGTCATTTCAAACACGAATTTATATATGTACTGTCTTAGTTGTTGGGGGGGGTGCGTTGTCCAGTGGTGGTCTCTTGGGCAGCTTAACTTCTAGGAATTGCAGGTTGCGATCTCTGCACGAATCTCTGCGTATTCCAGCTTGTCTGCCTTCAGACCAGACTGGCAGCTGGAGATCTCGTGTGCCCAGTTTCGGCAGGGAGCCCGGGGGTCCAGGAGGTCCGGGATCGTTCCAGAATTCATAGCATGAGGGCAGGCAGGCCAGCCTTGTAGAAGGCGTGGGCCGAGGTGCCCAGGGGTGGCAGCCATGATAGGCCACCGCGGCCCTGCCCCATGGCCCTGCCATGTCTGCTGCCCTATTCCATGGCCCTGTCATATCTGCTGCCCTGTTCGAAGTGGCCGAGCAGCGTGGAGGGATCACGCATCCAGTGCCCTGCGCCACGTGGTGGAGAGCCGGCTCCTGTGGGCTGGCCTGCATGCTGGCATTGGGCTCCTGCGTGGTGGCATCAGGCTCCTGCGTGTTGGCATTGGGCTCCAGCGTGTTGGCATCGGACTCCTGCGTGGTGGCATCGGGCTCCTGCATGTTGGCATCGGGCTCCTGTTTGGTGGCATCGGGCTCCTGCGTGTTGGCATCAGGCTCCTGTGTGGTGGCATCGGCCTCCTGCGGGCTGCGGGGCTGTGGGCGCGGTGCGCGGGGTTGTCTGGGTGCAGCCGGCTAGCTGGCTGTTTAGCCAGGTGGAAACAGCAGCTCCGCGCCTCGCCTCCCGCCCGCTGGCTATTCTCGCTGGCTGTTCTGAGTTCGCCTGAGCGAGTGGAAACCACAGAGTGGTCCAGAGATAAATGTTCCAGAAACAGCAAAACAATCTCGTGAAGAAAGAGCAGAGGCCTTTGGAGATCTCTTCACAAGTAGTATAGAAGGCCATAGTACATAGGTAGCCAAACTGTCTTTACTTATCTGAGAGATGCGCAGGTCAGGTCCACGTGGGCGCCATTTGTTGTTAAAATTCGGTGGATCTAGCTGGCCGGGCTAGCTTCACGGGGGGATAACAGAGACGACCAGAGACATACGGCTGGGCAGGGAAGCTGTATTTCTTTATTCAGGAACAACGATTCATAAACTAACCCAAACTAATCACCAAACAGAACTCTGTTGCCTCTTTGCCCCGCGATGGCGCCAAGCACTCTCTTAACTCTCGAACTCTGGAACTCTCTCGGGGTTCCTTGGGGCGGGGTCAAGCGGGCCTGCGAAACTAGCAGGACTGATCCAATTTTCTTGGCAGGGGGAGAGCTAGAACAACCCAATGTAAAGCATACAACAATCCCTCTCAGGAAAATTTTAAAATTGAAGTGAATATGGCTAACAGCAAGTTATACCTGCTATTTAAATTTCTTTATTACCAAGTATCTCAGTAAGTAGACTCCCTAGGTTTAATAATGTATCTAAATTTTTAATGTGTTGTGCTACTACATAAGTATAACTACTTTTAAATATATTGATTTCTCCATTGCTGCTCTTTTATCCAACAATTTTAGGCATGATTGGAAATACATTAATATTGTCTTATTTAATTTATGTCTTCACACTATTATGATAAATTCATTAATATACATATAAATCACAGAATCATTTTAGAATGTAACTAGCTATGATAACTACAAGTTTTGCTTGATAAGAACATAATAAAAGCAAGCAATTATTTAAGTAATTTCTGTTTCTACTCTAAAAGGGAGTACTACTTTAAACCTTGATTTAAATTAAACCAATGTATTATAAACTCAGTAAATTTAGCCTATATAAACATACATATGTAGATTACTTATAAATTTCAAATGCACTATCTTTTCCTAAAAGACACTAGTGTGTTCAATGAAACAAATTAGACTATATATATATATATATATATATATATGCATACATATGTCATATACACTCATATACATGTCACTTAGGATTCATTCCAATCTTCACACCATTTTTTATTTGTGAAAAGAAGGCTTTAACCATTAATTTAATAGTAAAAAATAATTTCAAGTGGATTCCATAGAAAACTTAAAATAGAGTAATCAGTTGCTAACATTGAACTAACTTTGCAAAATCTTCTGAAATAAGCATTTTAGAGTCCATTAACTTTGATGTCATTTAAAATGCAATTTACATATAGAATAACTACTTTGATTATTCCCTAGGAAGTTAATTTGCTGTCTAAAGTAATGAAATCTTTCTTCCACATTGAAGTTATAGAAGAGAAATAAGTAGACAATAGCAGTATAGCAAGCAAGGATATTAAACAAGTATATACCATGTTGCTCAAAGTAGGTTTTGAAGAGCTCTTTGCTCTTAAATTCCTGATTTTGTTTCCTTTCTGATTTTAAGGTGTGTAACAATATATTTAAATGTTCCTTATATTACACTATTTCTGTATCTTGGTTAAAAACAATAAAAATCACCTATACTAAAATAAACCACCGTTTACCTAAACCTGTACTCTAGTTACCTATAAGTCCATAAAATACACATTCAATAGCAATGGTCCTTAACTAATGCTAAAACCAAACCTGCAAGGGAAGCCTTTGGAATGTTGAAGTAGTTGTTAGAGACTCATTTTGTCTCCTGGAGGTTACTGAATACTGTATTTCTGTATTGTGTTGCTCAGAATTTGAAATTGATAGAATTTTGAAACTCAGCATCACTGTTGTTGAAGGATTGTTTTTTGACTTTTATTTGAGCTGTGAGAAAATGATTTTTCCTACTGTACAGGGAGTTGTAAAGAGAAATGAAGGTGATAGTTACTAGTGTAAAAATAGTTGCCTTAAAAATGGCTAAGGGCTTTTAAAATGATGTGCCTAAAATATATTTTGGGGAAAAAGCTGTTGTTTGGATTTCTTTGACTATTGACATATAGTGACATATCAGGAAACTTAGAAGGTGAAAACAGACAGTGTGTTCTATTTTAAAGGTAACTGAGTTTAAGGAAAGAAATAATAGAAAAAAAAGCGTCTCTCTCCTCTTCTGTGTGTTCACTGAATGATAAAGTAAATGAGCCACATTTCCTCCTTATGTCTCTTTAATTCCAACTATGAGTTTTAAACTTACAAAAATTAATTGTACAACAAAGAATGAATGAATGAATTACCAGGCTTGGGGAATAACCATCTATTTGAAACAAACTCAAGTGTGTAGTGAATCTAGTGAAGAGAATGTTGCATTACTGAATGCCTAAAAATATTCAAATAATGAGACTGGTTGGTGACACACCTGGATGAGAGCGTATGTTACAATGTGTATGGACCTGGGTTTGACCTGTAAGGGTCAAGCTTTACAAATGGTGAAGCAGTGCTGCAGGTGTCTCTCTGTTTCTCTCCCTATCTACCTCCCCCTTCCTATAAATTTCTGGATTTTCCTATCAATAAATAAATAAAGATAATAAAAAATTAAAAAAAAAAGAAATTTCAAATAATCAGAGAAGCACTACTAGAACCTTTCAGACCATATAATGTGAATCAGTTTGCAGAACATGGTCTATAACTTTCTGCTGCTTTCTTAGTGAGAAGTTGTAGTTGCTTAAAACTAACTGGCATGGGGGTCAGGCGGTAGCGCAGCAGGTTGAGCATACATGGTACAAAGCTCAAGGATCCCAGTTCAAGCCCCCAGCTCCCCACCTGCAGGGGGATTGCTTCACAAGTGGTGAAGCAGGTCTGTAGGTGTCTATCTTTCTCTCTCCCCCCTCTGTCTTCCCCTCCTCTCTCGATTTCTCTCTGTCTTATCCAACAACAATGACAGCAATAACAACAATAATAACCACAATGATAAAAACAATGAGGGAAATAAAAGGGAAAAAATAGCCTTCAGTAGCAGTGGATTCATGGTGCAGGCACTGAGCCCCAGCAATAGGCCTGGAGGCAAGAAAACACACACACACACACACACACACACACCAAAAAAAAAAAAAAAAACAAAAAAAAACCAGACACATGATATCTTATACTCAAGTGTTTCTTTCCTCTGATATATGTCTTTGATTTTCATGCATATTTATTCCTGTAACTTACAAAACAAATTTTTATGCTGCCAACAGGACTAGATGTTCTATACTAATTGATAAATTAAATGCACATTAATCATGAGGAACACATGTCATCTACCCCCAAATCTGGAAAGTGCTCAAAAGTATAATTTGTAAATTTGAGTCTGTAGACAAAATGGGCAGTTTTTCATTGTACAAAGCGTGATGCCAGTGGTCTGGTGAATTGTGTTGAACTTTATTTGTAAGGAAGTATAAAGGATATGGATATCATTTCCCAACTTGGGAATTAAGACATATGAATCCATTCGTAATCATCATCCACTAGGATGACTAAAACCCAATTTCAGATGCTACTATACTTTTCTTGCTGAATGCCCATGAAACTTATCTAAACATGAGGGTAGTTAGTATCAAGGAATTGTCATGGTAGTTGGGTGGAGATACCCATGGGAGGACTAATCCATCTTGTTCTCAAGTTCAATGCCAGTGCACATTGACTACTGCTGAGATAACCATCATCTCATTTGGTTGTCCTGTCCATATAAACCTCAATTATTTTCCCATTAGGGTACCTCAGAGACATGCTGTATTCTGATGAGACTATCTTGTTTGAAGTTTTGCAACCCAACCCTTTCCTTTTATTTTGAGAGCGAGACCAAAGTACTCCACAGCCACTATTCCATGCAAGGCATTGAATCAAAGACCTTAACCTGAAATAGCTGTAAGGTGATAGACATATAGGCTATTGCTAGGTCACTTCCCCACCTCCTTCTCTTCTCTCTTGCTTTATTATGTGGTTGGCAACCATGTCCTCATTTCCAGGTTAATTTAGGGAAGGGAAATCGACCCAAAATCCCAGGGACTGCCGAGAACTCATCATTTCTGCATTCTGTTCCATTAACCACTCTTCCCTTGTTTCCTACATCAGAGTTCTTATTATTAGAGAAAGCTTCAGTTCACTTTAAACATATTCTTCTAAGCATTGTGGCTATGTCTTCATCTTTTCTCCGTATTGATTTTATAAATCAAAGTTAGGACTACTCATTTCTGCATTGTGCCCTTTTTAACATTTACATTAATAATAATTATTATTATTATATTATTATCACATAATAATATAATTATTATTATATTACTTTGCCTCCACAATTATTGCTGGGCCTTGGTGCCTGCACTTCAAATCAACTGCTCCTGGAGGCCATTTTTCCCATTTTGTTGCCTTTGTTGTTGATATTATTGTTGCCATTGCCATTGCTGTTGTTGTTGGATAGGACAGTGAGAAATTGAGAAGAGGAGGGGAAGATAGACAAGGGGAGAGAAAGATAGACACCTGCACACCTGCTTCATTGCCTGTGAAGCAAGCCCTGCAGGTGGGAAGCCGGGGCTTGAACCGGTATCCTTGCGCTTGTCCTTGCGCTTCAAACCATGTGAACTTAACCCTCTGTGCTACTGCCCAGCCCCCCACATTGTGCCTTTTAATACCTCCTCATATAAGGCAATTAGTACAGTACAGTCTGTAGCCAGTGCCATTTAGTAAAACTTATTATGGTGGAAGTATTCTGTAGCTACTTCAGAATACTTACCTAGGGTTGTCACTAACCACTGGGGCTGCTGAATACTTGAATTCTACTTGTATGACTGAGGAGACACCCTACTGGCCACTACCCTATGCTGGGAGAAGAAAACTACAAACACATTGGACAATTTGACCTGCTTTACTGGTGCCAGATGTTGTTTGGGAGCAAGTGGGATTATAGCTGTGCTGGACTGACCACAACCTGTGATCTCAAACAGAGGTAGCCAGGGATGCTCTGTTTTACCAAAGACCAGAGGGGACCCCTAACCAACTTTGTTTGCCCAGGCCAGGGATTCCTACCCGCCCGCCTCAAAGCTTCAGATATTCTAACAGCCAGGGCTTTTTCTCCTTTAAGGCTTTTAGGCTCAAAGTCTTCTGAGGAAGTCATGCCCATACCTACTTGTGACACTTCCTGGAGGGCAGGAAGACCACTGTTCTTGAAGTTTAAGTCAAGCATACCTGGGATTATAGTACCTCTATTTTACCTTAGAATTTAAGACACAGGTAACCTTTGTTGAAGTTCTACCCATCCTGTTCCCCTTCTTTTTGATTTTTATTTTTTAATCATGTATATATATGTATATAATCTCTTTGTTCTACTATTTCATGTATGCTTTTTTATCTTTTATCTCCTCTTGAATGTCTATATTTATTTTGTCTATAATTCTTTCTTGATTAGGTATTTGTGTGTGTGTGTGTGGCTAGAGCTAAATTCATGAAATTAGTGTTTCATTTTAATTAGCCAGTTGGCTCATTGTTCATTTCATAGTAGACCCTTTCATATATATATGTGTGTATATATATATATGTATATATATATTTTAATTGTTTTCTTTGTATTTTTTGAATTTCATTTATAAAATAGAAATATTGACAAGACCATAGGATAAGAGGAGTACAATTCCACAGAATTTCTACCACCAGAACTCTGTGTCCCATCCCATCCCTTGATAGCATTTCCTACTCTTTATCCCTCTGGGAGTATGACCCAGGATCATTATGGGGTGCAGAAGGTGGAAGGTCTGGCTTCTGTAATTGATTCCCCACTGAACATTGACATTGACAGATTGACCTATACTCCCAGCCTAGGGAGGCAGGGTTTCAGGACACATTGGTGGGCTCCTCTGCCAAGGGAAGTCAGGTTGGCATCATGGTAGCGTTTGGAACATGGTGGCTGAAAGAAGAGTTAAGATATAAAGCAAAACAAATTGTTGACTAAGCATGAACCTAAAGTCAAGAATATTTCAGATGAAGATTTGGGGGATCTCTTGTTTTGGAAAAAGCTAATAAGTCTATTTTAGGTATATTTACTAGTTTTTGCCTGAGCCTGGCATCTAATATACAGGTGGGCCCGGGTTATTGTCTGGGGAGATGGTGTCATGGCTAGAAAAAGGGCTAAAAAGCTGTATCAGGGATGAGAGTTGCTCCCAAATTTGGGAGAAGTATATAAATACTGTTAACTGTAAACCCCATCGATTCAATCTGGGGCCTATATTCATCATAGCAGCTTATGGCAGAGAAACACCCAGGGAGAAAACAAAACAAACTGTGAGAATAAACCTATTGTTGTTCTGTTGTTGGTGGTTGTTTGTTTTTAACCAGAATACTATTCAGTTATGGCTTATAGTGGTACTGGGGATTGAATCTGGGACTTTTGATGCCTTAGGTAAGAAAGTCTTTTTCCATAAACATTTGCTACCACCCCAGATGCCCCCCCCCCCATTTCAATTTCACAGGCTTATCGATTTTATCTGGGGCCCATATTCAGCACTGGAGCCTATGTTACCTCTGTAGGTCTGATCTTACATTCTGTGGTGATGGCTAGGAGCATTCCAGGCTGCACTAATTGCAGGACCCATCTTCCTCCAGTGGTAGGTAAAGTATGTTACCCAACCTCACTTTGGAGAATGGAACATTCTCTACCACTGTTGATTCACACTGAGGGCAAGGACCCACAGAGGGGTCCATTATGTTGTTCCTGATGGAGATGACCAGTGATAGTGGCTAGAGGGATGCATTTGCTTCATCTTGTGATGCTGCATCAGCACATTTTATACCTCCTCACAGGTTCAAGGGCTTGAGGAGGTCAGTAAAACAGCTCACTTGGAGGGTGCTGCTTTGCTAAGTGCAAGACCCAGGGTTAAGCCTATCCCTCACCTCAGTGAAGAAAGCTTTTGAGCTGTGCTCTGTATGAGTGTGTGTGTTTGTCTGATTTCTCTGTCTCTATCTAAAAAACAAGCAAATAGAATAAAAACCTGTAACAGGTTTTTATCCATTAATTTTCTATATTTCTATATCACTGAGTTATTTACTAATCTTATTTTTCAATTGTTGTTGTTTTTTTCACCTGACACCACTGAATAACTTACCTGTGATGCACCTGAAGCATCATTCTTGCCTTTCTGAGAATCTGTGATGGTCAAAGAATCAATAAAATGTCTCTTACTCAAAGAAAACAAGCTTACCTTTAGTCAGAGGAAAACATGTTGAAGAGAGAGGGTGGCAGGAAAATAAGTAGCAGATATATTTAGTCTGACCTGTGGGGCTGGGGAGGATACATTAAGGAGGTAGTGATGTCATCTGCCTTTCCAAATAAGACAAAGCAAGAAAGAAACAGGTAGCTGTCAAAGGTAGTGTCAAAGGTAGTGACAAGATAAAGGATGTGATCTATGATCACTTAAATCAGAATCTCAGATAAATAGACCTGGGCACATACCTGTGCAAAGCTTCCCAGACAGTTCTGATGTCTATATGTTAGTCTCTTACTACAGAGTCTTAAGTTTTCTGTATCATTGCCCAGAAATTTAAAAAAAATGGTAAAATGAACATGAAAATATTATTTTAAAAATAAATATTTATTTATAATGAAATAATTTCTTTCCCTTACATGTTTTAGACTACACAGTCTTTTTTTTTTACATTTATTTTATTTATTTATTCCCTTTTGTTGCCCTTGTTGTTTTATTGTTGTAGTTATTATTGTTGTTGTTGGATAGGACAGAGAGAAATGGAGAGAGGAGGGGAAGACAGAGAGGAGGAGATAAAGATAGACACCTGCAGACCTGCTTCACCGCCTGTGAAGCGACTCCCCTGCAGGTGGGGAGCCGGGGTACAAACCGGGATCCTTATGCCGGTCCTTGTGCTTTGCGCCACCTGCGCTTAACCCGCTGCGCTACACAGCCCGACTCCCAGACTACACAGTCTTAACTGCTCATCTGTTGGACATTTCTGTCATTTCCAAATTCAGAGGTCAGATTTTGCAACTTCTATATACAAGCTGCTTCTCATTTTTCAAGGGACCTCCACTTCATTTACTCATACTGTTCCTTTATCACTAAGTGCTGCAATGTTTTCTAGCCATTACTGGAAATCTATAAAACACACTTACACAAAGAAACTAGCAGTTCAAGGATGAAGAGGTAAAAAATAAGCATATGAAGTGAATGAATGAGGTATCATTTCAGCCTCGGTGCTGTCAGATATTTAAACAAACAGTGCAAAAATACACTTAGCTATGTGGAACAGAAAGTAAGCATATTCCTGAATATGGCTTTAAGATAGTAACAGGGTAAAAATTACAAATGTAGGGAGTCGGTCGGTGGCGCAGTGGGTTAAGCGTACGTGGCGCAAAGCGCAGGGACCGGCGTGAGGATCCCGGTTCCCACCTGCAGGGGAGTCGCTTCACGGGCTGTGAAGCAGGTCTGAAGGTGTCTATCTTTCTCTCCCCTCTCTCTGTCTTCCCCTCCTCTCTCCATTTCTCTCTGTCCTATCCAACAACAAAGCAACGTCAACAATGGCAATAATAACTGCAAGGAGGCTGCAACAACTAGGGCAACAAAAAGGGGGAAAAATGGCCTCCAGGAGCGGTGGATTCATGGTGCAGGCACCGAGCCCAGCAATAACCCTGGAGGAAAAAAAAAAATTACAAATGTAAATGATTGTGTTCACATCTGTTTTTCAAGTAGGCATCTCATAATTAAAATACTAAATATTATACTCCTTGAAGACAAATAATACACTTTTTTTGTATATTAGCACCATTCCCACCACCAAAGGTCTGTGTCCCCCACCCCCACCCCCTACCAGTGAAGCTGAACATCTATCCTCACCCTCCACCCAGAGATTTTTACTTTGGTGCCCTACTCCAAATTTGGTCAGAATCTGCTTTGAGTTTCTCTTTCTGTCTCCTTTCTGAGCTTCTGTTTATGAGTAGGATCATCCTATACTTGTTTTTATCTTCCTGACATAATCTCACTTAACATAATTCCTTCTAGCATCATCCAAGATGGGTCAGAGAAGGTGGGATCATTGTTCTTAATATTCCATTTTGTAAATCTCCCAAAGCTTTCTTAGCCATTCATCTGTTGTTGGGCACCTGTGTTGCTTCCAGGTTTTAGCTATTACAAATTGTGCTGCTATGAACATAGGTGTACACATATCTTTTTGGTTAGGTGTTATGAAGTCCTTGGGATATATCCCTAGGAGAGGAATTGCTGGGTCATATGGGAGGTCTGTTTCTAGTGAGGGTTCTCCAGACTGCAAAGGTTGGACCAGTTTACTTTCCCACCAGCATTGCAGGAGGGTTCCTTTGTCCCCATAACCTCTCCAGAATTTGTTGCTGCTGTCATTTTTTTTTAAGTTTTTTTTGTTGTTGTTGTTATCTTTTGGGTGATGGTTTATTTTGCTGTGTAGAAGCTTTTCAATTTTATGTGGTTGCATTGATTTGTTTTTGTTTTAGTCTTCCATGCAATTGGGTTTGTATAATCAAAGATGTCCTTGAGTTTTAGGTGGGAAAAATAATACACTTTTTTTCCTTCACTGGATCTACTTTATTATCTTATGTATCATATAATTAATATAAGAAGAGATAATAAAGCAAATACACGTTAAGTAAATTGGATTCAGTTTAAAATTTCCTCGTCATAGGACAGTATACTAGAGATATGGTATATGCTTTTCTCCTCTAATTACTGCCACAAAACAGCCCTTTAAAGACATATTTAGATCTTTAAAAAATATTGCCAATAAGTTAATTCCTGGGGTTTGATGTCTGCATGATGAATTCACTTCTCCCACTGACCATTTTCCCTTTAAATTTTTTTCTTTTTCTTTCTTTTTTTTTTTGAAATTGAAAAGAAGAGAGGATAGAAAGGGTAAGAGAAAGATAAGCATGTGCAGTACTGTCTGACCACTCCTGAAGCTTCCCCTCTGCAGGGATCAGGGACTTAAACCAGGTCATTACTCAGGGTAACATGTGAACTCAGCCAGGTGCACCACTGCCTGGTCCCTGTTTTTAAGAGTGTGTGTGTGTGTGTGTGTGTGTGTGTGTGTGTGTGTTTATAAAGCTGTCTACTAACATCTAAACAGATCCAATATAAGAAAAACAAACAAATACAAACCCTTTTACAAATCAATCATTAGTTGCTATTGGAATTCAGAGAATGACTACATTTTTTTTTCTTCTTTGTAACTAAGATGAACAGTCTGTAACATTTTTAGAATTAATTCAGGAATTATAAAGCACAGTGTAAGGCTTAGGTATCCTAATGACTGTCTTCGGTAGTATAGCAAAGTAAGAATGAATATAATATGGAAGCATTTGAAAATGATTTGAATAACCATAGAAATGTACCATTATAAAACTGTCATTCATTTTTATCAGCAAGAACATGGCCTTTGAATAAATCTTACAGTATTGAAAAGGATACAATTTTAAAACCAAGCAATAATTATATTACCTGGTGCTTCACAACTGATGACTATCAAGTAACTTTAGATAAATGCTTGGGTGAGGATTAACACATAGAAGTCTTTCATCTTTTCCAACATCAGTCCTCAGTGACTAGTCAGGTTTTACTCAACTGGAGACCAGTAGTTATACTAAACAGAAATAATTCAGGATTGCAAGGAATAATTAATTAGAATTGTAATTTAAGGGATCAAGCAATGGCACACCTCAGAGTGCTCCCATTACTATATACTAGGACTCTGGCTCAATCACCTAGGACAGGTTGTGGGAACTTCACAAAGTGAAAAAGAGCTGCAGGGTCTTTCTCTCTCAATCTCTCCAATGTGCCCCTTCCTTCTCAATGTTTCTGTGTCTGTATTAAAAACTAATAAAAAGTTGTGCCTTAAGATTAAATTTATTTGTTTGATCCATGTTAATCCATGTTAATCCTTGGGGGGGGGAAATTTTTAAAAAATTGTGGCCAAGATTATGATTTTGCCTCATCTCAGATTAACAGATCATCATCTTGAAAACTTTTATTCTTTTACTTAGTGATCTCATTTTTATCACAGCTTGATTCAAGACACTTGATTGACAACTTGCAAAATAACACATTTTTAACTTTATATTAGTGATTTAATAATTATTGGCAAGATTGTGAGATAAATTCCCACCACTAGAGTTCCTTATCTCCTCCCATCCATTTGAAGTTTCCCTGTTTTTTTTTTTTTTTTAATCCCTCTACGAGTATGGACCAAGGATCTTTATGAGGAGCGGAAGGTAGAAGGTCTGGATTCTGTAGTTGCTTCTCAGCTGGACATGGGTGTTGACAGGTCAGTCCACACCCCCAGCCTGTTTTTATTTTTTCTTTGTGGAGTAGGGTTCTGGGGAGGTGGGATTCCAGGACACATTGGTGAGATCTTCTGCCCAAGGAAGTCAGGTTGTTATGGCAGTATCTGCATAATGGTGGCTGAAAACAACACATTGATTGTTTATTATTTTTCCCTTGCATTTCAAGCAAGTTAAATTGAATGTTCATTATTGTTGTTTTACATCAAAGAACTCAGAAGTTTCCTAGATCAAATGCCAGGATATATAATACCAAGAAAGACTTTTTAAAAAAAAAAGTCATTCATAAACACTTGAGATTTTTATATTTTTTAAATTTCAACTGGAAATTTGATTGACCTCTGGATGATTGATTCTGATTTTACTGGGCTGATAATTTGTTTTGTTTGAGGTTTTTTTTTTTTAATTTTCAAATCCTTTGAATGCAGTTATTCATTTCATGAAATTATTTTAGTATTTTTTAATGATTTGATTTCAGATGATACAGCTTGTAAGGGTTCAGTCCATCTATCCTAGTGCAGGGTTAGAGCAGATTAGAAAAAGGCCTCAGGTTAATAAAAGCACAGAAGTGAATTATTTCTCCTATATGTTAGATCCTTTCTCTCTTTCTTGTCTTATTAGGCAAGCAATGATTTATAAGACATTTGTTATGCCTCTTAATACATAAGGTTTTCTATTAAGTAAAAAAGTAAGCTTGGGGGCTGGGCGGTAGCACAGCAGGTTAAGCGCACATGGCTTGATGCTCAAAAGACTGGCATAACGATCCCAGTTCTAGCCCCCGCTCCCCACCAGTAAGTGGGTAGCTTCACAGGCGGTGAAGCAGGTCTACAGGTGTCTATCTTTCTCTCCTCCTCTCTATCTTCCTCATCTCTCTCCATTCCTCTCTGTCTTATCAAACAACAATGACAGCAACAACAGCAATAATAATAAGAACAACGATAACAAGAGCAGAAAAAAACAAGGGCAACAAAAAGGTAAAAGTAGCCTCCAGGAGCAGTGGATTCATAGTGCAGGCACCAAGTCCCAGCAGTAACCCTGGAGGCAAAAAAAATGTAAGCCTAAGAGAATATTTAATCAGCCAAAACAAAGGACCTTATAAATAAATTTCGTGATATATTGTTGTTTTGGAAATAGTCAAAGTATTTTCTTTTCCTAACTGAATCCTGGTGATGCATTTGATTAAAATATAAAGCATTTGGGGCTTTCAGTTTCTGCATATATTTATGTGGTTAGCACTTGTTATTTATGTTCCTTTTGGCCAATATTTTATAGACTATTATATATATATATGAATTTTTAAAATATTTTAAACTTGGGATTTTAGCTGTACTGGAAAATCATTGTAGTGACCATTTGACTTTTGAAACAGTTCAAACAGTTAAGTAGATGTAATAAATAATTCTGTATACCATTTACTATCATTAGCTACTATTAAAATTCATCAGAAATAATCTGGCTAGATTTTTTGGTATAAAGGTGAAAAACATATTAAGAAAACAAGTACTGCTGGGTATTCATAGTAAAAATCAAGAAGGTAGGTATACAGATTTTATTGTACAATTCTTCCAGTCTTGATGTTCACAATAAAAATTTAGAGTTTTCAAAAGATTTTTCATTCTAAATCAGTGATTTAAAATTCTATAATAATAATTTCATTCTTCTTAATTTGATTAAAAATAAGTTGAGAGCAATTTTTAATAATAATTTTATTATTTTTATCTTTATTTTTTATTTATTGGGTAGAGACAGTCTGAAATTGAGAGGGAAGGGAGAGATAGAGAGGGAGAGAGACAGAGAGACACCTACAGTCCTGCTTCACCACTTGTGAGGTTTTTCCCCTACAGGTGGGAACTGGGGACTCAAACCTGGGTTCTTGAGGACTGTAACATAGGCACTCAACCAGAGCCACCACCAGGCCCCACTAGAGAGCAATTTTATATATTTTTAATTAATTTTTTATTATATGTATTTATTTATTTGATAGAGACAGCCAGAAATCGAGAGAAAGGGGAGATTGGGAGACAGAGAGACACCTGCAGCCCTGCTTTACCACTTGTGAAGCTTTGCCCATGCAGGTGGGGACTGGAGACTTGAACCTGGGTCCTTGTGCACTGTAACATGTGCGTTCAGCCAGGTGCGCCACCTTCCGGCCCCAACTAGAGAGCAATTTTAAACTATTTAAACAGTCTCTGTTCTTCTTTTTCTAGTGTTTGCCCTTCTTCCATAGCCAGTCAACAGCATCAGGTTGAGCCTGATGTAAAGTTTCGAGACCTCCTTTGAATCTGGAGAGGTGGCAGTCTTTAGGTTATCAAAGGACTTTGAAAATTTGAAAGTACCATGGTATAATCCTGGAGACCAGAATCAGAATTGAACTATAGAAATCATTGCTTTTCACCCTGTAAATTTTCTTTAAAAAGTATGAATATACTTGGAGACTTTTCTGTTTCAAATATTTGGCACATCAGAAAAATATTTAGTAGACTAAATACAAGGAACCTCATTCATTTAAATTAGTTATTGTCATTGATATACTCCGTTTAAAGACCTTTGCATGAAGCTAGCCCTTGAGTCCTTTAATAAATAAATCTTGTTTGCTAAATTCATGTCCCATGGTTTTGCTTACCTCAGCCGCTGTGACACTCTCCTCCAGATGCGACTCACGGTCGGGTATTTCCGTGGCAATCTATGCGAGTCTTTGCGTTACCCCCCTCGGGCCGCGGTGACTCAGTGAATTCGGGTAGGCCTACCCTCTCGATCAGCGGAGTTTCTAGGTCCAGAAGGCTTCTTCGCCCCACGTTCCGGGCGCCAGAATGCCCCGACCAGCAGGGCGGTGAACAGGGGCTAGGAACCCAATGAAACCTGAAATGAAGGAACATGAGACACGAAGAATGACAGCAAGTCAAGTTTCTGATCAAGCTGTAAATTTTATTGTGAATACAGGCATTATAAGGCTTTGGGGAAGGAGGGGGCAAGTGCTGGAGGAGGAGGAGGGGGAGCAATCTTCAAAGGGGGAATGTTCCTTGCAACATACAATGGATGAAATCACGTTTGCTACCACAACTATGTGTTGTGTCACTGTTTCTGGTAAATGGTCTACCTGAGGGGAAAATGGCCTGCCCAGGGGAAATGAAACTTGTCTCGAGGGCTTCCATAGTTTCAAAGCTTATCATCTATCAAGCAGAGAAATGGCTCCTGGCAGTCTCACTCTTCAGTTTTTGTTTAAGGAAAGAAAGAGAGGCAAGAGACACAGAAAGAGAAGAAATAGCATAGAACCACTCCACCATCTATAGAGGTCCGCAGTGCTGTTTGCAGTGTTTCTGTATGAACCTGGGGCTCCAGTCCAGGACCTCAGGCATAATATATGCTTTCCTAGAAAAACTTTTTAATAGTCCTAGATTTAATTTTAGTGGAGGTGTAATTGATATAAAAATTTGTCTAAGTTCAAGATGTACAGCATGTTGATTACAAATATATGACAATATGGTTACCATTATAAGGCTGACTAATACTTCTGTGGATATCATAATTGTCATTTATTCTAAGTGTTGGAAAAACAATATCTAGTCACTTAGCAAGTTTAATGTTTAGAATGTAATTTCACTGTCTATAATATTTTGTTATATTAAGACTGATTCATCTAGTGATTGCTTTAACAATATCCCTTCACTCCCCATACCTAAGACCATGCTAACCACAGTTCTAATGTCTGATTTCTTTTTCAATTTTATCTTATTAGAAACTACAAAACAAAAACACCAAACAATTATTTCCCTTCCTCTGACTTATCTCCCTTAATAAGATACATCCATGTTGTTGCACACACCATTCACACACTCAATGGAAACCCTTCAGTTATGAGGAAAAAGGAAATCCTGTCATTTGCAACAACACCAGGCCTTCTTTACCTATACATTAATTTATAAGTAATTAAACTGCTGTAACACGTAATCACAATTGGAGTCCATTGACTTTTGTGACTAAGGTAACAATATACATAGCTATGACTATATCTCATCAATATCTTGCTTTTATTTCATTTAGACATATATCCAGAAGTAGAATCAGGGTTGATGGACTGTATGATAGCTCTATTTGTAGTCTTTTTGGTAATTCCCATATGCTATTCACTTATCTACCTCTACTTTAAAATTAGTCTAAGTTTTTTTTTTTAAGAACTGTAAGAAAGAGACCCCCTTAAATACTGAAATAAGTATGGTATTATATATAGTGAAATTCAGTTTTATTAAGTACACATATTATGTTTCTTTGTTGTTGTAAAAGTTTTGCCCTGTTTTTAAATTTGGGGCATTTAGAGAATAATGCCAACCTGATTATCATTCTCAAGTGAGCTTTCAAGAGTTCATTAAAAGTTAAGAAGAGAACAGCATGCTCTAGGAAGTAGCTATTTTTAACAACACCAAATTTGAATTCACCTACTTTAAAGCTGTTCACTGTTTTTAGAATATTATTCTATCAATTTATTTTAGAATATAAACCTATTTAGATTGTGAAACATAGTCTCTGTTAGCAGTGATCTGATATTTTGCTTCTGACTAAATTTATGAAAACTAAATTATTTCACTTAAAAGGCAATCTAAGTAAGGGAGAAATGAATAGAATGTATAGGTTTTCTCCGAACAAACAACAGCAACAAAAAATAGTTCAAATGTTTAGTCTAATTTAGCAGGCCATAGATTTGTATAGCTTTGTTTTGATTTGATAGACTGCTAAGAATTTGCCATTTGAAAACTTCAGTTTATGGCAGAGAAATCCCTTTAAATGTGAAGATGTACAGCTCTATTGAAAGTAAAATTCTCTTTATCTAGGAGGTGGCACAGTGGCTACTGAAATTAGAAACATGCGTGATATGAAAATATCGTCTCCCATTTACTGGCTCTCCCTATAGTCTTCCAAAGGGGCTGTGTAAGTTTGCATTCCCACAAGCAGTGTTGAAGAGTCTCTTTTTCTCCACAACCTCACCAATACCTGTCATTTCCTGTTTTGTTAATGTAGACCATTGTCATGTGAGATGGAATCTCAGGGTAGTTTTAATTTGCATTTCTTGAATGATAAATGTGTATCTCTTCTTTAGAAAACTGTCTGCTTAATTATTTGACCTATTTTTTCTTTTGTAGAGTTGTACCAATTCTTTATCGATATTTGATATTAGTCATGTGTCAGATGTGCCATGCACAAATGTCTTCTCCCATTTACTGGATTGCCTGGTTATCCTTGTGTAGTCTGCTTTTGTTGTGTTGGTACTTTTTGGTTTTGTAGTCCCACTTATTTACTCTTGTTTTCATTTCTCATGCCCACAGGGTTGTCCCTAATACATCTTTGATGAGAACACCCTGCTAAGTTTCACCAATGTTGTCTTCTATAAATTTTCACTTCTAGTCTAATATCCAAGTCTTTGATCCATTTTGATTTGATTTTGTTGTATGGTATTAGGTGGTGGTCTCCTTTCACTTTTCTGCACGTGACTGTCCAGTTCTCCCAGTACCATCTGTTAAGAAGACTGTCTTTCTCCCCATTTGGTGGAGCTGTATATGTATGGGCTCATTTCTAGGCTTTCAATTTTGTTCCATTGATACAAGTGTCCATTTTTTTATTCCAGTAAATACACTGTTTTAATCACTATTGCTTTGTAGTATAAACTAAAGTTGGGGAGTGTAATGCATCTATTTTTTCCCACATTCTTCTCAGAAGTGTGTTAGCTATTTGTGGTGTGTGTGTGTGTGTGTGTGTGTGTGTGTGTGTGTGTTGGTTCCACACAAAGTTTTGAACACATTGTTCCATTTCCTTGAAAAATGCCATTGGGGTCTTTATAGGAATTACATTTATTCTGTAGATTTGCTTTTTAAAATAATGTTTAATGTTTATCCTTCCAATCCAGGAACCTTTTTTCCCTATTTTTGTTCATATTTCTGTATTTCTCTCTCTTTTTAATATTTATTTATTTATTCCCTTTTGTTGCCCTTGATTTATTGTTGTAGTTATTGTTGTCATTGTTGTTGGATAGGATGGAGAGAAATGGAGAAAGGAGGGGCAGACAAAGAGGGGGAGAGATAGATAGACACCTGCAGACCTGCTTCACCTCTTGTGAAGTGGCTCCCCACCTGCACTAGGACTCGAACCGGGGTCCTTATGCTGGACTTTGTGCTTTGCATCACGTGCACTTAACCTGCTATGCTACTGCCTGACTCCCCTTCTGTATTTCTTTTAATCTTCCTATCTTTCTCTGTAAAGGCCTTTCACCCCCTTTATGAAATTCACTCCAATGTATTATCTTTTTGGTTTTGATTGTAAATTGGCTGAGTCATTTCCCTTTCCTCTGATTTCTCATTTGTATACATAAATGCCACAGATTTAAGTGTACTTATTTTGAATTATGCAACTTTATGAAATTTATTATCTCCAGCTGCTTTTTGGTGGAGTCTTTGAGGCTGTCTAGGTATATTTTCATGTCATCAGCAAATAGTGATAGTTTCTTCCTTTTCAGTATGCATACATTTTAGATCTCTTTGTTGTCAGATTACAGTGGTGAGCATCTTGAGGACCAGGCTGAATAATAGTGGACATCCTTGTCTAGTTCCCAGTTTTAGGGGGAAAGATTTAAACTTATCTCCATTGAGAATGATATTAGCTATGTATTTTTTGTAAAAGGTCATTACTGTGTTAAAGAATTTTCCTTCTATTACCAATTTCTGGAGGTTTTTTTTATTGTAAATGGATGTTGAATCTTGTCAGATGACTTTTCAGCATCAATTAAAATGGTCATGTGATTTCTTTTTCTTTTTGTTGATATGGTGATTACATTGACTTACAGATTTTGAGCCATCTCTGTTTCTCAGAGATGAATTCCACATGATCTTGGTGAATTACTTTCTCGATATGTTGTTGGATTTGACTGGTCAATATTTTGCTGTGGATCTTTGCATCAATGTTCAATCAGGCAGATAGGTCTATAGTTTTCAATTTTGATAGAGTCCTTTCCCCTTTCCTGCTTTGAGGATCAGATTGATGTTAACCTCATAGAATGTATATGGAAGTGATTCTCATCCTCTCTCTCTCTCTCTCTTCTCCTTGATCTCAATGCCAGCACTACAAATCCATTGCTTCCAGCTACCATTTTTCCAACTGCTTTTTATCAAACATTGATTTTTCCTATATATTAGATTAATTTAACCTGATCCATATTTCTTTTTTTTTTTTTACATTTTTATTTTTTATTTTTTTTTGAGAGAGATACAGAGAGAGAGACACACACACAGAGAAATACCAGAGCACTGCTCAGCTTTGGCTTATGGTGGTGTGGGGGGTTGAACCTGGGACTTAGGAGCCTCAGAAATGAGAGTCTGTTTGCATAACCATTATGCTGTCGACATCCCCCGCCCCCATATTTCTTTTTAAAAAATATTTTTAAATTTTATTTATTTTTATTTGATAGGACAAAGAAATTTAGAAGGAAGAGGGAGATAAGGAGGGATAAAGACAGAGAGACACCTGCAGACCTGCTTCACCTCTTGTGAAGTTTCCTCCCTTCAAGTGGGAACCAGGGGCTTGAACCCAGATGCTTGTGCACTATAATGTTTGCACATAACCAAGTACACCACCACCCGGACCCCCTGGTCCATATTTCTAAATAAACACTTGATTCAACTCTCTTCAATATAACCCTTCACATTTTTGACACTTTGGTACTTTGGCAGCTGACCAAGACAGAGATTTAGAAAGATAAAACTATAAAACTGCAGGGGCTGGTTGGTGGTATGTGCTGTTGAATGCACATACTACCATGTACAAGGACCTAGGTTGAAAGCCAATAAATATTAGAGAAACTGAATAAAAAATGTTCCCAGTGATAAAATCCCAGGTACATATGGCTTTATTAATGAAACCTATAAGACTTTCAAAGAAGAACTAACATTGATTATCTGCAAATTAATCTAGAAAATCAAAGAGGATTGAGATGGGGGGTGCACTAGGTTAAACACACACATAGCCATGTACAAGGACCAGGGTTTGAGCCTCTGCTCCCTATCTGTAGAGGGGATGCTTCAAAGTAGCAAAGCAGATCTGCATGTGTATATCTTTCTATGTTCCTCTGTATCTCCACTTCACCTCTCGATTTCCCTGTGTCTTATCCAATAAAATACAAAGAACGGGGGGCGGGGAAAAATGATGGCCAGAAGCAGTGGAAGCAATTAGTGCTTGCATTAAACACAGCTTTAACTCTGGTGGCAAAGAGAGAGAGAGAGAGAGAGAGAGAGAGAGAGAGAGAGATGATATCAAAGTTGCAAGGTCAAGATAAAGTAATCACTAAGTAAGAACTGGTCCCTTTAATTTCCTTTCTTTTAGTATTTAAAGCATGGAGATGAAAATGTAAATTTCTGAGGTTAAAATTTTTTTAACTTTCTTCTGATTTGAGATTATATTTGTCATAAGAGTGTCATTATGATATGATAACAATGTCATTAAAACAGAAAAGTAAACATACTTTTTGTGAGTGTTAAATTTTGTTATGCTGAGCTTGCAAAAATTTAAGGAAGCTAATAAATGTAGGAGGTAACTTTATATGTACAAATATACATCATTTTATTTATGTAGCAGCCAGGTTTGAACATAGGTTCTGTACCAGTATCCTGATTTTGCTACTTACTGGTGATGGTTCGAAAAGTTAAGTAGTGTGCCTGTGTATTAATTTCTACATCAATGTACTGATATAATGATATTGTAGAACAATATGAAATATGCTAGTTCTGAAAACTGATAAATAATAAATGTTAGTTTTATTACAGGGTATGTAGTATTTTAATGCACTTTTGATTTTAATGCACTTATGTGGTATGTTTACCAATAGATATTCAATAATTATTGAGATTTTTATTTTTATCTTTATTTATTGATTGGATAGAGACTGTCAGAAATCGAGAAGGAAGGGAGGGATAGCGAGCGAGGGTGAGAGACAGACAGACACCTGCAGCACTGCTTCACCACTTGTGAAGCTTTCCCCCTGCAGGTGGGAACTGGGACCTCCAACCCAGGTCATGGCACATTGTAACATGTTTGCTCAACCAGGTGCGCCACCACATGGCCTCAATTGAGATTATTTTAAACTGAACGATTTTCTGACAAAGTTATAAAATCATTCTTTGTGTTGATTGTTGTTGTTGTTGTTGTTGGTAGTGGTACAGCCTAATTAGACTGATAATGTTTTGTAAATATTCTTAGTATCAGGTCTGTATTATATATACAAATCTTTTAAAACTTATTCTACAGGAGTCAGGCTGGTAGCACAGCGGTTAAGCGCACGTATTGCAAAGTGCAAGGACAAGGGTAAGGATTCTGGTTTAAGCACCCAGATCCCCAACTGCAGGGGCGTCGCTTCATAAGCGGTGAAGTAGGTCTGCCGATGTCTATTTTTCTCTCCCCATCTCTGGCTTTCCCACCTCTCTCCACTTCTCTCTGTCCTATCCAACAACTAAGACATCAATAACAACAACAATAAGAATTACAACAATAAAACAACAAGGGCAATAAAAAAGGGAAAATGAATGAATAAATATTTAAAAAGTCTTAAAAAAACTTACTCTAATACTTTCTATAAGAAGGAAATATGTATAATTTATTATACATATATGTATAATTTATTATACAAATATGTATAATTTATTTAAAAAATTACACTCAGTGAAAACTAAATGAGTATATTGTTAACCACATATATTGAGAATTAATTTTGTTCTGATTCAAAATAAAAAATCAAGTCATTATAATTGCATTACTTAGTACATAGAATAAAAACAGGAGAACTATTTTTGGAAGGACTCCAACAGTATAAGGATTATAGATTAGTTATTCTGACATTCCATCCCCCCATCCCTACCTCAAGCCTGATTACAGAATGAGCTTGCTTGGGAGCCTTAAGAGAGGTCAAAATATGGTACTCACAGGAGGTAGGGAAATCAGATTAAGTTGATTAGTTCTGGAAATCAGCACAGTTAAGTTAGAAAGCCTCAGGGTTAAGATTCTGTGTAGGAGGAAGGTTGTACAGAGATGCAAGAAAAGTTAGGTCACTGAAACAGAGACCAGAGCTCAGACAACTTTCAAAAGTGAGAAAGTCTCAAAGAGCAAACAATATTGAGAAATTTTTTACTTACTCTGTAGCTTGCTGGTACCTTCTATTCTTGAGCTCCATGAGACTTGTGTAATAAATTATTTTCTGACTTGAGCTCATATCAAATTCTGACTTTCTTTTCCATGGCATTTTTGAATTTGAGGTCAAGGAAGGCTGGGAGGGGGAGAGTAAGACAGAGAGAGAGGGAAAGAGAGGGAGAGAGAGAGGGAGAGGGAGAGAGAGAGAGAGAGAGAAAGAGAATGGAACTGATTTTACTCATTTTTCTCTTTCAGATTTTCCAAAAATGTCAACACTTTCTTGACTCCCCAGACTGTACATACATCCTTTGCCTTAGTGGCAAAGTTAATCTAGATCCGTGCTTCTTTGAGCGTATTTCTGTTTTCTGTTCTCCTGTAATCTCTGCCAAGAAAAGCTAACATTTTTCATTGATATTTCTTAAGGACTCAATTCATGTATTTACAATCTGTAAAATTAGCAGACCTTTGGATCACTTCTCATTTTTAGATTTCTTTGTAAAACAAAAATAAAAACTAAAGATATTTAAAATTAAGGAGGTCTAGCTTTTAAAAGATCCTAACCACTGACATTTGTGCTGAATATTTAAAAATATTTTGAATTATTTCAAAATAGCCGATTAAGGACAAGATAATGGCTAACTTGATTTTTATCAGATTTGAAGCTTCATTTGATTTCACTTTAAGTAATTTTACTTACAAAAAATTAAGTGCCGGGGTCGGGCGGTGGCGCAGTGGGTTTAGCGCACGTGGCGCAGAGCACAGGGATGGGCGTAAGGATCCCAGTTGGAGCCCGTGGCCCCCCACCTGCGGAGGAGTCGCTTCACAGGCGGTGAAGCAAGTCTGCAGGTGTCTATCATTCTCCCCCCCTCTCTGTCTTCCCCTCTTCTCTCCATTTCTATCTGTCCTATCCAACAAAGAACAGCATCAACAATGATAATGATGATAACCACAATGAGGCTACAACAACAAGGGCAACAAAAGGGGGAAAAAATGGCCTCCAGGAGCGGTGGATTCATGGTGCAGGCACGGAGCCCAGCAATAACCCTGGAGGGAAAAAAAAGATTAAGTGCCACTAAATGGTTCCTTATGAACTTTTGAAAGTAAACTTTTTCCAGAGCTTGATTAATGTCAGTGCCTAATATCAATCTATGTTTAATGCCATTTTTTATTCCTAAGTAGTATTGAAATCAGGAAACAAAACCATGCTCACTTACTGGCATCTACACTGGGTTTTTTGAAAGGAAATGCATTTCACATGCACTCTTTCAGTAAGGATTTATTTAAAATGATGTTCCTCTACTTTAAAGCTCAATGCTCTTGCCATTTTGAACCATTTGCCTCATTAACTGCATTCATTCTAAAATACCTTTCAATTTAAAACGGGAGATAATTGTAATACCTTGAAGCAAATGAGATGTTATTGCAATAATTAAATCCAAAATGAGATGCAGATACTTTAGACCTGCTGCTGTTTCAACTAGTTAATAGCAAATAACATTTCCATTGGTCACAGTGATTTCTTTCTTTTCCAGTTGAGATGCAGTATTGCATACAAATTGTATTCTAATTTGCCTTACAAGAGGTAAAATGTGTATTAAGCTGTATCACACTATTTTAAATTAATGACTTTGCAAAAATTATATGACATCACACTCTCATTTCATACAAGTACATATCAGATTTAAGAAAATATTTCTAACAATAAGATTACTTGAATACTAAGTGTATTTTTTTTTTCACTGGAATCAGGATTGGTAGGATCAGGGATTTTGTCTCAACTCTCTCAAGCTTCATAATCTTTCAGTCTTTAAAATGTCCATTAACATTTTAGTTGTAGATGTGGAGCCTGTGGATATGATAGGTGTGTGGATGATTAGATTAAGAAAGGAAAGCAAGTGCTTTCACCTAATGGTAGATTGTTGTTCAAGGGAAGGTGGGAAGGGATATCACTTTCATCAAGGACACAGCTCCTATAGTACAGTAGCATACTGTATTTGTGTCCAACTGCATGCATAAAAGGAAATTTCTGTTTATAGAAATGATCTAAATATACAATAGGGTTTTTGAAGTAGTCATGACACATTCTTGCATAAAAGACATAGAAAAATGCATTGTGACATTTCCAACAGTCCACTATTTCTCTTGAAGAACTACTTTTACCAAGTAGAAGGTTGAAGTAGAAGTTTTTTTTTTCAGTTTAAACTATTAATGCTTCTCAGTCTAGAAAGCTAAAACCTATATTCTTCCTGTTTCTTATTTCAGTTATTTTCTGTGTCTTTCATTAATGCCTTTATCTTTCTAGTATTCAATAATTAGTTTAATAATAACAGTCACAATTCCAATAATAATTTCCAAAATATAATAATACTTATTGAACACTTACTGGGAACTAGATAACGGTTTTAAATGCCTTGAAAGATTATCATATCTAATTCTCACAACAAGTATATAAAATGGATGCTTAAATTATCTGTATTTTGTAAACAAAATAACCCAGAGACAATGGTATTTAAATAACTTACCTGCAGTCCTAGCACTATGCAGTCTGTAAACAACAAATTTGTCTGGCTCCAGAACTCAACCTTTCAACTGTTCTTGTCACTAGAAAGTCACAGGGGAATGACTAGTGGAAACTAGGATAGTATGATAACAATGAAGGTGTTCTTTTACTTAAAAGCATAAAGAGATAAATATAAACTATGACTTATGCTGTTACCATGAGAACCTGAATGTACTTCCATCTGTTACTTTCAAAATCCTTTTTCCTTAACCCCCCCTCCTATTTCATAAAATCAAAAACTTTGATGGAGAAAATTTAATTAATTTAGTCCCTGTTATCCTTTTCACCCTCAGACTGCTGTGAGTTTAAGTATAATACATTTTTTGGGGGGGGGCATCTCTTCACTGCTTTTCTGCCTATGCCAGATTTCTCCCTTCCAGCTCTATCTGTTTTCATAATAAGGGCAGTTGGTGTTATCTTTATCTTTCCAGATCCTAGATCCCCAATTCAAGATCTTATTTCTTCTGTCTGTGACCTGATTGTTTTTCTTTCTCTTTTATCCCTACTAGAATATTTTCTTATTTCTTAGACTCCTTTCCTCTCTAGAACATTGATAAACTGTTTTGTCTCTAATCCCCATTTTACAGTGCAGTGTATAGAGACAGCACATATAATTTCTGTTTTGTAGGAAGTTTTAAGGTTAGTTCTTTAGGAAAACAAACAGAATAAAAAAATTAACAAATAATGAGCATTGTGTAAATGCCAGCCTTGTGAAGGCTCAACTCAAAATGAAGTGGGAGCTTAAGTGAGCTTCCTAACATTCCCCACAACTAACTGCCCCTTGACTTCTGCATGGGTATTCATTCCCCTGCCAGCCTCCCTTTTTTTTTTTCTTCTTGGGACTGAGCCAGCCCAGCAAAGCTGATGAAATTTTAGCCCTGGGAAAATGAGGTTGATTTGGTTGGTGGGACAGCTATTAGCCCATTCCATTCAGAGAGTTCTTGCTGGTCCATTTCTCTTGTCATTCTCCATAACCACTCTGATTAATTTAGGCTTATGGTTTCAGTAATTATCCAACTTATATCTGCACAGTTATTCATCACATGACTAAAAGAAACATTTTTTTCTTCTTAATATGATAACTTGATTAAGATGAAAATTTTTGGTGGACTAAGCACTGAAAATGTTTTACCTAATGAGCTAGAGTTGGTAGGGATGACTTTCAGTGGAACATATTTTATTGAGAAGACATAGTTTTAGCATGACTTAATGTGTCAATGTTAACAAAAGATAACTTTAGGGTAAATACGCTTAAAGAGTAAGAACTAAAACTAAAATAATAATGATTGGGGCCAAAAACATTATTAATAAATCTACTAACTTCCTAAGTGAATTACATTTTTATGAAACTAAAGTTGAACCAGTTGAACTGGTTTAGTTTATGTATGGAACATCATTACCTTGCAATTTACCTGAATTCTTCAGAGATAAAAATCCTTTCATAAATAAAAAGGCAACAGTTTTTGATGACTGTGAATAAGAAGGCAAAGGGCATAACTATATTAGCAATTTTGGTCTTACTCTACACCACAGGCATTTCCATAGTTACTATTTCAGATTCATTCTAAGCTCAAATATATTTTGCATTTTAATAGCTTTACTTCTAATGCTAGAATACAAATGTGAATTTTTGCCTCCAGCATATTTCCTTCCCACCCTGTCAAAATCACTGGAAATCCATATTCTTCTCATTTCAAAAAATGAGAAGAATGTAGAGGTAAAAGTGAAAGAGTATAAAATAAACCGAATCTTATAAAAATGACAGTGACAGAAGTAGATTTATAAGAAGTAGTATTAAAAATAAAAAAAACAACTAAGAAAACACTAAAGAAATTAAACAAATCATAGTTTTTAGATAGTCAGACTAGTTGAGTGGATTCTGATTTTCTCCATTTACTTAGTAAAAGTTCTTCTGTCACTGTTGCTTGAAACACTTGCTAGGTAGCAGTTTGAAATGTTTATTTAAACCACTTGGCATTAGCTTATCATCTCTGATTTTCAGACATCAAAGAGTTGTAGTTTTAAAAGTAAAACCTGTTGCTTACCAGTGATCGTGCTAATTGCATGAAAGAATATTTTTTAAAATTCATTTTGGAACTTTACAGATTTTAGCCAGTTTATTATGAATGTGTAAATATCTCTTTGACATTCAAACTCTTTAAGAAATTCCGTTGATTTTTGTTTTGGATTAAGTCTGCTTTGTACCAAAAATAGCTGAAGGATATACTTTGGATCAGCAGATATTTCCTACTTCTCAGCCTTTTCTTTCAGAGCAAACTCAGGTTTATGGTCTACTTAGGGATAACAGATGACATCACCAATAGTAGCAATGGCAAGTTGGTAGAAACAAAAGACTCAGAAGTAAATGGATTAAGCACTTCTCCACATTTCTTTTTTTTTTCTTTGTAAGCAAACTATTCAGAGAATAATTTTTCATAATCAAATGACTAGGGTGCTTACCGTTAGTCTAAATCTACTTGCTCCCACTACTGATACAATATCTCCATATCTCCCTTAAATTTGGGCCTTTCCAGTTTTCTCTTTTGTCTATATACTATAGTTTAGGTTTTTTAATTCCCAAATATGCCTTCTGTGATAGCAAAATAATTCCTGTATTGACTATTGTAACCATTGTGTATGTGTTGACTGTTGTAGAGTCTCTACCTAATTATTTTTCTCTCTATCCATTGTTCTCTGATTCTAATGGTTAAAATTTTAATTCTACCTTTAAGTATTTCATTTGCATTTAGAAATTCATTTATTTCTCATTATGATTCTTCCACTGTTACATATCTTGGTAAAAGATTGCATTATTTTTATATACTATATAATAAGTGCCCATCTACCAACTTTCTTTTAAACTAAACACTCCAATTCCTTTCCTTTTACTATTGACACAGAGTTCTGTCTCTTTTCAGTATAAAATAGAGATGGTAAATTGCAGGCATGAGGTTCTTGATGAAACACAGGTATATGGGATACATCTTGCAATGGCAAGAGTTGACTTTTATATGGAATGCACATTTGAATTTTTGTAGATAGAAGAGTAATTAACAAATATGTTATAACACACTTCTAGATATGTAGAAAAATCACATTGTACATGTGTCCTTATCTATAAAATGTAAATAGTTACTTGGGAGTTTCTGTAACAATTGACTTTCTTTGTGGTTAATACCTTTAATTTCTGATAGTCTTTTGAATTTCACAAAGAAAAAAGAATTTTTTTTTTCCTCTAGGGTTATTGCTGGGCTCGGTGCCTGCACCATGAATCCACTGCTCCTGGAGGTCATTTTTCCCCCTTTTATTGCCCTTGTTGTTGTAGCCTCGTTGTGGTTATTATTATTACCATTGTTGATGTTGTTCATTATTGGATAGGACAGAGAGAAATGGAGAGAGGAGGGGAAGACAGAGAAGGGGAGAGAAAAACAGACACCTGCAGACCTGCTTCACCGCCTGTGAAGTGACTCCTCCTCAGGTGGGGAGCCGGGAACCGGGATCCTTAAGCCGGTCCTTGCGCTTTGCGCCGCATGCGCTTAACCCACTGAGCCACCACCAGAACCCCACAAAGAAAATTTTTAGCCATATTGTTTTCAAAATAAGGAGGATTATTTGGTGTAGTTTTTTCATAACCTCTGCAACATTTTTTAACAACAATAAACCCCCACAAATATAAGAGAGAACATGCCCCAAAGTGTGATGGTTATTTGAGTATGCAAGATATTTTTTGTTCAGAGGTATTTGCCAATAGTGTGCTTTTCTTCTCTCTTCTTTGTTAAGAATTTTTTTTAAGTTTTAAAAATTTTACTTAAATTATTTATTACTGGATAGAAACAGAAATAGAGGTGAAGAAGAGGTAGAGAGGGAGAGAGACAGAGAGACACCTGTAGCTCTACTTCACTCCTTGTGAAGCTTTCCTCCAGTAAGTGAGGACCAGGGACTTGAATAGAGGTCTTTGTGAACTATAATGTGTATGTGCTTAAGCAGGTTTGCCACTGCCTGGTCTCTCTCTTTTTATTTATTTAATATTTATTTATTTATTCCCTTTTGTTGCCCTTGTTGCTTTATTGTTGTAGTTATCATTGTTGTTATCGATGTCATCTTTGTTGGATATGACAGAGAGAAATGGAGAGAGAAAGGGAAGGCAGAGGGGGGAGAGAAAGACACCAGCAGACCTGTTTCACCGCTTATGAAGACCTGCTTCACTGCTTATGAAGGGACTCCCCTGCAGTGGGGGAGCAGGAGGTTGAGAGAGGAACCTCATAACATACTATATAGAGTGGTTAAACCAACAAGAAGAAATATTGGAGAAATGAACTAGGACAAGAGTTTAGCTAAAAGCCTCCCAATTGCTGAACAACAAAATAGTGAGGTCAACATCGAAACACTAGTTAAGGAAATAGTCACAGGATTGAGTAAAGAGTTTGAAAGAATTGTCATCAGAAATACAGAGGCAACAAATGAAACTCTGGAAGGAAACACTAAGTATCTCAAGGTTATCAGAGAGCTGAAAGCTGAAATAGCTGAGCAAAGAACACAACTAGCTGAACAAGCTAAAACAGTATGAGAACAGGGTAACACAATAAAGTTCAGAAAACAGTAGAGGGAAGAGAGAATAGAATAAATGAGGCTGAAAACAGTATTAGCAAGATCAAGGACAATTAGAGGCAACTAAAAAAGAAGTAGATCTCAAAAAGAGATTAAGAGATACTGAAACCTATGCAGTGACTTCAAAATAAATAATATACACATTATCGGCTTACCTGAGGAATAAAGAGAGGGAGGGGAATTAAGCAGTCTTCAGAACATAATAGCTGAGAACTTCTCTAGTCTAGACAACTTAAAAGACATAAAGGTTCCAGAAGCCCAGAGGGTCCCAAACAGAATTAACCCAGACTTAAAGAAACCAAGGCACATCATAGTTAATATGAACAGGAATAAGGATAAAAAAAGTATCCTGAAGGCTGCAAGAGAAAATCAGAGTCACCTACAGAGGAAAACCTATAAGATTGGCAGCAGACTTCTCCACACAAACACTACAGGCCAGAAGAGAATGGCAAGATACCTGTTGAGTACTCAATGAGAAAGGCTTTCAACCAAGACTTCTGTATCCTGCTAGACTATCATTCAGACTAGGTGGAGGCATTAAAAACCTTCCCAGACAAGCAACAGTTGAAAGAATCAACTATGAACAAACCTGCCCTGAAGGAAGTTCTGAAAGATCTCTTATAAACAGACCACAATAAATATACTATATGTCAGAACACTCTAAAAGTCTATAAGAATGGTGTTAAAATATCTTCAATTTTGATATCAATAAAAGTTAATGGCCTATTAAAAATCACAGAGTAGGAAGAAGGATCAGAAAACCCAACAATATGCTGTCTACAGGAAACCCGCCTAACTCAACAAGACAAACACAGACTCAAAGTGAAAGGATGGAAAACTATCACACAAGCCAATGGCCCACAAAAAAGGACAGGAGCAGCTATTCTCATATCTGATACGATAGACTTTAAAATAGATAAAATTTAAAAAGATAGGGATGGACACTACTTAATGCTCAGAGCATCAGTCAATCAAGAGGACTTAACAATTATTAACATCTATGCACCCAATGAGAAGCCATCTAAATACATCAAACATCTACTGAAAGAACTCCAGCAATATATTAACAGCAACACAGAAATAGTAGGGGACTTCAACACCCCACTCTCTCAACTTGACAGATCAACTAGGCAGAAAATCAATAAAGACATGAGGGAGCTAAATGAGGAGATAGATAAACTAGAATTGTTTGACATTTTCAGAGTTATTCATTCCAAGAAACTTGTGTACACATTTTACTCAAATCCACATGGGTCATTCTCAAGGATATATGATACTTAACAACTACTGGGTCAAAGAGGAAATAAAGGAAGAAATCAAAATGTTTCGAGAGGTCAGTAAAAATGAAGACACGAGCTATCAAAATATTTGGGACACAGCTAAGGCAGTACGGAGAGGGATGTTCACAATCATACAAGCACACATTAGGGAACAAGAAAAAGCACAAATAAACAGCCTGATTGCACACCTTAAAGACCTAGAAGGAGAACAAAGGAACCCTAAAGCAACCAGAAGGATAGAAATCACTAAAGTTAGGGCAGATATCAATAACATTGAAAATAAGAAAACCATACAAAAGATCAACAAAAGTAAATGTTGGAGACAAAGGGGGAGAGAAAAATACTTGCAGATCTGCTTCACAGCCTATGAAGCAACCCCTCTGTAGGTTGGGAGTGGGGGGTGGGGTGTGGGGGCTGAAACTGGGATCCTTACTAGTGTCCTTGCACTTTGTGCCATGTGCGCTTAACCCACGCTACTGCCCAACTCCCTATTCTAAAACTTCTATGTGCTATTTTCAATATCACTCTTTCTCCATCCTTCTAAATTTATTAAAGGAAAAGAAGGAACATTTTGGCAATTATGTGGGCACTTGATGCATTTTGATTTAAGTGTTCTATTTGGTTCAGAATACACAAAATCACTCCAGGACTCTATAAACCAGTCATTTTTCATTAGGACATCATTGATTACAATGTACAGAAGAGAAATGAGTATAAGTGATGTAATAAAAAGTTAGCTTTTGCATAAGTGTGTAAAAATGTAAAAAAATGAATAACTAGTAGTTCAGTAGGTGCAGGATTGACTATCCTAACACAGAATGTCTATAATGGTGTATATATTGTGGGAGGGAGAGAGGCAGGCTACCAGAGCTTTGATTTTTGAGTATTTATGAATTATAGCTAAATGCAAATTATCTTTCTTACTTAGATCTCCCTTTTTATTGCTGTTTTTGCTAGTTCTGTAATATACACATATATATACATTTATATAATTTTTATTAATAAAAAGAAAACTGATTAAAAACCATAGGATGAGGGGTACAACTCCATATAATTCCCACCACCAGAACTCCACATCCCATCCCCTGCTCTGATAGCCCTCCTATTCTTTATCCCTCTTGGATTATGGACCCAGGATCATTATGGGTTGCAGAAGTTAGAAGGTCTGGCTTCTGTAATAGCTTCCCTGATGATCATTGGTGTTGACAGGTCAATCCATACTCTCAGCCTGTCTCTCTCTTTCCCTAGTGGGGTGGGGCTCTGGGGAAGCAGGGCTCCTGGACACATTGGTGGGGTCTTCTGCCCAGGGTAGTCCAGTTGACATCATGTTAGCATTTGGACCCTGGTGGCTGAAAGAGGAGTTAACATATAGAGCCAAACAAATTGTTGACTAATCATGAACCTAAAGGCTGGAATAGTTCAGATGAAGAGTTGGGGGGGGGGTCCTCCATTTTGTAGATAGTTAGTAGGCCTATTTTAGTTATATTCTAAAGTTATATTCTATATTCTAAAGTCCATGGATATACTAGTTATTTATTTATTTTCTGATCCTGAAATCTGATATTTAGGTGGATCCAAGTTATTGTATGGGGAGATGATGTCATGGTTGGAAAAAGGACCAGAAAGCTGGATCAGAGAAGAGAGCAACTCCCAAATATGGGGAAGGTGTATAAACATTGTTGATTGTAAACCCCATCCATTTGATGTGATCTGATCTGGGGCCCATATTCATCTTAGGAGCCTATGTGACCTCTGCATCCCTGCTGAGCTCACATTCTGTGGTCATGAGTAGGAATGTTTGAAGGTGCCCCAATTTCAGAACCTGTCTTTCTCAGGTGGAAGATAGAGTATGTTGTCCAGCCTCCCTTTGGAGGATGGAACATTCTCTACTGTGGTTGACCCATGTTCAGGGCAAGGCCCTATGGGGAGACCCACAGGGGTCTGTTGTGTTTTTCCTGATACAGATGACTGGTAACAATGGAGAGAGGGATTTATTTGAGATATAGGCCCATCATGTTTGTTTGGGAGTCTTAGGATTCCCTGAATAGGGCCCCAGCTGATGGGTTGGCTTGATAGTGACTAAAGAGTCACCATTAAAGTATGCCATTCTCATGCCCTTATTTAGCTTTTGCTGTCCTTACTTTGATAAGGTTAAATACAGCTATATATTTATTAGGTTTATTTGCACATGCCGAAATTTATGTCTCAGCTTAGTTTTACTTTCTTGTTGGGAAGTATTGGGAAGCCAGATTGTGTCAGATCACAAAACTGACTTATACCTGTTCATTAATTCCTAATGCCATATTTGGTGTTATCACATGGGTAGCTTGAAGTCACCATGATAGTAGTAGTTAGACAACAGAAATTGATGAATCCTACAGAGCGCTTTCTTCTTCCACCTGATCTCTACCTCTTGTCCTCTTGCCCCAGGAAAATCAGCTAGATGCTTTCCTACACATCGCTGCTTTTAGTTCTTCTATTATGAAGTCTGCTGAAGCATTTGGGAGAATTCTGAAGTCTGCATCTCAGTAAAATAATTTAGTCTCCTGTTCCCTAGAGATAAGCTCTGACTTTTGGAAGTGATTTATTCTCCAAAAGCCTATAAACTTAAGATTCAAAAATTTTCTTTACGTAGGATTTATAAATTTTCTCATGTTCCTTATTTCCATAAAAAGACCTTGTGGTATAGCTGGCTTTCTTAATTTCTCACTTAGTTGCTTATCTTTCCACATAATAGTCAGCAGTTTTTAAGTTCTACCCAAGGATCTGTTGTTTGAAGTGGTCCTCTTGTAAAAACTGCCAGTGTATTTTATAGCATATTTATAAATATAACTTGGACAATTTTTCAATTAAGGATCGTCTTTAAGGGAAATGTGTACTTTTGCTATATCAACAGTTTTAGATATTAAGTATGCATAGCACCTAAGAATTACATTATAGAAATAGATCTATAGATGATTCACATCATCTTATAGTAATTCCAAATTTAAAGCCCCAGTTATAGATGCCAACATAATGTCAATGAAAGCACTGACGTTAAAATAAACATATTTTTGAATGCCACATCAGAACAAATTCTGATTGCTGAATGTCTTAGTTTCAAATGAAAATTATTTTATAGAAATTCTTCCTGGAAATATAACATAAAAATTAGTTTTTGTGCATAGAAGGCTTGGAGGTTAGAGTATTATGCAGAAAACTGAGAAGTGTTACACTTGTACCTACTGTATTTTACTGTTTACCATAAACCATTAATCTTCCCAATAAAGTAAAAATAAAAAAGTACAGAGGGAATATATTGGACGAAAAGTGATTTCACTTATAAGTCACTTGGTTATAAGAGAATTCAAGTTTTCAGGTACTGGTAAAGAACTGGAAGCATCTAGGTTTTTCTGGTTTTTTTTGTTTTGTTTTGTTTTGTTTTGTGATTGGGGATTCAGTTGGAGTTGACTTTTTCAAATAGAGACAGAAGAAAGAAAGGGAAAGATACTATAGCATGAAACTTCCTTGAGCCTGGATTGTGTGTGTGTGACAAAGTAGGTATCTTGCTGGAACATTGTGTTTGTGTGTGTGCTTTAATTAGTGATTTGATAATTAATTGTTTATATGATATGATAAGAAGATTACAGAGGTGTAGTTCCACACCCACCACCAAAGTTTTGTGAACCACTGTCTTCCCCCCCCCAAGATAACCACCATACTACTCACAACATATCTGAGATGATTTGATCACTTTTTAAATTTTGCAAGTTCATGTATTTCAATTACTTATATTCTACATATGAGCCAAACCATCTGGTATTTGTCTTTCACTTCCATTTTGTTTTAAAATGTATGATGGGGGCAGACAAATAGTTCACTGGCTAGTGAACAGAGGGAGTGCTACACTATCACTAATGAAAGCTCAGTTACTATGCTGTCTCTCTCTGTTTTCTATCTCTCCTTCTCCCTTTCCCTCTCCTCTTCTTCTTCCTCTTTCTCTTCTTCTTCCTCTCTCCTCCTTTATCTGGTGTGGAGTGGTGAAATTGCATATCTACGAGGTGCAAGTTCCTACCTTTTCCTACTTCATACTTGCTACCAATGACACCAAAAAAAAAAAAAAAAAAAGAAAAGAAAGAAAGAACTATATTGATTAAAGGAATCTTCATATCACTAATCATATTTAACAAGATTAAAGAAGTTAACCTGCTTGGGTCAGAGAACTATTTTTACTGTGTACAGTGCATATTTTACCATGCACATGACCCAAGTTTAAACTAGCTACCACGGGATTGCTACAAATAAGGGTAGGTTCAGTATGTCATGTCAGTTTGTTTACTGAATTTCTCATCTGTCTGTCTGAATATAAAATGAACCCAGCCTAAAAAAAGTGAGATCACCATGTCTGAAAGTTTCCTGGCCTCACAAAAATAAATACATCAATAAAAATCATTAAAATAAATCAATAAAGATGACCATATTTTATAATTATATAAAGTAATGAAACCACAATATGGGTCAATAATATTATGTAAATTCCATTGCCATATTGAGTGAGAAAAATATGAAAAAAATTAGTTGGATAGTTTGGTCAAGAAGATATGAATCCAGAAATTAGAATGAGTATCATTAGAAGAAATTATACATCATATTCCAGAAAGCTAAGGCTATAATGTAGTAATAATTCTAAGAATGTTTAGCCTACTTTAATTTTTCAGCCTTTCTAAGTGTTAAATCTCTTCAGTCTACCTTGAATAATTAAAGAAATGTGTTGTCAGATGTTTTTATTAACCAGGTATGTCAGTGGTCCTTAAATGTTAAGTACCACAAATCATAGCAATGCTTTACACAGATGTAGACTTCTGGTTCTACCATGAATCTACTGATTTGGAACTTCTAATGATCGGGGCCCACAGATATAAAATTTAGAAAACATCAGAATTGATACAATTGAACCATTGGTTATTTAGAGATGTTCTACTTTCTGTTAATATTATGAGGGAGCATCCAAGTATATTTTTAGAAACACTAATATATGTTCTGGTGCCGCTGTCAGTTCTAGTTACAATGTTCTACTAATGACTCATTGAACAAGTCCTATGTCATTAAGCCTTTTGTCTTTTCTTAAGTTGTTTTTCTTGCTGAAATTCCCTTTTCTTTGTATTTACTAACTGGGCTCATGTTTGTCTTTCAAGACCCATCTCATAGTTCTTCTCTATTGGGGAATCTTTCATAGCTCACTCAGTCAAACCCTGTTTCTGTAAGACATGACCATATTACAGCTTTCATCACAAAATATTTTGCATCTATACGGAATTTTTTGCTTATTATGCAAATGCTATTGTATGAACTAGAAAAGGATTTTGCAAATGATGGTCCATGGGTAAAATCCAACCCTATACATTTTATAAATACTGTATAATAGAAACAGTTATGTCCACCTGATTACACACATTATCATTATCCACTGCTTTAAAATTTCTGTTGTGCTGTAAGAACAGAGTTGAGTAATGGCCACTGCAATGAAAGTACTTCAAAACTTAAGATATTTACCATATTTGTATCCTAAATGTGTGCAGTATCATATTCTAATTATATATTAGTATTTAATTAGTAACCCCTAAAGTTAATTAAGTATGATATATATACTAATACTATGTATTAGTATTTAATTGATTGTGATACCCTATAATTTAAGATTATTAGTGACAAGGAACTAGTTGGGTACTATGTGTTTCTCATTCTACTAAAAGGTAAAAATAAAACATTTCCCCTTTCTATATTAGCTTTTTTTTTTAGTCCCTGTCCTTGATGTTACTTGGTAATGGAAAATGCTTGTTGTCTGCTTTCTACAATGTAATAATCAACATAGTACTGAATACTTGATGTATAGTTGGTATAACTGATTTTTTTTTCATTTCCTGAGCCTTACTGTTCCAAGCTGATTTTTTCAGATAAAGACAGTGAGAGAGAAGGAAAGATACCATAACACTGAAGCTTCCAAGTCTAAACATGGGCCACATGGATGACAAACGATGCACTATTCAAGATGAGATTTCTTTCTGACACTGAATAAATTTAAACTTAATTTAAATTAATGTAAAACTAATTATAGGGCATGGATACCATACTGAGTAATTATGTACATAGAATAATAGATTTGTATATCATCTAAAGAACAAACTGCATATAGTAAGAGTGAGAGAAATTAATTTAATGTGAGCCATATTCCAAAATCTGTAATAGAACTCTAATGTCTTTGTTCTGTGATTATTTTTATGCTGGAAAGATATGAAATGACTAACTGTACTAAATACTCTAAGATTTGATGTAAAATATTTGAAACAAATTCTAAAAGTTAGATGAGGATTCTTAAGGATATAAATACTTTTCTCAAGTTTCCATTTTTCTTCTGATTTGTCAGTATCTCCATTTATGAAATGGCATGCATTCAAATAATAAATGGTGCGAAGGTAAATGTGAAAGAAAAGATCAGACATGTGCAAAGATTCACAAGTACCTTCAACATATGACTTAGGTTGTATGTATTGAAGTTGGGCATGTGGTAATTATGAAAGAAGAAAGAATGAATGAACTACTTTTTAAAAAAAATATTTATTCCCTTTTGTTGCCCTTGTTTTTTTATTATTATACTTATTATTCTTTGTTGTATGCTTTACATTGGGTTCTAGTTCTCCCCCGCCAAGAGAATTGGATCAGTCCAGTTAATTTCGCGGGCCCGCTTGGCCCCGCCCCAAGGAACCCTGAGAGAGGGTTCCTGAGTTCGAGAGTTCCAGAGTTTTTCAGAGTTACAGAGTAAGAGAGAGTTCCACAGTTGAAGAGTTTCAGAGTTCCAGAGTTAAAGAGTTCCTGAGTTCCAGAGAGAGAGTGAGAGAGTTAGACAGTTGGAGAGTTCGAGAGTTGGAGAGAGTGCTTGCGAGAGGGTTCCTGAGTTCCAGAGTTCCTGAGTTGCAGAGTAAGAGAGAGTGCTTGCGCCACCGCAAAGAGACAGCAGAGTTCTGTTTGGTGATTAGTTTGTCTTAGTTTATGAATCGTTGTTCCTGAATAAAGAAATACAGCTTCCCTGCCCAGCCGTATGTCTCTGGTCGTCTCTGTTACCCGCCCGTGAAGCTAGCCCGGCCGGCTGGAGCCTAAGAATTTTAACAACAATTGTTGTCATTATTGATATCGTTGTTGGATAGGACAGAGAAAATGGAGAGAGGAGGGGAAGACAGAGAGGGGGAGAGAAAGACACCTGCAGACCTGCTTCATCTCTTGTGAACTGACTCCTCTGCAGGTGGGGAGCCAGGGCTTGAACCGGGATCCTTAAGCTGGTCCCTGCCCCACTCCCAAAATTGACTACTTCTGGGTGTATTATTGCTAGTAATGAAGAGATGAAGGACTTTCTTGATTCACCAATTTACTTATGTAGTTCTCATCTCTTGACTTGTATTTACTGAACTTTTTAAAAGTTTCATTTTGCAAATGAATTTATTTGATAAGAATCCTTTAGTTGTGGAAAATGCAATATCAAGGGATGATTGTGCATTTTTATGTTTAAGCCTCTACATCTGCTTTGAAGCAGAAGTAAGAGACAGATATTTTATATGTTGGGGATAAGAGACTGTTCATTGCCTAGAGCAATGCATAAAGGTTGAGCCCTGATAATGGGCAGCACTGGAACTCCATGGTAGAGTGATGCTGCTGATACCTCTTCTCTTTCTTAGTCTGGCTCTCCCTCTCTCAAAAAAATGTAACAACTGAAAAAATTGCCCTGGGGTGGTCACTTATCAGTGATACCACATATATATAAAGACCTGGGTTGGTTCCTTGACACAGCAAATAAAAACAAAACTAAAAATATACCTACCATTTGATGGCATGAATAATGTTAGAAGACAAGATGTTTCTAATTTTGCCTTACAGAGACTAGAGAGATAAGATTGTAATTGGATATTATGTTTCACTGAGTTCTTAGACCTGTCCTCTCAACTACATAGACAAAACTCAGATTAGCAAGGTGAGAATAATAGTTTTCTTTTTTTAGTATTTTATTTATTTATTTATTTATTTTGGATAGAGACAGAAAGAAATTAAGAAAGGGGCAGAGAAAGAGTGACACTGCAGCACTGCTTCATTACTTGCAAAGCTTTTCATCTGCAGGTGGGGACCTAGGCTTGAATCTAGGTCCTTATTCATTGTAATGGGTGCGCTCAACCAGATGTGTCTGTGTTAGTTTTCTTTGTAATGGTCATTTGAATGAGCTATGTTGTCATTTTATTTTATTTTATAAATTTTAATTTACAAAAAGGAAACACTGACAAAAAGCATAGGATAAGAGGGGTACAACTCCACACAATTCCCATCACCAGAATTCTGTATCCCCTCCTCTCCCCTGATAGCTTTCCTATATTTTTAAAAATTTATTTATTTATAAAATGGAAACACTGACAAGACCATAGAATAAGAGGGGTACAATCCCACCACCAGAACTCTGTGTCCCATTCCCTCCCTTGATAGCTTTCCTATTCTATTTTAAATATATTTATGTATTTTCCCTTTTGTTGCCCTTGTTGTTTTTCATTGTTGTTGTTGTTGTTATTGATGTCGTCGTTGTTGGATAGGACAGAGAGAAATGGAGAGAGGAGGGGAAGACAGAAAGGGGGAGAGAAAGATAGATATCTGCAGACCTGCTTCACTGCCTGTGAAGGGACTCCCCTGCAGGTGGGTAGTGGGAGGCTCCAACCGGGATCCTTAAGCCGGTCCTTGCGCTTTGCACCACGTGCGCTTAACATGCTACAGACAGCTTTCCTATTCTTTAATCCCATGAGAGTATGGACCTAGGGTCACCATAGGGTGCAGATTCTGTTTCTTAGCATGGGTTAGCATTCAACTTAAATTATCACCTCAGTATGTGTTCTCTGTTTACTTGTAATTTACATAATTTGTATATATCTCTAACTCTAGGTCATTAGATAAATGTATAAAATATACCTAAGTATATATTAAAATGTAAGTATCTATATGTTAAAAATGTAATTTTCTTGTTTTAATATTTTATTTATGGATTGATTGGATAGAGACAGAGAAATTGGGAGGTGAGAGGGAGATTGAGAAGGAGAGAGAAAGAGAGATACCTGAAGTACTGTTTTGCCACTCATGAAACTTCCTCCTGCAGGTGGGGACCAGGGGTTTGAACACCTCTAGGTCTTTGCATTTGGTAACACGTGTCTTCAACTGGGTGTAACATCATTCATCCCCCAAACATTCTTTTCTTTTTCTTTTTTTAATTTTTATTTAAAATGCATCATTAAAAAAGAATTGATGGTAGATGACTTGCTATAGCAACATAGTACTGTTACATTAGTAAAAGATACTAATTTTCTTTTTCCTTTTGCAAACTTATTTTAGAGTGGGGAACTCATCCTCCCTCCTTTTCCCCAGAGTCTTTTTGCTTTGATATGATAAACTTTGTCCAGTCCATGTTTCACTTTGTTCCATCCATCCCTTTATATATTAAGTCCAGCTTATAAGTGAGATCATTTAGTATTTGTCCTTCTCCTTTTGGCTTATCTAGCTTAACATGATATCTTCAAGTTTCATTCGAGATCATGCAAAGGGGATGACTTCATCATTTTTGACAGCTGAGTAGTATCCAGTCCTGTATATATACAGCTTTTTTAGCCACTCATCTGATGTTGGACATCTAGGTTGCTTCCAGGTTCTGGCAATTACAAATCATGTTGCTATGAACATAGGTATATGGGGATCTCTTCTGTGGGTGTTTTTGTTTCCTTTGGGTATATCCCCAGGATAGGAATTGCTGGATCATAGGGTAGGTGGATTTCTAGTGTACTGAGAAGTTTCCAAACTGCTTTTCATGACGGTTGGATCATTTTACATTCCTACCATCAATGTAGTAGTATCTCTTTTCTCCCACATCTTCTTCAACATTTGTTGTTTCTGTCCTTTGTAATGTATTACATACATTCTCATAGGTGTAAAGTGGTATTTCATTGTTATCTTTATTTGAGTTTCTCTGATTGTCAGTGACTTTGAACTCTTTTTCGTATATCTGTTGGCCTCTGAATCTCTTCCTAGGTTAAATTTCTGCCCATGTCCTGGCATCATTATCTAATGGAGTCGCTTGTTTTCTTGGTGTTGAGCTTGCTGAGCTCTGTATGTGTTGTGGTTATCAGTCTTTTGTTTTTATGTGTTTTGTGTAAATATATTCTCTTCTACTGTAAAATGTCTTTCTGATTAGCTGGTGATATCCTTTGCTGTATAGATGCTATTAAGTTTGATATAGTCCCATTGGTTTACTTTTGCTTTTAAATTTGAATCCTTGAACTCTTTTTTGAAGCATAGGTCATAAAGTATCCTGCCACTGTTATTTCTATATATTTGATAGTTTCTGGCCTAATATTCATGTCCTTGATCCACTTAGAGTTGACTTTTGTGCGTGGCTATATGTGATATTTCAATTTCATCTATCTACATATTTCAATTGAAATTTTCTAACACCATTTGTTGAAGAGACTCTCCTATTTCCACTTACTGGTTTGAGCCCCTTTGTCAAAAATTAATTGGCCATAAATGTGTGGGCCTATTTCTGGATCCTCAATTTTATTCCACTGGTTTATGTGTCTATTTCCGTACCAGGCAGTTTTGATTACAGTAGCTCTGAAGTGTAGCTTAGGTTCAGTAATGTAATGCCTCCAGCCTTGTTCCTTTTTATCAAGATTACTTTGGCAATCCTGGGGATTTTTTTGGTTCCAGATAAATTTTCGTAACTTTTGTTCTATTCTTTAAGGAAATTTGTCGGTATTTTGGTGGGGATTACTTATGATGGAGTGATTCTTAAAATACTTCCTTAGCAGAGTCCATCACAAAAGGTCATATACATATATTACAGTTAACTCAAAGAGGACAGTCTTATATCCCACTTTCCCTAGGTGTCTATAATTTTTGAAGATAAGTGGTTATAATCTGTGTTCTCTATCACATGAAAAATGTACTACTTACATATATATATATATATATATATATACATATATATATATGAAGTCTGATGCATTTGACTGTGGAAATAGTGCTAAAAGAAAGGGAGAGAGGATAATTTGTTATCATATATGAATTGGAATATACTTTGGGGCTAAGACTTGTAGGATTTATGAAATAGAATTTAACTTGTATATTAAATATTAGCACTTAGTAATTCTTTCAGGAAGTATTTTCTATCTATTAATGCTACGCATTAACCATATGGAAAAGCATAATACACACTGCTTACCATCTAAAGCAATAATTCTGAACTAGAGATTATTATGCTCACAATAAAACATGTGGTAGGTTATATGCAGGGTTTTCTCAATGTCACATTTGAGGGAAAGTTATGGCATCTAGTGCATTTAGTGTCATTTGATGATACTGCTAGACATTCTGTAATACACAGAACCCTTCCCATCCCGTTTCCATCAAGGAGATATCAGGATCAGTAAATATTGCCAAGGTTGACAATTTTGTATCTAGATATTAAAAATGTAAGTGAATGTTTGCATGGATCAAGAATCTCTCTTATAAGTATATATGAATCATTAAAGAAATAACATCATACACATGTTTATTTTTATTCAGCTTGTTTTATATACTACTAATTTTATGTGTTGGTACAGCAAATGATGCACTTTCGATGACCTTCTTTTTCTTTTTTTTATTTTATTGATTTAGTAGTTATCAACAAGACTGTAGGATAAGAGAGATACAATTCCACACAATTTCTACCACCAGAGTTCCATATCCCAAGCCCTCCAATAGAAGTTTTCCTATTCTTTATCCTTCTTGGAGTATGAACTCAGGATCATATGGAGTGCAGAGGGTGGAAGATCTGGCTTCTGTAACTGCTTCTCCAGTAGACATGGGCATTGGCACGTCGATCTATACTCCTAACCTGTTTCTATCTTTCCCTACAGGGGTGGGGTCTGTAGAGGTGGGGTTCCAGGGTACAGTGGTGAGGTCATTTGTCCATCTGCAACTTGGTGTCTGAAAAAGCATTAAGATACAAAGCAGAACAATTTTTTTAAAATAATCAGGAACCTAAAGGTAAGAATAGAGCAGATGAAATGTGGGGTCTCCATTTTGGAAAAGGCTAATAGTCTATTTTACATATAGTCCAAGGGTCCCATGACTCTACTAATTTTTGCCTGAGCCTGACAATTAACATGCAGGTGGGCCAAAGGTATTGTCTGGAAGAGATGGTGTCAGAGTTGGAAATAGGACTAGAAAGCTGTATCAGGGAAGAGAGTAGTTCCCAAAAATGGGAAAAATATGTAAATACTGTTAATTGTAAACCCCAGTGGATTTTAAATGGGGCCCATATCCAGCACAGCAGCCTGGGTAACCTCTAGATCCATGTAAGTCTGAGCTTGCTTTCCATGCTCATAGCTAGGAACATTGTAAGTTGCACTCATTTCAGGACCCATCTTACTTGATTGGCAGAGTATGTTGACCCAACCTCCCTTCAGAGAGTGGGGCAGTCCCCACCATTGCGATACATTGAGGGCAAGGTCCTGTAGAGGGCCACAAGATGGTCCATTTTGTTCCTGATAGAGATGACCAGCGATGGTGGAAAGAGAGATCTGTTAGACGTCTAGGCCCTTGATGACTATTTTTAATAATCGCATAAGTGTCACGTTACTATATTAGGCTTTGTTTCCATGCATTGACACTTTCAGCTTTTGTTGCACAGATTCCAAATTCTTTACTAGAAAAACGATTTTTAACTTCAGCCTGGGGAATATAAAATTAAATTAAATGCTCAGTGGACTTTTATTGACTTTTGGGCATGGGCAAAATATAGGTCAGCTGCAGGTCAATTCTTTAAATCTCAATAGTTTATTGTCTTGGTGAGGAAATATCTAATTTAATAAAGTCTTACTTATGGTGAAAACAAGCTTTTATACTTCCTGGACACTAGCAACATCTTTTAAATTAATAATTGATCCTTCTTCTCCATTAAAAACTCCCATAAACCTCTGTGTTAGAATTAAACAAAAAGTAAATAAATAGCTATGACATAATAATCTGAACTCTCCCATGTCAAAATAAGAGAATTTTTAACTGGCTCTGTGTCTCTTTGTTTCTTAGATTTATGACTATGGCAGAGCTAGGCTACCACATGAAACAAACAAGCACAGTTAAACAAAAATGAATTGTCTATAAAAATTTAGGTGCCTTAAAGAGTTTTTTTTATGAGTAGACTTTCCATTCTACTCTGTTACTTTACCTTTTGACAATGGGAAAATATTTAAGAGCCATTTGTATAACTGATCAAGAAAGTTTTCTAGCAGTTTGTTAGGTAGTAATAATATAAATAAGAGCAGGAGTGTGTTCTTGTGGTCCAGGAAGTAGCATAGTGGATAAGGCTTTGGACTCTAAAGCATGAGGTCATGAGTTCAATCCCCAGCAGCACTGAAGTGATGTTTGGTTCTTTCTCTCCTATCATTTCTTACGAATAAATAAATAAACTCTTAAAAACATAAGAGCAGGACATGGTCTATACACTTGATATATATCAATAGCAATATTTGTTAGTTTTCCATGTCTATCATATGAGTAAAATCATATGGTACTTGCCATTCTTCATTTAGCTTATTTCATTAAGCATAATCTCCTTCAAGGTTCATACAACCTATGGACTATACGGTCTTTTAGAGGTTACTGGAAAGGAAAGGGTGAAGGGCTGGGTTAGTTAGGAAAAAGGGGACAAGTGCATATTGAAGAATAAAAATTATATGTTTGGGTTTGAACTTAAAAAGTATATACATTTTGGTATTCTGTGTTGCACATCTGGAATTTGTACATATAACATAATTACTATGATAAAAGTAGAAATTTAGTAATAATCATTATTATAAAGCTATGCATTATAGTCACCATGCATGTCAGAATTTCTGTATTGTTTTTGTTTAATAATATAGCCTATAGTTTCCATGAATGCACTTATCAGACATCATGACTTACTGGGAGCCTGTGAATTGTGTTGACAGTGGTCATGGGACACATAACAAAATTTCATAGATGAGCAATGGATTGATGAGATATGCTTGGCAGAAGGTTAATGAAATTCAAGAACATTGTGACATAAACTTGCATCACAAATTTCAGAAAGACAAAGTCCGTATCCTTCTAGCTGTTTGTTGGAGGATCTGTGGAAAACAAAGAAACAAACAAAAACATTGGTTCAACCTAGAATTTAGTGAAAGCTGTAGGATATATTGATAATTTGGATTGATACCATAAATAATTTACAGCTATAAATTATTAAGGCAGTGAAAATTGCATGATAAGACTTATTTTTTTCTAAAAGATAACTTCATCATCTATGGTGTTGGCTCAATGGGTAGAATGTGTTCAGTCCCTGATGTCACATATGACACAGCAGTACTTGGTCCTCTCCCTCTCTCTCTTTTTCAAAACAGAAAGGTAATTTAACATCTTGGTTTAGAAATAATTATTTCAATTAATGAATTTTATAAGAGGAAAGTTAGAATGGCTGAATTGGGAGACTTGAAGTGATATTACCTAGAAGGGTCTATTTGGAAACCATATTTTTCAATACAAATTTATAGGAATTGATACCCAATAAGAAGAAAAACTGGGGGCTGGATGGTAGTGCACCCAGCAGAGCATACATGTTACAGTGAACAAGAGTCTAGGTTCAAGCCCCACACCTGCAGGGGCAGCTGGGGGTGCTGGGGCACAGGATTGTGCTTTAGGAAAGGTGAAGCACAGTTGCAGGTCATTCTCTTACTCTTTGTCTCCCCCTTCTCTCTCAACTTCTGTCTCTATAAAATACTACTACTAATAATAAAGTGTAAAAATTAAATAAAAAAAGAACTAAGACTTGAAAAATATTCCAGGGTTTGAATTTAATGACATGAAGCATGCAGCCTAAAAAAACAAACAAACAAAAAAATAACATTTTGAGTGTAAAATTGGTTTTTAGTTTGGGGCATGCATTTAGATAGCAAACAGATTGATCAGATCTCAAGAAAGGTTAGATTTGGAGACTGTGTTTTATAAATAATTATAAATTATAGATGATTTTGATTCTGAGAGAAACTGAATATAAACTAAGAGTGCATATAACTATAAAATAAATCAGGACATAGTCAACATAAGTTTAAAGGGAGGGTTGAAGAAAATGAACACAGCCAGGGCCTGGCAGTGGTGCACCAGATTAAGCAAGGACTTGGGTTGGAGCCCCTGCTCCCCACCTGGGAGGAATTCCCACATGGGGAGTGCTTCACAAACAGTGAAATACATCTGCAGTTTATCTTTCTCTCTCCCTCTCTACCTACTCCCTCCTCTAAATTTCTCTCTGTCCAATCGAATAAAAAAAAAATAAAAGGCCATCAAGAGCAGTGGATTCCTGATGTCAGCACTAAACTCCAGTGATAACATTGGAAGCAACAACAAACAAACAAACAAAAAAGAAAACAGTCTTAAATTAACTGAATAAATATATAATCCAAGAGTGGTTAACTTACTAAACTATTTTAGATGGAAATAAAGGAAGACTGAAATATGAGTAGCTGTCAAATTTTGTGTGTGTGTTTTTAAAGACTTTATTTATTTATTCATGAGAAAGATAGGAGGAGAGAGAGAAAGAACTAGACATCACTCTGGTACATATGCTGCCAGGGATGTAATTCAGGACCTCATGCTTGAGAGTTCAATGCTTTAGTCTCTGCGCCACCTCCTGGACCACAGTAGCTGTCAAATTTTGTAGAAAATATACTAAAGATGGAAATTATGGAAGATTTGACAAGTTGGAATCTATTAATACTAATTATCAAATTTTCTCTAATGTGTAAATAAAAGTCAGATAGTAGGGCAGGGGTAAATGCTGCAGGATTGCTAATTATTTTAAATTTGATTATGATTAACATCATTTATCAAATATATCCTGAAAAGATTTTCTTATCTGTTCCTCTTGATTTTCATCTGAGTGAATTAATTTTATTACATGTATGTTATATATATGCACATATATGCACATCAGCATAGAAAGTGGATAAGGAAAATAATTTTATGGATTAGAGAAATTGAGTAGATGCTTTCTGTATAAAATTAGAAAAGAAAAAAGTTAACCAGTTTTCCCATTACACACAGTCAGTTACAAAAACAAACTGGGATTGGTATCCTGATTCCTGATCTGGTACATTATCCATTACCCCATGAACAGAAAGATAGAGGTCATTTCTATGAAGAGTAAAACAAATGAGCTGTGTCATTGCAGAAATGTTCTGCATGGTTTGCTGCCATCTGTCTTAAAGCTCAATCTGGACTCCCAGGAATTGAGACTGTTGAGCTTCATTTAGATGGACCATGTGTACAGGGCATGAAAGAAAATTTATATAGAGGGTTAGTCATTTCCATATATGGATTACAGGAGATAGCAAGTATTTATGACAACATTAAAAACCTATAGGAATGAAAATTGTATGGGCTGACTTGATTTTCTTTTTTTGTTTGTTTAAGAATCTGGACCTCTGTGTTGACTAGTTAGACTTACTGTGATTTATTCATAGTCTTGGAGTAAAATAATAAACATTATTTTTATAGGGAGGACATTATAGTGTAGGCAAAGCACTAGATGTAAGGCAGGGATTCCGATTAATTATATTTGTACTTTCTAATGTCTTACACGTACTAGGGGTGACTCAGTTCACTTATTGGAATAGGCTAGGGTTTGAGATTATATGCCTTTTAGAGTTTCTTGAAAATTAATTTAGTGAAGCCATCACAGCTTTTGAGATTTTGTTTGTTTATTATGAGAGCATGCACAGAGAGAGAGAGAGAGAGAGAGAGAGAGAGAGAGATACAGAGAGATACAGAGAGAGAAAGACGATACCTAGACCAGAGCAACATCAGAGCTCTGCTTAGCTCCAGTTTGCAATGGTGCCCCTGACTGAAGGCCCCTGGTTCCTCATGTATGCAAGCTTACTCCATTAAGATTGAGACATCTGGCATCTTCTCAGTCTTTACTTCAATTTTTTTTTCATATTTTAAATTTATTTTTATATGATCAAGACTAGAACACTGCATTGACATATGTAGCGCTAAGGATTGAGTTTACATTATCTTATGTTTATGTCCTATACATTGTCTAATGAGTTACCTCACTGGCTTTTGCTTTTGGAATTTTAATATGTTCAACCAGTAATGCTTTTGTTAGAATATGTTAAGTGCTATCATTGTATTTTCCATGCTATGAGCTTTGTAAACATTTGCAGTTGTGAATTCTTATTTCTAATTCTTTGTAAGCTTTGCTATTCAGATCTATAGCCCAGGATTTCAAAGTACTGATGTATTATGCTGAAATTATTGAAGTATATGTACTGAAATTGTATCTAAGCAACATAAGCCAAATATAAACTCAAAATTATATTGAGTCTTGTCATTTGTTGCCCTTAGCTACATATCTGCAAACTCCAAGAAAACAAATTTAAAGCTAAAAATTAAGAACCCTTAAGTTTATCATAAAATATTTTATTACTTTATTTTAAGAAGAGAGAGATACAGAGGAAAACAGAGAGATAGAAATCAGAGCACTGCTCAGCTCTGGCTTATAGTGGGGCTGGGGACTGAACCTGAGATCTCAAGAGTCTTTTTCTTAACCATTATGCTATCTTTCCAGCCCTGTGATTCTATATTGTCATTTACCTCCCATTTTAAGTCACTTATTGAGACTAAGATGGATTTATCATTATAATGAGCTACTAAATTTCCTTAGTTTCATTCATTGGTATTTCTTCAGTTTAATTATTAATTTAATATTAAGGATTTTACTATTAAGGGGTTAACACTTACATATTGAGCAGTGGGACTTTCCATTTTATAAACATTCTTTGAAAATTCAAGTGTTGCCTTAAAATTTAGGAAATTGACACTAAGAGTTATTTGTATGAATTTACTTAAGTGTTCTTCATGCAATGATAAGTGATTGATAAGTCATTGGTATGTTAAAATGGTTGTCATCTTAATCAGATGGCATCAGTGTTCTCAAGAGTTCAAATGAATTTCTTCACCAAAGAAACACCCTTGAACATTTAAGTTTCCAGAAATGAAATAATAAAGCCTCCATTTGTCAGAGTTTAGAGTTTAATATATATATATATTTTTTTTTTTTCTCCTGTTTGATTTTATCTGGATGTTTTCATTGAATTTTTCTGATTGTTACACAAGGATGACTTTTGCTAAGTTTCACTCACATTGACAACTTGACGGTTTAACACATTAATGGAATTTCTAAATGAAGCGGCTGTGTTCTTTCAAAATAACATTTTGACAGAGTACGCTAAAGAGACATTTTAAAGTACATTTTGATTTTATTTGCAGCTTGATAACATATTTGCTGTTGTTCAGTAGGTCCCTAAGCCTCCTCTACTATATGTCCAGATGATATTTGACAATGTTTCAGTAAATTTTTCAGTATCTAGATTTATGTATTCAAATTGAGTCCTTGGCAATCTGTGAATACCAGCAAATCCTTATCTGCCAGTAGCATCATGGGGCCAAAAGAAAAAATATATATATATAGTACTTTCTGGAACTTGACAGTATCTCTCTATAGATATTGAACCTTCTAGACAATTCAGAAAGTCTAAAATTACTTTACAAAATATTTTATTTAACTAATATAAACAAACAAAAATCCTCAGCATACACATGAACATGTTTATAACAGTATGTAATAGGTAGTCTTCTAAATTATTTATATATAGTTAATTTCATGTATTTTGTTAGTATTTCTAGGATAGAGGTATTATGATTATTTATGTCTTAGATGTGAGGAAAGTTATTTTTAATTTACCTTTTGTGCTTTATATCTTATTTATTTTATTGAGATAGATAGATATCAACAGATAGTATACCAGAGTACTGCTCACTTCTGGATTATGGTGATGCTGGGGATAAAACATAGGACCTCAGAGTCTCAGGCATGAACATATTTGCATAACCATTATGTTATCTCCCCAGCCTGGAAACTGAGTTAAAAGATTATGTAGCCAACAAGTAGAACCAGAACCAGGGTTCAACAAAACAGCTTGGTCTGGATGGAGGGTGGGGAGAGGGTGGTGGAGATGGTGGTGGTCATTCCTAAACCTAACATAAACTGTGCTAAGTATTTCTGACTACAAGGATATAATAATAATGTAAGAGTATAGTTCAAAAACAACCAATTACTCAAATCACTAGTCTGTATTATTTATATATATATTTTTTCCATTTAAGAGTAATTTACATGCTTTTTTCCCCTTTTCACTAATGAGTTTCAAAATAATCTCACTCACTCTGATGTAATCTAGGAATTATTATGTTAATAGAATTATACAAACTGTAAAGAGTAAGTAAATTAAGAGAATTTTTGCATTATAATCAGATTTAAAAAGCAGCACTAAGATTAATCATCCCAAGGGAGTTCTGAGTTCTTGTAACTCTGCCCAGTTCCATTGCCCTAGGCCATGCTCTTGGATGGCAGAGATTCAGTGAAAGCTCTCCTTGTTAGTTCTGTTGGTGTTACTGATATGAAATGCAGAGGTCAATACAAGCAGCATCTCTGCATATGCAATTAAGGAAATATGAACTTGCTTCGCAAATTTTGATCTTGGACATAAAATTCTTTTTGAATGTAAAGTTTTCCATGTAAATCAACACCTAGTTATCAAAAAGTTTCTTTTATTGTTTGCTGTAAGACTTTGTTTATGGTAATTTCTTTAGTAACTTGGATTACGATGTCATTCAGGTAAATAAAAGTTCAGTGTGTTTTGTGTATTGCTGGGAGCCAGATGGATACTGTGGGTAAAAGGTCAGAGCAAAGTGTTCCTAATGATCAGTATAAAGCAATTCCTGGAGGGATTTCTTCAGCTATTGTAGAGCTAAAGTCTGAATTTTCTATGAGGTTCTTGTGCTTTAGGGCAGGCTGTCTGTGGCGCTGAGCCAGGCTGGGGGTCATATAAGAATCCCTGAGAATCTCTTTCCCATGCTAACTACTTTCAGAATCAGGGCCAAAGTTTCAATTATTGTTGTGTGGTTGTTGCAATTACTGTTGCTATTATGGTGGCACTTTTCAGAACAGTTAACATCAGTGCTGTGCTGAGGGAAGCATAGTCAGATAATGGCTTTTCTCCTTGCTTTATTGATTCTCCATTTACAAATACACATTTTCTTTCTATATTCTTACAGCATGAATCCCACTTCTAGAAGCCAAAAATCTATTGTGCCAAGTTATAAACTGGTAAAACACTCTTCTCAGCTCTGGGAATATAAAGATGAGAAGGAAACTGCCTCTACCTTAGAAAGGTTAATAGCCTAGTAGTAAATGGATTCTTGAAAAAATATGGCAAATTATAGTTGAAAACAAGGCTGTATTTCATTTTCTGTATTTAATTGTCTGTCTGTGATTAGTGAAATATTGAAAAATAGTGGTAGTGTTTTTTGTTTTGTTTTTTTTTTAAACCATTTTGTGTCCACTGCCTAGCCTAGCAGAGTTCCTGGCACAAAAGATGTCTTTCCAAAACAGAACTAGAGGTGAAGCTATCAACTACAATGTCAGTTACATATACAGTCAACTCATATTTAAAATTTTGGTAGGTTTTCAGCCATAAACAATTGTGACATCACTCGTCATTTCTCTAAAACATCTAAAACCATTCATCATAAGAATTTGATGAACCATAAACAAGAAATAAAATGAATCACATAAGAGTAATGTTTCATTTGTGTGGCGAATGTTTGCAATGCTCTATAGAATACACACACTAAGCCTCTTTCCTTTTGAAATTTTCATTTTAAGGTGAATCATGGTTCACATTCAGCAAACATTCAGTATAGATGATGACACAGACACTGTGGAGCCACAAGAAAGAAATAGAAACTATGGAAACATAAATACTGAAATTATCCATATTGAGTAAATTCATGTGGCTCTTAGATATTCAAATGCTGTGGATTATAGTGTCCTTTTAATTCTCCCACTTTGTTTTGTATATTGCTGAACTTATTCTCCTAGCAGGTACACAGGAAAGAAGTTAAAACTTGAGAACTAATTTTATAATATTCAATAGTTCAGCTATAAAGAGAACAATTTGTGGGAGATATTAAAGCTAACAGTTCACACAAGACTGTAAATTATATATAATTTCATGTATGCATGAGTATCTTCTTTAACTATAAGACCATGATTAGCTTTAATTCCAGATGTTAATCTACAGATTTAGGCAGAACACTGCTAAAATTCATAGCTTGCTTTGATTTTCACTACATGTTCAGAAAGGAAGAGCAAATAATTATTCAGAAAGACAAGGAAGAACTTCTTTAGGGATAAAGCAAGTAGGAATTAATGAGTTTTTATGGACTACAGCCAAGCAAGTAAGTCCAATGTGTAGTTTCAGCATATTAAAAAAGAGATGTAAGAAAAAGATAAGATTTATAAATCCTTTCTTCCAACAGAAAAAAAATGAGAAAGATTGAGAATATTAATGAAACTAAGGCAGCTATGTAAATTACTCATGAAAAATTTCAAATCTAAGTTTCATTTTTTTCTCAAAATCATATTTACCTATATGTATTTTAGCCATCAAGTGACTGGTTTACTGCAGATAATTACTTTGTAAATGTACTCTTTAAGAGTTTGATTAAATTATTTATATTTGAGTATTTTGCAAGAAATATGCTTTGGTCCAATAGCAAGCATTAATATATTTTATATTTCAATGCATAAATAAGTTCATTTGCATTGGGTCAGTGATGCTGAGGACTTAAGTTGTTGGTGGGATTTATATGCAAATACATGTGGCAAGATGAAAGTTGTACCATGTAACAACTGTCTTGTAAGACATTATTTTACTAGTAAAGCATAATAAAAAAAAAGTTTTAAACAAAGGCAACAAAAAGGGGAGGGGTGAATGGTCTCCAGGAGCAGTGGATTTGTAATGCCAGCACTGAGCCCCAGCAATAACCTTGGAGGTAAAAAATAAAAAAAGTTTAAAATTTTATGTTAAGACCTTAAGATGGAAGTTGGGGAGACTGTGTAATGGTTATGTAAAAGACTTTCATTGATTTTATTTATTTATATTTATTTTACTGAGAGAGAAATGCACAGAGAGAAAGACCAGAGCACTACACAGCTCTGATGGTGCTGTATATTGAATATGAGACCTTGGAGCCTCAGGTATGAGAGTCTTTTGCATAAATATTGTGCTGTCTCCCCAGCCCCCACCAAAGATTTTCATATCTGAGGCTCCAAGGTCTCAGGTTTAGTACTACCATAAGTTAGAACTGAGCAGTGCTCTAGTTCTTCTGTGTCTTTTTCTCTGTATCTCTTTCTCTTTTGACCTGCCAAGTCCCATCTCCAGCAGAGAAGCAATTACAGAAGTCAGAACTCCACCTTCTGCAACCCAAAAGGAATTTTGGTCCATACTCCCAGATGGATAAAGAATAGGGAAGTTTCCAATGGAGGGGATAGGACACACAACTCTCGTGGTGGCAACTGTATAGTATTATACCCCTATTATCTTACAATCTTGTAAATCATTATTAAATCACTAATAAAACTTAAATAAAAATAAATAAAATATAAAAACATATCAAGATGTATATAGACTAGTCATACAAAATAACTGAAAACTCGCTTTTTTTTCCATCATCATTGGAGCTTTACTACTTGAGGCCAAATCTTTTTTTTTTTATTTATAAAACAAGGGAAAGACAGAGATAGGCAGAGAGAGAGACAGAGAGACCACAACATCAGGCTTCTTTCATTATAATGGGGGTTGTGCTTGATCCTTTGTGGTGACCATGGCAATGCAAGCAAGTAATCCAAGTGATCTATCTTGCCATTCAATATTATATACTAATATGGACATAAATATTCAAATGACTTTGTGTACTTTTTGATTACTTAGGTTTTACTCAGAAATGTGACAAAGTCAAAATATTTTCATCTGTAGTGAGACAATAAATTGCATAATCTTAGTCATTTTCACAATGTAAAATGGCACTTAATTTCAGTTATAGTAGGCTGTAGTCAATTTATAGACATGTATATTATATTGCTATATTAAAATTATCACTGGTGTTTGAAGTGATGAATTTGAAAAAAAATTAATATTCCTTAGAAACTTAAATGTATATTTTATAGTTATGATGGAGAGAAATCACAGCATTAAGGTTATCCCCAAATGCCATATTATTATAATTATTATTATGGTATACTGGAGGCTTAAATCTGTCTTGCATGTATGGCAAAGCAAATATCCTACCAAGTGAGCTATATCACCAGTCTCTTAATTCACTATTAAAAGAGTAAAAATTTGGATGTGTTCTTTAAATGATACGTACTCTTCTGATGCCTGAGGTACCAAAGTTCCCAGGTTCAATCCCCAGCACCACCATAATAAGGCAGATCTGAGCAGTGCTGTTGTAAAGAAAAGAAAAAATAGGGGCTGGGTGGTGCCACAGCTAGTTGAGCCCACATGTTACAATGCTCAAGGACCCAGGTTCGAGCCCCTGGTCCCTACCTGCAGGGGGAAAGCTTTGTTGATTTTTAAATTTTATTTATTGCTGATAGAGATAGGAATTGAGAGGGAAAGAGGAGATAGAGACACCTGCAGTACTGCGTCAGGGCTGCAGGTGTATCTCTCTCTCTCTCTTTCCCTCTCTGTCTCCCCCTTCCTCTTGACTTCTGGCTGTCTCTATCCAATAAATAAACAAAGATAATAAAAAAAATTTTAAAAGAAAAGAAAAAAACAATCATACTTTTAAAATTTTATTGTTTTTTAAATTTTATTTATTGCTGATAGAGATAGGAATTGAGAGGGAAAGAGGAGATAGAGACACCTGCAGTACTGCTTCACTTCTTGTAAACACCCCCCACCCACCCCCGCACACGTGGTGCTCAGGGACTTGATCCCAGATCCTTGTGTACTGTAATGTGTGCATTCAACCAAAACCCAGTCACCTTATTATCATAGGCTAGTTGTCAGACTCAGGCAAAATTAATTCATATGCCTAAGTGAGATTACATAACTTCTAGAAATAATGTAACTTACTGAACTTCTTTGACTTTTGCTTTTTTTTCTTCTATGAGTAAAATTTTTAGTTCAAGACTTTTCACACTTTGAGTCTTAACTCCTATAACAACTTTATTTCATTGTGGGTTTCTAATTTGGCTACTAGAGACAAACTATTTATGAGGCCTGGGTCCAGTACCATCCTTTCAACTCAAAATTGGTGAAGTCAAACTCAGGAGCTTAGTACATCATCTCTGTCATATACGGTACAGTCCGCTAGAAGACGCAACCCCTTTCCCAGTCCCCCTTCCCCGACCCTTTACATTGTCACCACAAGCCATTCACATGCAGGAACAGCAAGGCCTATGGAAGAAATTCTCAGAGGATCCCTAGTGTGGGTTTCAGAAGAATTCTTTCTGAAAACTGTGGTAAAACTCATGGAGAATTTTGCATTTTGCATAGAGGTTGAACTTTAATACACGATTGACATCTGTGTTTAGAAACGAATGGTTATACTTAGAGAACGAAAAAAAAAATCAGAGCATCACTTTGGCATATGTGCTGCTGGGAATTGAATTTTGGAACGTATACATGAAAATCCAAAGTTTTATCCACAGTACCACTTCTCATTACATAACTATATATTTTTATATGTGCATTGACTTAAATCCAATGCAGATAAAAGTGTTGTCTAATTTTAATAAAATAGATACTCAGTAAAAAAGAGTAAAATAAAATTAATAAACTTATAGAAATATTCATTTTATCCCATTAAATAATAAAGTCTTAGAATGACAACCCAAGAGCTATGAATAGGTATGTAATTTATTTCCCTCTCTTCTCTTTGTCTTTCTCTTTCTACCTGAAAAAGGCCAGGAGCAGTGAAGCTGATGATGATAAAAAAGTGAAATAGGAAGTAGATGGTTATGTAAACAGACTCTCATGCCTGACACTCCAAAGTCTCAAATTCAATCCCCTTTACCACCTTAAGTCTGACCTGAGCAGTGATCTAGTAAAAAAGAAAAAAAAAAGTGTGAAATAATACTGGCAGTAAAATAAAGAAAATAAAAAAAATGGATTAGGGGTATAATGATTTGTGCACTAAACTTTTATATCTGAGGCGTAAAGTCAAAGAAATATTAAATCCCTGCTTCGAGGGGTGCTCTGACTCTTTTAAACTTACTAAATAAATAAATAAACTTTTAAAACATAACAGTAACAGCTATTTTCTAGTCTTAAGATTTTATTCAGTTTATTTATTTAAAATGTTTTAAGAGGGGGCAGGAAGCAGTGTACCTGGTTAAGGGCATAGGTTACCATGTGTGGGGACCTGGTTCTGCTCTTGATCCCCCCCTGCAGGTGGGAAGCTTCATGATCTGCAGGTGTCTCCCTTTGGATCTTGCCTTTCCCTTCTCAATTTCCGTCTGTCTTATCAAATAAAGAAGAAAAAAAATTTAAAATGCATTAACATTGATCTATTTTAAAGGAATTTTTATTTTTAGTTATGAAAGTCCTAACTAAAGTCGAAACTCAGAAGTGAATAAAGTTAAAAACTCATGCTGTCATGTTATATAACCATTGCTAAAATTGTGGTGTGGAGCTGGAGGTATGATAAGTAGCACGATGACCAGACTAAAAAGAGCCTGGTGGAATTAGAAAACAAGAGTTTCAGAATGATTTTGTGGAGAATCCCACTGACTGGGGAGGAGGAGCCTACAATGACCTGAGTAGCAAGTGGGGATTGTGAGACACTGTTCTCACTATGTATAAGAATCTTTGTGTGGTGCTGGGTGGTAGCTCACTCGGTATAAGGCTGCACACATCACCATATTTCCATGCTCTAGGACCTGGAATTTTAAGCCTTTGGTTCCTGCCTGCAGGGGGAACTTCATAAGTGGTAGAGCAGTGCTATAAGGCTCCCTCCCTAACCCCTCTGTTTCTCTTTCTCTTCCTCTCCCCTTTCCCCTCTCTTCATGTCTGTCACCCGGCATTTATAAATAGGGGGAAAATCATAGTGAAATCTGGGTCTCTTGTCCAGGTTTTTTGCTTCACATATTTGGTGATGGGTCCCAGGCTGGCAAATTGTTTGAAAACCTCCAGGTATTTTTAATGTGCATCAGTGTTAATTAAGGAAAATTATGCATGGTTTACAAACTCTGGCCAGGATCCAGATTACCTAGAGGGTTTGTTAAAACACAGGTTACTGAACTCACACCTCAGAGTTTCTGATTCAGTAGGGCTGCAGATGGAGCATAATTCTGTCTTCTTTTAAAAACATTTTTTGTTGAGGAAGAGAGAGAAAAAGAGAAAAGAGAAGAACAGTGCTCAGCTCTGGTTTATGATCATGCAGGGATCGAAGCCTCAGGCATGAAAGTCTTATTTTGCATAGCCATCATGCTACTTCTGCTACTCGATTTTGTATTTCTTATATTGTCTCAGGAGAGTATGTTGACCTCAGGATAATATTCTGAGAACTACTACTCACTCTTCTATTCAACTGTGATTTTAAAATACAAGAAAGTGTTATACAGAATATTAAAGAACATACTTTCTGAAATCCTTCATAAATAAAATTGATATTATAAATACATAAACATGTAAACTAGAAGAGTTCATAGGTATGTCTTTATGCTAGATAAAGCCATGAAGTATGCAAAAGTTTCTCATGAACTTAAGAAGAAAGGTAGTACTAATGTAGCATATATCAGAAGAATATGCAGTAAAGTTAAAAGGGAGTAAAGTTGTCTCTCCATCTTCCATTAGAATTGAGTGATTTTTTTTTTCACAGATAACTTTTTTCTTTTCCTTGATAATTATTATTTTTTCCTTCCTATCTGGACTTCACTGGTGCTTTCTGCCTGCATGATTTTACTGCAAAAACAAAACAACAACACCAACAACACACAAAAAACCTCTTCTGAGTCCCCAGATCCCCACCTGCGGGGGGGGGGGGTCATCACTTCACAAGCGGTGAAGCAGGTCTGCAGGTGTCTATCTTTCTCTCCTCCTCTCTCAATTTCTCTCTGTCCTATCTAACAAAGACGACATCAATAACAATAACAATAATTACTTCAACAATAAAAAACAACAAGGGCAACAAAAGGGAAAATAAATAAATATTTAAAAAAATTAAAAAAGAAATAATTGGCAAACTGTAGTGTGGCTTCATCTGGACTCCCATATTAGTTTTTCACTATATGGGGGTGATTAAATAACCTGGGAATCAGTAGAGCTTTTCTCAAGAAATATATCAATATAGGGCCACTGACATCAAAAGATAATGTAGGAAGTCTTAGCAGCTATGCTTGCTTTACTTGGATCTTGATTCTTCTACTTGTTAGTTGAACCATCAAAAAAGGGGACTAGTTGAACACACATGCTGCCATGTACACGGACCTGGATTCATGCTTCTGGGCTGCACCCGAAGGGGGGAAACATTCCAAGTAGTGAGGCACTGCTGCAGCTGTCTCTCTTGTTCCCTTTCTCTGTCTCTCTCTCTCTCTCTCTCTCTCTCTCTCCTCTCCTCTCCTCTCTCTCTCTCTCTCTCTCTCTCTCTCTCTCTCATTTTTACCAGAGCACCAATCAGCTCTGGCTTAAAAAAATAAAAACAAAACCTCTTCTTTCTCTTTTCTTCCTCCATCCCTTCTTTTTTTTTCTCTGTTGTTCCTTTTTGTCCAGATGACAGGTAAAAGACAAAGAAGAGGGAGGAATGGGAAGGAAAAAGAGGAGGGAGCGAGAGAAAAAGAGAGAGAATAGAAGGGATACCACAACACTTCTTCACTACTCAGGAGAAGAGGAGAGGAGAGGAGAGGAGAGAGAAGAGAGAAGAGAAGAGAAGAGAAGAGAAGAGAAGAGAAGAGAAAAGAAGAGAAGAGAAACCACAGTACTTCTTCACTACTCATGAGGCATCCTCTTTGGCTGATGAGCCTATATGATGACCAGGAGTCCAAAACCAGAGTGTCATCAAACATGACAAAGACTGTGCTGTACCAGATAAACCATCTCTTAGCCCCTGGACTTTAATTTTTTTTTAAAAAAATGTATATTTACTTATTTACTAATGAGAGAAGAAAGGGGGATGGGAGAGGAGAGAGAGAGAGAGAGAGAGAGAGAGAGGGAGAGAATATACCAGATGCTAGATATACTAAAACGTTACTCTTTTTTTTTTTTGGCCTCCAGCATTATTGCTGGGACTCAGTGCCTGCACTATGGATCCACTGCTCCTGGAAGCTATTTTTTTTTCCTTTTGTTGCACTTGTTATTTATCATTATTGTTATTGCTGTTGTTGTTGTTGGATAGAACAAAGAGAGAAATGAAGAGAGGAAGGGAAGATTGAGAGGGGGAGAGAAAGACACCTGTAGACCTGCTTCACCACCTGTGAAATGACCTCCCTGTAGGTGGGGAGCTGGGGGCTTGAACCGGGATCTTTTTTTAAAAATTAATTTATTTATTCCCTTTTGTTGCCCTTGTTTTATTGTTGTGGTTATCACTGTTGGATAGGATAGAAGTGGAGAGAGGAGGGGAAAGAAAGACAGCTGTAGACCTGCTTCACTGCTTGTGAAGCAACTCCCCTGAGGTGGGGAGCAGGGTCTCGAACTGGGATCATTCCACCAGTCCTTGTGCTTTGTACCACCTGTGCTTAACCTACTGCAACTCCCTCCAACTGGGATCTTTACGCTGTTCCTTGAGCATCGTGCCATGTGTGCTTACTCCACTGAGCTACAACCCAGCCCCACGTTAGCATCTTTTTAAAAAATATTTGTTTAATATTTTATCTATTTATTGGATAGAGACAGAGGGGAATAGAGAGTGAAGGAGAAATAGAGAGGAATAGAAACAGACAGACACCTGTGGCACTACTTCACCATTTATGAAGCTTTCCCCCTGTAGGTGGGAACCAGGGGCTTGAACCCAGGTCCTTGCACATGGTAATGTGTATGCTCAACCAGGTATGCCACCACCTGTCCCACAAAATACTAGCAACTTATGCCTTTATCATGACTGCAATTTATCCAGGGTGGAGCTATCCTGTGGAAAAAATAAAGCTTAGTGTTATTTAACTTATCAGAGAAACTTAAGAAGTTAAGATATGAAATCATGAAGTTTTGAAAGTCCAGGTGCTGCCTATGGCCCTAGTCCCCTGAATACTTCCAGTCTCATCCAAAATCCATATGTAAAGGATCAAAGTGTGGGAGGTGGCAAGGAGTTTTATTTCTACCACAATAATGTGGTTTTAAGTGTTGGACATATGTGGAAGGAGAAAATACAAATTCGTATTAAATATGACCTTATGGAATTTTGAAAGAACCAGCCATATGAATATTTAAATTATACCCAAAGTAGCAATGACATCGAGTAAAAGTTGATTAGGTATCCTGAATCCTACAGGATAGTACTGAAAATGGATAAAAGTGAATATAAAGAGATGACAAAGACCCTTAGGGAGAAGTGAGATATTAGGCAATGCAGCTTATCTGTCACCTAGATCACAATAAAGTAGAATGATAATTTTGGGCTACCTTTTCAACATAACATTTGGAAGAATAGTCAACTCAAATTTGAATAGTTTACAGAAAGGAGAAAATCTGGACTTTAGTTCAAATGTGGTATCCCAGGAATATTCAGAAATCCACTTATGCCAAATGAATGGATTCCTGGTTTCTATTTATTAATGAGTCCAGCCTGAGTTTCTGCTAGAAAGTCCAGTATATGTATGAGTAAATTGAAGTGACAAGATTATGGAGGTCAAATAAGGTCAATAATATTGTAAATATGGCTGATATAGATACAGATGTTCCAGAAGATTTTCAAAAATTATGATAAATATACCCCTAGCCATGTCACTTCTTGTTTTTCAATCTTATTTCCCACTGCAATTAAAATAGATTTAAAAATGTTTTCTATAACTTCAGAAGCTTCCCACCACTTTAGTTATGTTTAGCCATCAAATTCTTGTAAATTACATAATAAACCAATCACTTTTTTTTTTCTCTCTCGGTCTTTGCTGTTCTCTCTGCCATTCTTCTTCTTCTTCTTCTTCTTCTAGCGTTTGCCCTTCTTCCGTAGCCAGTCAACAGCATCAGGTTGAGCCTGATGTAAAGTTTCGAGACCTCCTTTGAATCTGGAGAGGTGTCTGCCCTAAATGTTATTCTCTTTACCTCTCTCCCAAGTGCTCTTTCTCCCTCCACTTTCCTGTGTGTGGGGGGAGTGGGGAGTGCAGAGGGTGGTGATGGTTTACAGTATAGTTGTTGACGCTTAGGTACATCTTCTCATCTCTGCATAACAGGTGTCTGCAAGATACTCTCCCCTCAATCTAGTTCCCTTACCACTCTTTATCTAGCAAGTACCACTGATCACCTTATTCTTTGTATCACTAAGCATACTGTGACAATTTGCTCAATTCTCTCCCCCCAACAAATGATCAAAATTAATTTATTAGCAACTATTCATGGTATATCTATGATGTATACAGTATATAAGCAATATATTATTTGGGGACTTAATATATTTCTTACACAATTTTATTTTTCCATAAAGTATAAAATGTATTTGGTACATAATGCAATAAAATTCATTTAAGAAAAACTTGGTTAAAAGATAATGGCTAGAGTCATTTTAATTGTATGTGGATCAAAAATAAAGCTCTCAAACAAATAATACTGAAAACACTACCTTAAATTTTTATGTGGGACTCTAAAATTTAATGAGTATATTAATAATTATAAATTATTTTATAGTTAAACACAAGAGAATGGAAAAAATAAACCTTAACCCAGAATTTAGAAGGAAAAAAAGCAGAATTGTTTTAAATGCCTAAGGAAAGAGAAATTAATTTAAAAATGTTGTTTTAAAAGAGAATTTATTTGTGAATGCAATTGATATGTATATACACAGACACACTGAAACAGTTTTCATGAAAGAATGGTTATGCTTATTATGTGAACTACTCAGATGTTCTTGACTTCTGTTGTAGCAAAACAGTAAAGTGCACAATTTGATAAGTATTTTTTAATTTTTTTTATTTAAGAAAGAAGACATTAACAGAACCATAGGATAAGAGGGGTACAGTTCCACACAATTCCCACCACCTGATCTCCATATCCCATCCCCTCCCCTGATAGCTTTCCCATTCTCTATCCCTCTGGGAGCATGGACCCAGGGTCTTTGTGGGTTACAGAAGGTGGAAGGTCTGGCTTCTGTAATTGCTTCCCCGCTGAACATGGGCATTGACTGGTCGATCCATACTCCCAGTCTGCCTCTCTCCCTAGTAGGGTGGGTCTCTGGGGAAGTGGAGCTCCAGTACACATTGCTAGGGTCAAATGTCTAATTAACTCAACTTGATTCTGGTTTTCTCTCTATTTTTTTAAAAGATTTATTTATTTATTGCATAGAGACAGCCAAAAATCAAGAGAAAAGGGGGAGAGAGGGAGAGAGAAAGAGACATTTATAGCACAGCTTCACTACTTGCAAAGCTTTCTCCCTGCAGTTGGAGAACAAGGGCTCAATCCCAGGTCCTTACACACTGTAATATGTGCACTCAACCATGTGTGCCACCACCCATCCCTGATAAGTTTTCACATTGTGTATAATTTGGAGCTAGCAATGCAATCAAGATAATGAAAATATCTAATATATTTAAAAGTTTTCTCATGTTCTTTTGTTAACTTTTGCTTTCTCTTTTGTGGATGTACATAAATCCACCAACAGACCTGTCATCTAGAGATTATTTTCATTGTCTAGATTTTTATCAGCACAGAATCATAAAGTATATACAGTTTTTTAAAATGTTTTATTGGAAGGCTAATGGTTTATAGTGAAGTTCTTCCTATGTGGACACATAAATAGTATGCACAATTTTATCTGACATATTCACTAATTACTTAACTGATTATGTACTTATTCTGAAATTTATTTCTATTGATATATCTGTCAATAGTTCATTATTTTTATTGTTGTGCTTTTTTGTATTGGTATATCACACTGTGCTTAACCATTAACATGTTTGTAGGCATTTAGATTGTTTACAGTTTGTTACTAATGAAAATTATTATATTAAAATGCATTTGATATATCAGAAAGAATCTGAGAGGAGTTTAACAATATTATAATTATAGGCTATATAAATATATACAATAGAGAGAGGAAACTTGGTACAATTAGAGCTAGAGAATATTTGGGGACTAGGTGATGGCACAACCCATGGAGCACACACGTTAAAGTGTATTAAGGTCCCAGGCTAAAGCCCCTAGTTCCCACCTGTTGGGGAGTGGGGGAGCTTCATAAGTGGTAAAATTGTTTCAGGTGTCTCTTTTTTTTTAAGTTTATGTTGATTCATAATAATATGAAGTATGTTTTTAATTTTCAAACAGAGATCATTATATGTACTAGACTGGAGTCTGAGAGGGTGGTCCCTCTCAGAAATAAACAGTTAAAATTATGCAATTAGAAGCCAGGAAATATCAAAGCAGCTTATGCATCGATTTTCATGCATGAGGCATGGAGGTCACAAATTCAATCACTGTCACCATAAGCCAGAGGTAAGTAATTTTCTAGTAATAAGAAGACAAAAAAAGAAAGAGTACAAAATTGGACCCTAGGAGCTACAGCTCAACTTGTCAGAGTACAGGATTTGCCTGTCTAAGGCCCCATGTTTATTTTCAGGCACCAAAAATAGCCAGTGCTAAATAGTGCTCTGGCCTCTCTCTTCCTCTCGTAAAAAATAAATAAATAAAAATAAAAAATTAAGAAAAGAAATTGTGAAATCGCATAGTTTTAGTAAAAAATAGTATAGATAAGAAATCTGAAAAATTATGATCTGGGTCATTCCAACATTAGCCATCAGTCATAAAGAAGATGCAGCAGAAAAGACTGAGATGGATGGATGCATAGATTAAGAGTTAAAAAAGAAAACTTAAGATTGTGATGTTCTATTTACAAAGTCAAGAAAAGAGCAGAGTTTGACTGAGTTTGGAGTATCTATCTCACCAAAGAAAAAACTGGGGTGGGGGGAGGGTAGATTTTTAGCTTCACTATAGGGGAGTGGGGGTGGGAACATAAACCTTTGGTGGCTGGAAAGGTGTTAATATATACTCCTATGAACTTAGAATCATATATATTGTTCTTTAGTAGGTGAAAAAGTGTGATGAGTTTCTGCTGTACAACTTAAAGAATTTTTTTTTTCCAGATAGGAGCATCTAAGGGGGGTGATAGTAGCTGTTCCATAGGTATTGGTGCAGGTAGTTGATAAATATGTAGGTAAGAATTCTTGGTAACTTGTTTATATATAGCTTATGAGTGTTAACTCAACTGTGAGTAAAGTTGGGGGATTTAAAAAGTCTGGACAACAAAGTCTAATAGCTGGCTGGGAAAGTGAATTTTTCTTTCTAAATCACTAAAATGAAATCCACAAACAGTGTACATCCTTATATAGTAGAGTAATTCTTAGCAGAGATAAAGTCATCCAGTATAGTCACTTAGTTTCATTATCTTTGCTTTTGTTTATTTTTCTGTGTTATTGGGTAAGCAAAAGTCCATAGTTTGATGAGAGGCTCTTCCAGTATTTTTCAGTGAACCAGTCTTCACCACTATAGGTATCAATGATTTGGGACTATTTTCAATTTATGCAGAAGCTTTAAGTTTACACACATACCTCTTTGTTTCCAGTTAGTGAGCACTTGATTGAGCCAAAATAATGTTTCTATATTTATTCTTATGTCTATCACTGAGTTCACTTTGAAACAAATCTCTGTGCTACTTATCATGCATGTTGTAATGTATCTGGGCAGGTTTGAAGTGCTGCAACAATGTGTAAGGTGATAAATGGAAAACAAATGTCTACAGCAAAAAAAAAATCATTTTTATGTATAACTTAACACCACTAAAGAAAATATGAACTAGTATGATTAATGTCATTGGAAATATGGCAGAAAAGTAGGTTTACAATTAATTAGATGCTATTTTAACATATTAAATATTTATCAATTTATTAAATAAAGCAGAAATTATAAGGGAAAAGATAAGAAGAGAGAGACCCTCGAAGTACTGCCCCATTTCTTGTCAACCCGATTCCCTTCACAGACACACACATACACACATACACACACATACACACACACACACACACACACACACACACACACACACACACACACACACACACACACACACACACACACACACACACACCCCTGGTGGGTGAACTGGTACTTGAACCTGAACCTGAACCCTTGTGTATGGTAATATATGTGCTCTACTGCGTGTACCATCAACCAAATTAAACACTATTTTAAAATCATTGATTTTACCTAGTTAAAAATGAATCATAGGGGTCAGGCGGTAAAGCAGTGGGTTAAGCGCACATGGCACAAAGCGCAAGGACTGGCGAAAGAACCGGATTCGAGCCCCAGGCTCCCTACCTGCAGGGGGGTTGCTTCACAGGCAGTGAAACAGGTTTGCAGGTGTCTATCTTTCTCACCCTTCTCTGCCTCCCCATCCTCTCTCCATTTCTCTCTGTCCTATCCAACAATGACAGCAATAACAATGATAAACAACAAGGCAACAAAAGGGAAAAAATAGCCTCCAGGAGCAGTGGATTCATAGTGCAAGCAAAAGCCTGTAGTCAAAAAAATGAAAAAAATGCATCATAATATTTATATAATCTATGAAATCATCTGATTCCTAATTCCAGTGCTGATTTATACATGTATTTTAATATATATGTATATATATATATATATGCATTTGATCATTAGAAAGTTATTCTTTCACAATATGTTGGTAAGATAAAAGGTTCTCATGTGAGCGACGAAATTTTGACCCATTCTGGAATTTTATTTATTTATTTATTTGTTATTGGATAGAGACAGAGAAATTTAGAGAGAAGGGGGAGCTAGAGAGGAAGAGAGACAGAGAGACCCCTGCAGACCTGCTTCACTGCCTGTGAAGCAACTCCCCTGCAGGTGGGGAGCCAGGGGCTTAAACCAGGATCCTAACCTGTCCTTGAGCTTTGCGCCACGTGAGCTTAACCTGTTGCACTACCGCCTGACTCACCATTCTGGAATTTTAAAACTAAAATTCAGTTGCCTTTAGTGAATTAATTTACACAACCATATATAATATGTGAATACATATATAATACATTTGATATAAATATAACATATTTGAAGACTCATTGAGATGAAAATTATAAACTTGTGTATGTGATCCTCTAGTTATTTATTTTCTAAAACAGTTATTACACATGGCAGAGTTTCATGTGAGAAAGTGACAAGTCAGAGTACCATCAAACCAGAAACTTCAAGCATGCAAGTCTGACACTACCAGTTGAACTATCACACCAGTCACACTTTAAAAACTTTTTTTTTTCTGGATAGGACAGATGGAAATTGAGAGGGAAAGGGGAAGATAGAGAGAGGGAGAGAAAGAAACCTGTAGACATGCTTCACTGCTTATGTAGGTGTGAGGCAGGGGGCTCCAACCAGGATCCTAGCATGGGTCTTTGTGCTTTGTACTGTGTATGCTTAACTCGGAGAGCCATCGCCTAACCCCTACCCCTTCATACTCTATAGTTAGTTATTAGAGGGCAATGCATTGGATTGACCTTCTCGTGGTGTATCCCGTGAGTACCCATTCATTGGGGAAACTGACGATCCTTCCTAGCCGACTGAATCCACATGGATCCCAGTCACTTTCAAAGCCAGCAACAAGCAGCTCCTGACAGCTTTCAACCTGACGCTGTTGACTGGCTACGGAAGAAGGGCAAACGCTAGAAGAAGAAGAAGAAGAGGGCAATGAAACATCTATACATAAGTGGTGAATAACAAGAGTAGTGAAATCACTAAAAGACAAATATTTATGCACATTAATTTTGGTGGCAGAGTTTGTGATACTGAACTCTCTGTTGTAGTCTTTAATTAGAAAGCATGTCTTTTGGGAGTCGGGCGGTGGCACAGGTGGCACAAAGCGCAAGAACCTTCATAGGGATCCCATTTTCGAGCCCCCTGTTCCCCACCTGCAGGGGCGTCACTTCACAGATGGTGAAGCAGATCTGTAGGTGTCTCTCTTTCTCTCCCCTCTCTGTCTTCCCCGCCTCTCTCCAGTTCTTTCTGTCCTAACAAAGACAACATCAATAACAGCAATGATAACAACAACAATAAAAAACAAGGACAACAAAAGGGGAAATAAATAAATAAATATAAAAAAGAAAGTATGCTTTTTAATCTGATTATTTTTATCCTTATAATCTATAGGATACATTCTTTTTCTTAAGAAATTAAACATATAATGTAATTTTAAATAAAGGAATGCCTAAGCATGGTATAAAATCCAAAACTATGAAGAAAAAAGTTCTATTAATTTCATTACATAAAAACTGTAAGCATCTGGTTAATACAAATGAGTAAGACAACACTACAAAGCATAAAATTTGAAATACTAACACAGTATTTGCAAAATGATTCCACATGCAATGTGTTCATACTTGTTTGTTTATTCCACTTTTACCAGTGACTTAACAGTGTCTTACAAAATTGCAAGATTTTAGGGACATCAACAAATTATAAAGAAAAAGCTAGCAAACAAGTAGAAATATGGGAAAGGATCATACTAGCTAATATATGGAAAACAACTCAAATCACTATGTAGACTTTCAAAATATCAATATTTATTACTGTATTTATTATTTTTGGAAAATATTTTACATTTTATAATTTGAAATAATAGAGCGGATAGTTAATATATTTGGTTTATTAAAGAGTCATAGCTTTACTTATGTAGATCTGCTGTTTCCTTGTGAAACTTGCCTTATGATAGATACATTCTCAAGGAACCAGATCTCTTAAAATTGACACTGAAACAAAATACCATTTCCATATACTTTATTACAATTCATCCAAATGCTCTCAGTCAGCCACTTGCATCTCCAAATTTGCTGCAAATCATGGAGTACGGGAAGAAAATATGTAAAAGTGTAAAATGGGAGAATCTTTTTTTTTTATTTAAGAAAGGATTAATTAACAAAACCATAAGGTAGGAGGGGTACAACTCCACACAATTCTCACCACCCAATCTCCATAACCCACCCCCTCCCCTGATAGCTTTCCCATTCTCTATCCCTCTGGGAGCATGGACCCAGGGTCATTGAGGGTTGCAGAAGGTAGAAGGTCTGGCTTCTGTAATTACTTCCCCGCTGAACATGGGCGTTGACTGGTCGGTCCATACTCCCAGTCTGCCTCTCTGTTTCCCTAGTAGGGTGGGTCTCTGGGGAAGCTGAGCTCCAGGACACATTGGTGGGGTCTTCAATCCAGGGAAGCCTAGCCAGCATCCTGGTGGCATCTGGAACCTGGTGATTGAAAAGAGAGTTAACATACGAAGCCAAACAAATTGTTGAGCGATCATGGACCCAAAGCTTGGGATAGTGGAGAGGAAGTGTTAGGGAGGTACTCACTGCAAACTCTAGTGTACTTCTGCTTTCAGGTATATATTTTGCAGTAGTTTATGGATACGTGTGCACATAAGCTCTCTCTCACAGAAACTGGTGTATATCTAGGTTATGGGACTTTGTTAGAAAGTGAACTACCTGAGATGAAATTAGAGTGTACTATAAAAGGAAAGGTCTCACCCGAGTAATGAAGCTGAAGGGTTGTCATTCCACTCGTGAAGTCTCTGGACATAGTCTGAAGTGAAGCATGTTGCGGTGGCAATCGTTGCGTTGGTTAGGTTGTGATCGGCGGATGCAATATTAGTTGGTATGGATTGGGAGACGCATATGGGAAAGTGGGCCCTATCCAAGGGTTCCAGGACTGGGGGAAGTAGGGGCTCTATAGTGGAGATGTGAGGTTCCTGCTGTTTTAGGGTTCAAAAAGACAATCGATAGTTAATGTTATCATCACATTATTTGGTAATTGGGTTAACTTTGAAAAGTCCTTTTGTTATGGTTTGCTGTACAGTATCCAGTATCTTGTATATAGCTGTGCTAGAATCTTTTTTTTAAATATTTATTTATTCATGCCCTTGTTGTTTTATTGTTGTTGTTATTTTTGTTGTTATTGTTGTATAGGGAAGAGAGAAATGGAGAGTGGAGGGGAAGACAGAGGGGGAGAGAAAGACAGACACCTGCAGACCTGGCTTATTGCTTGTGAAGCAACTCCCCTCAGGTGGGGAGCCGGGGCTGGAACCGGGATTCTTACTCTGGTCTCTTGCACTTTGCGCCACCTGGCGCTTAACCCGCTATACTACTGCCCGACTCCCTATGGGAAAGTTTTGATTAGATTAAGGGCATTATATGATCTAGTAGTTGTCAAAGTTCTCCTTTTGGAAGTTTCCTTGGGGGAAAAAAAAAAAAGAAAGGAAAAAAAAATGCCCATGAGATATTTGATGGTTTTGGCAGCTATGGTGAATGGAATCAATTAGATTTCTTCTTTTTTGGTATTTGCACTGATTTTTGTATGTTGATTTTTGTAGCCTGTCACTTTACTATATTGCTTGATAATTTCCAAGAGTTTTCTATTGGGTCCTTCTTCATTTTCTATGGATACTGTCATATCATCTGAAAATAGTAAATTTGACTTATTTTACAATCTGTATCCCACATATTAACATTTGGCAAAGATTATTATTTTCAGTATTACTGTGCCATTGGCAATACTACCTGTTAATTAGTTCTGTATTGTTATGTTGAGTAAAATGTGGTAACTGCATCATGATTAAGTCTTATGTCACTGTGAACTTGTCCAATAATGCTTGCTGTTACCAAAATAAGTTATTAAAGTTCATAGATTGCTGTGGTTTAATCACACTCTGATGAGTTATCCTAGCATTTTTGTAGTAATATTTATGGTATAGACTCAGGATTCATTAAACAAGGACCATGGCATCACCTTTTTTTATTATTGTAATTAATTAATCAAGGAAGAGTGAATGTGTGTCTCCAGAGCACACTGGCCTTTTGCAATACTGGGGATTGATCCTAGAAACCCACATATGTAAAGTCCTGCTCTCTGCCATAGGCATATATTTTATTTATTGCTGAAGCTCATATTCAGTAACTCAAGAATATTTTTTTTCGTTGGGCCACCTCTCTAAGGACCATTTAAAAATTTTTAGAATGTGAAAAAGAGATGCAAAGCACTTCACCCCATCAATGTAGTTCTGCTTGTTACTTTGCTGTCATGCTGCTGTCATGCTGATGATCAACTCAAAAACTGTTCACATGCAAGGTGCTCTGAGCCACCTTCACAGCCCCAGGCTTTAATAATTGAGTTCTGTGATTGCTAATGGACAAACCAGATATCCAACATACTGTTAAACAACACCCCCCCCCCCTTTTTTTTTTTTGCCTTCAGAGTTATCACTGTGGCTCAGTGCCTGCACTACAAATTCACTGCTTCTGGAAGCCATTTTTTCCCTTTTGTTGCCCTTTTTGTTTATCGTTGTTGTTGTTGTTGTTGTTGTTGGATAGGATAGAGAGAAAGTGAAGGCAGAGAGGGGGAGAGAAAGACACCTGAAGATCTTCTAGGCTTGTGAAGCGACCCCCCTGGTGGGGAACTAGGGGCTTGAACCAGGAACCTTTGGCCTGTCCTTGAGCTTCCTGCCATGTGAATTTAGCTGATTGCACTACTGCCCGCCCCCCACTGTTAAACCTTTTTACATAGTAAGTTAGACAACGTTACTGATAGGCATTTATGGCCCAAAACCAACCCAACTGCCTTAATCACTACCTGAATAAAAAACTAAATTATTTTTAGTAGTTGGAAAAATTAACCTTTAGTTTTTTATTCTTAGGTAACCCATGTACAACTTTTGTGTGTTAACCATATTGTTTGATTAATGAGCATTCTTTTTTTTGACCATACTGAATACCTGAAAAATTACATTAAGGTTCTGTAGCTTTATGAAACTGGAATAATTAAAATTAAGAAATCAGCATAATTAACATTATTGCTATGAACACCACTCCTGCAGACTTTGTAGTAGGAGTATAAAGTAGTGCTCTAAAACTAAGTAGCAAGTTTAAGAAATGTTTTATATTTTGGTCAGTATCAAAGGATCTTTCTTCAAACACTGAGTTTTCTTGTCATCATCAAATTGTTATATATTTTGGCTAACGTTGAGACCAATTCAGCTCAGAACATGGGAGTGCATAAGTCCTTTTGGGTTACTATTTTCATGACTTTTGGATAAATGCCTCGGAGTCATATTACTATATCATAAATATTTCCATTTTCATTTCTTCAAGAGTTCTCCATAGTGTTCTCCATAATGGTTTTGCCAGTTTATAGTCCCACCATCATTGTAAGAGTTCCTCTTTTTTTTTTTACATTTTTACCAGCACTTATTATTTTTTGTTACTGTAGGTCATTCTCACTGGTGTAAGGTAAAGTCTCAGCGTGGTTTTGATTTGCATTTCTCTAATGATATGTGAATTAAGCATATATATCTCTTTAGAAAGGTGCCTATCATCTTCTACATATATTTTTGTGAATTATTCCTTTTCCTTTTGTTGACCAGCATGAGCTCTTTATAGGTAATTGAAATCAAACTTTTGTCAGATGTTCAATGTGCAAATGTTGTCTCTAAGTTGCTGAGTTGTCAAATTAATTTTTAATTTGCTTATATTTTTGTTAATATCAGTATTTATTGCTTGTAATTAATATTTTACTCTGCTTATCTTATCCCTATGCTTGCCTCTTCCTTATTTTAAACAACCTCTTAGTGTGTGTGTGTGTATGTGTGTTATTACTGGGACTCAGTGCCAGCAGTATGTATCCAGGGCGGCCATTTTTTTCCTTTTTTTTTCTATTTTATTTTTATTTGACAGGTGGGGAGTAGTGGTACTCTGTGTTTTAACTCCCTGTCATTGGGAAAGATGGAGGCATTGCCTGAGGAAGGATGGCATTGGCTGGTAGAAGATGTGTACAATGTAGATTAGAAAAATTGTGCTGTTTTCCCCATACAATCTATTATTGTTGTTACTATTATTATTTTGTTTATTTAGCTCCAATATGTCTTTTTATGAACTTTAAAAATTTTTATTTATTTTCTCTTTTGTTGCCCTTGTTTTCATTGTTGTAGTTATTATTGTTGTTGTCATTGATGTTGTCATTTTTAGATAGAACAGAGAGAAATGGAGAGAGGAAGGGAAGAGAAAGATAGACACCTGCAGACCTGGCTCACTGCTTGTGAAGTGACTCCTCTGCAGGTGGGGAGCCTGGGGCTCGAACCAAGATCCTTGTGTGGGTCCTACCACCCAACTCCCCCAATATATCTTTATTAAGGAAATTATCTCACTCAAAACGGATGTCTAAGAAACAAAAAGAAAGTTTAATACAAGGTTAATCCTCAATGTATCTCAGTGCAACCCTCAATCTATTGTAACAGATTTGTTGACACAGACGGGGAATGGGAATATTACTAAGGAGAGGTTGAGGACCCAAGTCCCCATGGTAGAGTGAAATAATGGTTTGGTTGAAGATAAATTTACTGATACCTATCTTGGGGAAATGGGTCTTTGTGACAACAACAACAAAATGTGGAGTTTCTAAAACAAAGACAGTAAGGAAAAACATAAAGTAAGATTTACATCAGGTGTGATGTATGCACCAAATGCAAGAGGAAGGAGGGAAAAGGGTGGGATGGAGAGGCTTTGGGGTTCTAGTATATTATGGAGGGAAAAGGACTTACATTGAGGGAGTGAGTGTCTTGAGGATGCCTAAATATTTGCTGGTGGAAGTCATGGGGGCGGGAGGACTGTAACCATGTGTCAACAACTGCGTATAAACCGTTAATATCCCCCCAATGAAGTATGAAAACTAACAACAACAGAACACTTAACCAAAATGTTACAAACTTCAAAGCTTAGACTTTAATACATATACTACTGCTAGCTGAAAGCATGTGTATGACTACTGGTAGGTATTTCTTGGGGTTCCATGAGCTCTTCCTCTTCCCATTCATCTACTCTTGTTGATGAGATGGTTTTTTGTTTTGTTTTTGTTTTCTGGCCAATCTCTTTCCCTTTAATGCAAGGTCTTTATCCCACCTTGACCAGTCCTCCAAACCTGTCTCAGTGTATAGCTTCATTCAAGTTCTATTACTAACACTAGATTTTGCCCATGCCAGACACAGGGGAGAATGATTATAACTCAACTCTAGATATAACTGGTTTCAGACTCTATAGAAAAGAACTTTGTCCCCTGCTGAATGCCTATTGTTTGGTTTTCTACAGTGTTTCACAGATTATCTTCATTCAATGAGGAGTTTGTCTTTAAGCAGGTCACTTCCAATTATGTTATGCACAGTTACCACCAATTCTTTCTCCACTACTCTCAATATGCCCAGGTTGAGCAAAAAAAAAAAAAAAAAAAAACCCTCATATCTCTTTTACGCAGCCACAGCCTGACCTTCAAGATAAATACAATAAATTCACAGTTTGTAGATATAAGTTCATGGAGAAAGGAAAAATACTAAGTGCATTACTATGTAAAACGGTGTCTCCTACTTATTATAATATATTTGCATCACCAAAGATTTATTAAATTTCCTTCATGTCATTGAAATCACTAAATAATTTCAAATGCAACTTGTAGGGAAATAATAAAAACCTTTATTTCTTAAAAATAAAGGAGAGGTATCCTAGTCTCACTCATCCATTTGTTTGTAGTTATTGCCAAAATTGGAGATTTCTCACTACTAGAAATTCCTGTTTCATTCGTAAAGTTAACATAAGACAATTGTTTAAATTATTAAGTATATTTAATTATCTATTGAACACAAACTTTGTGTGTGATACTACTCTGATACATATATATATATGATGTAGGATATGAATAACTAAATACTAGTTCTGTATTTCCATAACTCAGTACTCAATCCGATTACTATTTGCCATTTATCCATCTCACATCAATTGATGTTGTAGAAAATACAAGAATATTTATAATAAAGGTTATAGCTCTTTATGGGCCTATTTAACAATTGGATAAAAAAATCATGTATGACATTTTGAGGTGAATTTTAAGAATGTATAATACAATTGGAAGATAAACCATTGGAAGTATTATATGATGTCATAATTGGGAAAGGAATTTGGTTGCTTATTAAAAGATTTATAGAAATTAGCTTCATCCAAAAAGGTAAAAACTTTTAAGTTGTAGTAGAATTTTCCAGAAATACAAAGACTTAAGTCAGAAATATAGAGAGTGACTAGAGAGAAGTAAATAGATGGATCCAGTTGGTAGCTATTCTTAAAGAACAAACTAAAATCTAGGGGTTAATTTCAAGAGACTGCCTTTAAAATTTTAAAAAGTAGAAGCACAGAAATGACATACGTAATTGTTTCTGACAGATAAAAATCTTGTTTCCTTCATCAAGACTTTTTATGGATATGCAAAATATTTTTAGTGATGGAAGAAAATTAGAAGCAAAGTAATATGAAAATTTCAATTATATTTTGGGTTTTATAATAAATAGTGTTAGTTAAAAAAATCTTCTGGACAAAATTTGAATTGGGGTTAACCTTTTCAGGCAGTAGGTAGTAAATAAAACAAACAGACAAACAAGCAAAAAACATTACCTCAGTCATCTTGTTCTCTACATGTAGAAAACACTATAAAGGTGTGCAAGACAGAGGTGAGATGGCAGACTGAAGGTCTGACTTGCAGGATTTTATTTTTATTTTTTCCCATTTTATTAGGGAGGTTTTAATGGTTTATAATACAGCTGTTTATACATAGGTATATCCTTTTATCTCCACATAATAGGTGTCTACAAGACACTCTCTACCCCAACATAGGTCTTTTTCCAACACCGTGCAATAGGACCCATCTGCACCTGCATCCCATCACTTTATCTCCCTTCCTATAGTTCTTTGCTTTGGTGTAATGCACCACACACAGTCCAACTTTCACCTTATGTTTTTCATCATCCTTATGCAGGGTTTTAAAATACTAGAATGATGTACCCATTGTTTTGGGAAGTATTTGACTTAAAGATAGAAACTAAAAGCAAGTGAGGAATAATTATAAAAATCTAGGGGAGTTCATCAGTAGAAAGGGGTGAATAATAGAAATATAAAGACAGAAAACATTAAGAGACTTTTAAAAAAGTAATCTTAATAACTGACTGAAAGTAGGAGAGTGAACATACAGAAAAACAATTTATTAACCTGCTGTGTTTTTAAGATGAGATGTCATTAACAAAAATAAAACATCCTAGTCCTTTTCGGAAGAGCTAGTATATACTTAGAAAACATGACAAATTTGGTTTAATGTCTTGTAAGGATACTAAGGTGAAATGTTTATTAGAATTTAGGAGATGCAATTTTCAAAAGGTCAAGGTCATTTTAAAACTAGTTTTAGAAATTAAACCATTTTCAATAGAAGGACTTTGGAGTCTTAGGTTAACAGCTGAAAATATGAAATGAAGATAAATCCAAAGAAGGTGAGAACTCTATAAAAGAACAAATTCTGGGGAAAGAACTTAATGTGACTATGATTAAGGTTACTCAGATAGGAAGCAATCATTGACTTTTCTTTGGAAGTCAACGGTTAAAACAAAGAATAAAATACTTACAAATTGCTTTCATACGTGATCCTCATGTTTATCATGAATTATCCAGAACAGACTTGCCATCCCTCTTTTTAATTAGGAAAAATAGGGTTTTGTTAATGTGAACACTTTTCTGATACCCCTCTACTTAGAATCTTAAGCAGCAAGAAATCAGAGCAGTATGGGGTTTGGGTAAGGGTGATCATCAGATACAGCTGAGACATAAGAAACAGGAAAAAAGAAGCTTACTCTGTTAGCAAATTATGATCATATCTGCTATATGGTTCACAGCTTTGCATTTATGCTGATGGCCGTTAGAATTGCACACTATTGTATTGGTGGTGTTGTGTTCTTCTAGTCTTAGCTTTTCATATAGAGTTTGAGAGATGATGAGTAATTTATTATTGAATAACAATTATTATCTGGAAATGTTCTGAGGGAATAAAAAGTGAATAGAACAGAAAATGTTCTCGGGCTTAAATAGCTCATAAACTATATCTCAGTGTGGATCTCTTCACGTAATGAGAATGCTTGCATGTGGAATGTTGTACGTCAGATATGGAGAATAAAAGAATAGATGAACATTTGAAAAATCGTTATTTGAGGGGCCAGGAGGTGGCACATCTGGTTAAGTGCACATGTTACCATGTACAGGACACGGGTTTAATGTCGGCTGGGACGCAGAGGAGAGAGATCTCCCACCCGCGAAGCTAGCCTGGCATAATGGCACTGGAACAGGGACTGACAGTTTAAGCCCTCAGTCCCCACCTGCAGGAGGAAAGCTTCATAAGAGGTGAAGCAAGTTTCTCTCCCCTCCCTCTCAATTTCTCTCTGTCCTATCAAATAAAGTTACAAAAAAAAACATCATTTCAGAAATTGCAGAAATGCACACTGATTCTCATGGCAATGAGTACTAAGGGTGAGAAATGGGCTTTGAGCAGAATTAATTTCTAATTCACTTTACTTGGAGGAAATAATGATTTATAGGGCATTTGTAGCTACTTGTACACGTTTTCACATCTCTCTGTAATTGGTGTCTACACATGATATCAATCATTGTACTGACAAATGAATAGAAAGCTGGTTGTGAGGTCGGGCAGGGAAGTGTGAGGTGATGGCATGAGCAAGAACAACTAGCCGAAGAAACAATTGAAGATGTGGAAATTTAGAAATTGATAGTATCCAGTGCACAGAATTGTGAGGGTATAGGATGTGTGTGCAGGTATGTCTGATTAGTTTGTATGTGACTGAGTGTACTGATGGATAAAGCAATTGGTAAATGTGTTTGCATATAACACAAAGGAATGAAAGTAGAAGTCAAAGACAACAATGAGACTAAAACTGATTGCTTGTATGGTTTTGTGAATGAACAGTATGGTCTAATTCATTTTGTGATAAAAGATGATTTTTTCCTCTGGGCTGTTTTTCTTGTGATTATGTTTTAAAATGTAAAAAGGGAATGCAGACAAGAAAGTAAATATGCTGCCAGAGATGAGGATTAGTGAATGACCCCCTCAAGGGTTTTGGTTAGAGGTCTGGGCAGCTTTGACATGATAGAGCAGATGGGCTGTCTGTGGGTTTTTTTTTTTTGTTGTTGTTGTTATTTATTTATTTATTTATTTTATATTGAAGAAAAGAATAAGAGATAGTAGGGTTACTGACTCAAGTAGAAGCATTTGTAGGAGTGAGCTCATGCTAAATTAGATAGTCTGTCTGAATTTTTATTTGAGAATTAGGAGCTGAGGCCCCAGTTGAGGTTGAAGTTGATGACCTGAAAGAAGGGCAGTTGAGCATGCCCTCTGTGGGAAGAGATCAATGAAAGATGAATAAAGATGATGCCAGTTTGAAGGGAGCAGAAGTGAATCCTGGGAAAGCTGAACATTCTGTATTTGGAGGAAGGAAAGAAGAAATCTTAAGGGATTGGAGGAATGCAAAATTTAATGATAGAAGAGAGAAGAGCAGGAACTTAGCACTTTAGCTGTCAGGAAGAGGAAAGATCTTAAGTACAGGGGGAATACTTTTTTGAAGAATTTACTCAGAACGTTTGCTTTGTAGCATTGGTCCTAAAATAAATGGTTTTTGTTGTTGTTGTTGGTTTTATGTCAGTCTTCTGATGTGGACATGGACCATTTGTTTAACTCTAAACCAAAATACAAGTCTTTTTAAAATCAGTACCTTTAGGGAAAATAATTCTCATGTAGAGTAAAATCCCTCTGCCTTTTCCCAGACCCTGGTAAAAATAGCTTTTAGGAAACATTGATATATGCGTTCTCTAAGACTAGTGTTTGAATTGATGGGCATGCTGGCATGTTTCTGCTCCCTTCACCTACGGGTTAACTCGGCTCTGGGAAATCTCTTCAGGTCAAATTAAAGGTAGAGGACAGAGTACTAATGCCTCAGGAGACGGCAGTATATAACTTCCATTTAAATGCCACCAATGAACAAATTACCTTGGTGTAATTTAAAGCATTTGGTTAAGGAGAGGGCTACTTTATAATTAAATAACACAGCTTCCTTTCTAGCTACACCATGAGTATGAGAGTTAGGAACTAAAACAATTTAATGAGATAGTATTTCAGGTACATACAGTACTTCCCATACACAGGACACTTTAAATCCAAGGGGGATAGTATATGCAGAGACCATGTAGAAGGCAAGATTTCTCAAAGAAAGTCCTTGCTCAAATAGAAACACAAACTTGAAAATAAAAGCAAAGGCTCCTTGCCTCCAAGATCTGTTTGGGTGAAATGGTGCTGGTTTATTTTGCTGTAATGCAGCAGGCCAAATTCAATACCCAAAACATTTTAATAGGAAAGAAAAGAAAAAGAAATCAGTTCGGATATGCATAGGCTTCCTGTGCTACACTGACACCAGATGGGAACGCCAGGTTGTTTTGTTTATCTTTTGGCCTCTAATGATGGAGGAAGTTGCCGCAAAGAACAGAGACTGCTCATTCCAGAACCCTTGGTGTCCTGATAGTTACAGTTATACTATTTCTGTGCACAACTTTTTTTTTTGTTTGCTTTCATAGAGTTATTACAGTTGCTTGTGTGTAACACTTCTCACCGTGTGATGTGTGATAATGGACATTTAATCACTTAACATGTGCTTCCTGTTAGTGAACTGTCATGTAGCATTCAGCTGGGCTCATGGTGTTACTAACTCCATTTCTCATGTTGATAAGATGCCTCAGAATGACTATTACATATTTCACTCATAGAGCTTCACATGCTCTTCTCCATACTGCTGGATTCCTTCCTGGAGAGATTAGGACATTTTGTGAAGAGTATCTTATTATGTCTTTATTTGCATTTCTCTGATAATCAGTGACTTTGAGCACTTTTTCTTTTTTTCTAATTTTTTATTTATAAAAAGGAAATATTGACAAAACCATAGGATCAGAGAGGTACAGCTTCGCACAATTCCCACCACCAGAAATCCGTATCCCATCCCCTCCCTTGATAGCTTTCCTATTTTTTATCCCTCTGGGAGTATGGACCCAAGGTCATTATGGGTTGCAGAAGGTGGAAGGTCTGGCTTCTGTAATTGCTTCCCTGCTGAACATGGGCGTTGACAGTTCGATCCATATTTCCAGCCTGTCTCTCTCTTTCCCTAGTGGAGAAGGGCCCTAGGGAAGTGGAGCTCCAGGACACATTGATGGGGTTGTCTGTCCAGGAAAGCCTGGTTGGCATCATGTTATCATGTTAGCATCTGGAACCTGGGGGTTGACAAGAGAGTTAACATACAAAGCCAAACAAATTGTTATCCAGTCATGGACCTAAGGGCTGGAATAATGCAGATGAAGAGTTGGGGGTCCTCCATTTTGTAGGTAGCTAGTAGGCATATTTCAGTTAAATTCCAAAGGGCCTGTGGCTATACTAGTTTTTGTTTTTTTTTTCCTTTTTCTATTTGCCCCTGAGCCTGAAATCTGATATGCCAGTGGATCCAAGTTATTGTCTGGGGAGATGATGTCATGGCTGGAAAAAGGACCAGAAACCTGGATCAGGGAAGAGATTAGCTCCCTAATATGGGAAAGGGATATAAATGAACACTTTTTCATGTGTCCGTTGAGCCTTTGGGTCTCTTCCTTGATGTTTCTGACCATGTCCTCACCTCATTTTCTAATGGGATTGCTTTCTTTTCTTTTCCTTTCTTTTCTTTTCTTTTCTTTTCTTTTTTAAAAATTATCTTTATTAGATAGAGACATCCAGAAATCAAGTGGGAAGGGGGTGATTGAGAGGGAGAGAGACACTTGCAACCCTGCTTTTCCACTAGTGAAACTTTCCCCCCTGAAGGTGGGGACTGGGGACTTGAACCTGGGTCCTTGTGCACTCTAATGTATGCAGCTCAACCAGGTGTGCCACCACCTGGCCTCAAGAGATTATGTTCCTTTATAATCTTTGTATGTATTTATTATGGATAGAGACAAAGAGAGATTGAGGGAGATAGTGAGGGAGATAGAGAGATACATGCAGCCCTGCTTCAGCACTCATGAAGCTTCTCGCTGCAGGTGGGGAGCAGGGTCTTGAACCTGGGTCCTTGTGCACTGTAATGTGTGCACTTAGCCAAATGTGCAAGCACCCGGCTCCCTGTGGTTTTCATGCTATTATTTTTTACATACTTTTCTGGCTTTTTATGTATTTTGGTTATTAGTCCTTTATCTGATATATGTTGTAGGGTATCTTTCTTAGGATAGTGGTATCTTTTGCTGTGTGGAAATTGTTCATTTTGATGTAGTACCATTGATTTTTGTTTTCTTTGTTGGTGGATTTGAATCTTTGAAGACCTTTTTGAAGCATAGGTCATGAGGCATTCTGCTAATGGTTTATTCTATGTATTTATGGCTTCTAGTTTAATATCCATGTCTTTGATCCACTTGGACTTGACCTTTGTATGTGGTGATATGTGGTGGTCCAGTTTCATTTGTCTGCATGTTTCAATCCAATTTTCCCACACCACTTGTTGAAGAGATTCTCCTTCCGCCATTTAATGTTTAGCCCCCCCCCCCCGTCAAAATTGTCCAAAAGTGTGGGGACTTAGCGAGAGAAAAAAGGGAGAGGGGGAAGAGAAAGAGAGAGAGAGAGAGAGAGGAACATGTCTTGGCTTTGAACATTAGTGGTGCCAGAAGCCAGGTAGTGAATCTAAAAAGTGTGAAAGTTTAATGCATGACCACTTTGCTGTCTCATAGACCCAGCAGTTCCCTGTTCTGTATATACCCACTGATCTAACTAATTTTAATATAGTCTCTACCTCATCACAAATTTATATATGTATATGTTCAAATCAAGCATGAGATAAACTTATTGATAATAAGTATATATAGGCATATATATATATATATATATATAATTTTGCTTAATTATTCTTCAAATGTTTATCAGAAACTCTCTACACCTTCTTAGTTTTTATAATTTACCATTGGGAAACACCATGATGAGAGTCTAAATACTTGGATCTTGAAAACTTTCAGACCTACCTCCCTAATCTGGTCTCTGATGGTATGTTGCTTTAGGAGAGCTGTTTAATTCAATGGCCCATTTACTCACTTGTTCAAAATGAATTGTCCTCAGAGATTTGTATCAGATTAGAGGTAATAAACACTAACTTTTAGCTGTTGGTACACTAAGATGATTTTTGCTTTGGTGATGTTTGGGACTATTGGGACTGACAGTTATACATATAGGTACATCTAAACACACATAATTTCAAAGGGACTTAAGTATATCAGGTACCTAGTATATGCATGCTGAACCTCCTTTTATTGGGCTTGGCACCCCTAAAAGATCATCCTTCTCAAAGAGGTTATGCCTAAGATGAAGTGTCATGAAACAATCAAAATGTCTTGAGTTTATTTTTTCTTTCTTTTCTTTTTTTTTTTTTCTTCAGTCAAGGCTAGTTGATCTGATTCTTTTTTTTTAAATTTATTTTTTATTTAAGAAAGGATAAATTAACAAAACCGTAGGGTAGGAGGGGTATAACTCCACACAATTTCCACCACCCAGTCTCCATCCCTTCCCCTGATAGCTTTCCCATTCTCTATCCCTCTGGGAGCATGGACCCAGGGTCTTGTGGGTTGCAGAAGGTGGAAGGTCTGGCTTCTGTAATTGCTTCTGTAATTGGACGTTGACTGGTCAGTCCATACTCCCAGTCTGCCTCGCTCTTTCCTTAGTAGGCTGGGTCTCTGGGGAAGCAGAGCTCCAGGACACATTGGTGGGGTCTTCAGTCCAGGGAAGCCTGGTGGGCATCCTGATGGCATCTGGAACCTGGTGGCTGAAGAGAGTTAACATACAAAGCCAAACAAATTGTTGAGCAATCATGGACCCAAAGGTTGGATTAGTAGAGAGGAAGTGTTAGGGGGGTACTCACTGCAAACTCTAGTGTACTTCTGCTTTCAGGTATATATTTTGCACTTGTTTATGGATATCCACTTTCTTCAAATATAGCCCCCACTTTCTTACCTCTCTCTCTTTTTTTGTTTTTTAAATACAGTACTGTTGAGCCCTGGCTTATGGTGGTGCAGTGGATTTAACCTGGGTCTTTGGAGCCTCAGGAATGAGCGTCTGTTTGCATTACCATTATGCCCCTTATTACCTCTCAATTATCAAGTTTTTTGGTGTTTTCTAGAAAGAAAAGTCATGTATTAAATTTTGAACAAATTTCCACTAGGAATCTACTGCTCCTGGAGGTGGGGAGCATGCATATACTAGGCACCTGATATACTTAAGTCCCTTTGAAATTATGTGTGTTTAGATGTACCTATATGTATAACTGTCAGTCCCAATAGTCCTAAACATCACCAAAGCAAAAATCAACTTAGTGTACCAACAGCTAAGAGTTAGTGTTTATAACCTCTAATCTGATACAAATCTCTGAGGACAATTCATTTTGAACAAGTGAGTAATGGGCCATTGAAGAATTAAACAGCTCTCCTAAAGCAACATACCATCAGAGACCAGATTAGGGAGGTAGGTCTGAAAGTTTTCAAGATCCAAGTATTTAGACTCTCATCATGGTGTTTCCCAATGGTAAATTATAAAAACTAAGAGGTTATGCCTAAAATGAAGTTTCATGAAACAGTCAAAATGTCTTGAGTTTCTTTTCTTGTTGAGCCAATTTTAGAAACTGAGTTTCAAAAGTTATGAGTAATTAAATGTATGTCCTTAATGGCTCTCATATTTATTAATGAAATGTATCTTTAGCTATTCACAATCAGCAAAATATTTCCCCATAATTTAAAGCAAAGTGAAACACGCAATCAATATTTCCTAATGTTTAAATCAATTTGTAACTCATTTATGAGTAAAAAATTTATATATTACTGTGGACATTTTTACTTATTGAATTCAGTTCTTAAGAGATAATCTCTCTCTCTCTCTCTCTCTCTCTCTCTCTCTATATATATATATATATATATATATATAATTTACTGGCTAAAGATCCTTTTGGAGCCCCTGGCTCCCCACCTCCAGGAGCAGTGGATTCCTAGTGGAAATTTGTTCAAAATTTAATACATGACTTTTCTTTCTAGAAAAACTTGATAATTGAGAGGTAATAAGGAGCATAATGGTAATGCAAACAGACGCTCATTCCTGAGGCTCCAAAGACCCAGGTTCAATCCACTGTACCACCATAAGTCAGGGCTCAACAGTACTGTGCAAACCATAACAAAGGGACTTTTCAAAGTTAACCCAATTAACAAATAATGTGATGATAATATTAACTATTGAGTGTCTTTTTGAACCCTAAGACAGCAGGAACCTCACATCTTCACTATAGAGCCCCTACTTCCCCCAGTCCTGGAACCCTTGGATAGGGCCCACTTTCCCGTATGCATCTCCCAATCCAAACCAAATAACATTACATCTGCCGATCACAACCTAACCAAAGCAACGATTGCTACCTCAACATGCTTCACCTCAGAATGTATCCAGAGACTTCACGTGTGGAATGACAACCCTTCAGCTTCATTACTCGGGTTCCAGATGCCACCAGGATGCTGGCTAGGCTTCCCTGGATTGAAGACCCCACCAATGTGTCCTGGAGCTCAGCTTCCCCAGAGTCACACCCTACTAGGGAAAGAGAGAGGCAGACTGGGGGTATGGACCGACCAGTCAATGCCCATGTTCAGCGGGGAAGCAATTACAGAAGCCAGACCTTCTACCTTCTGCATCCCTCAACGACCCTGGGTCCATGCTCCCAGAGGGATAGAGAATGGGAAAGCTATCAGGGGAGGGGGTGGGTTATGGGGATTGGGTGTTGGGAATTGTGTGGAGTTGTACCCCTCCTACCTTATGCTTTTGTTCACTAATCCTTTCTTAAATAAAAAATTTAAAAAAAAAAAAAAAGAGAGAGAGGTAAGAAAGTGGGGGCTATATTTGAAGAAAGTGGATATTAATAGCACAAATTATGCCATTATATTGTCTTTATTATAAAATTTAACCTAAGTAGATCTCATGAAATTATATTCCCTAACTAAAATAATGTTAATTACTTGAAGTTTTTCTCTTTAACTCCAGTTGGATACTATATTATCTCTTTGGTTTTATTCAAATCAATGTATTATTAACTTTAAAATTGTACATTCTTGCATAATTTACTAGGATAATTATATGAAATTTTCACTAAAAGCATAAGATATAAGCAGAAATGTGCAACTCATTAAATGCAAGCATCTTAAAATTTATGATACTCAGAATTTCATAACAAAAGTTATTTATTAGTTGTGAGTGATATTAGGTACTTATGCCATTCAATTTGAAGGAAGCCTTTGGTATTTGAGTTATTCATGAGAATGGTAGTTACCCACAATCATCATAAAGACTTTATTCCCCTAGGGATAGTTGTCATATGCTTCAGTAACAGAGATTAAGTCCTTGGTAGTGAGTTGGATAGATCTTTTTCCTAACAGAGAAGTAAAATTCATTAAAAAATAATTAGGAATGTATAGGAGGTTAATTTTCCATGTTAAGCTTTATTAAAACAAGATAAGTAATTCATAAACTATCTGAGGATTGCTTTGGATAAAATCAGATAAAGTGACACTATCAAGTACTATTTCCTAATAATAATAATGAAAATAATAATAACAATAGAAGCTATGAAAGCAAGTCAAGGCAAAAATTCATATCCAGCTCATCTTGTTTTTTCTGTCAGAAGGAAAATAACAAACATAATGTCCATATAACTCTATTAAATAGTGGCTGCTGGCATAGAATCTGTGAAGTAGCAGCTGTCCATGCAGGTGGACTGTGCCCCTTTTAGTATTCTAGCTAGGAAAAAATCATGCCATTTGCCAGGATAAATTTTCCCTCAGCAAAATGTAACTGAGTATGAATTCTAGCTAGATTCAATGTCCAATTACTGAGCCTACCACAGGACACTATAATAGCAGCATGTCCAGTTCTCTGAATAAATTTGTCAGCTGTGTTCAACTTGCAATTTAGATATATGGCTTATAGTGGAAACTGAGAGAAAATATTCAAATGCTATAATTTTTCCTTTTGCTGAACTTATAATTTCTAACGTATATTAAGATCCTTTTTAATCTTGCCATCTAACTAAATAGCTTGAGCTATTTTTCAACTAGAAAAATTAAGTTGCTCTGTTGACATCCTTCCCAGTTTCCTCCTACAGTGGATGTTTCACTGGACAGCTGCTAACAGTACAATTCCTGTAGTTGCATCTCAGCCCACATATCCTGTCAAAGAAGTGAACGCTCTACATAGTGTCCAGGTGAAAGGCAGCAGGGAGAGAAAGAAAAATAAATATCCTAGGCATTCTCAACAAGCATGCATAGGTTTGTTTGTTCCTTTGTTTGTTTTGGCCTCCAGTGTTATTGCTGAGGCTTGATACTTGTACTACAAATCCACTGCTCCCGACGGGCGGTCATTTATTTTCCATCTTATTGGATAGGACAGAGACAAACTCAGAGTGGAGGGGAAGATAGAAAGGGTGAGAGAAAGACACCTGCAGACCTACTTCATGGCTTGCTTATTAGGCGACTCACCCCCCACCCTCGCCCCCACCCTGCAGGTGGGGTGCCTGGCTGGAACTGGGATCCTTTTGCTTTGTACTATGTGCACTTAACCTGGTGTGCTACTGCTCAGCCAGTTGTTACATTTATGTTACAGTTGTTACTAGGTTGTTACATTTATGCTTTAAAAACTCTTCTGTTCACTCTTTCAACTCTATCCAGGTCTTTAGTTATCATCTGAGCCATTCCAGTGTGCTTAGTTTGGATTCTTTGGTGGTGGTGGTGGTACTGTCCTAAATCAGGCTTAGCATCCTTGGACATTTCTTACTCTTTTTTTTTTCTTTCTTTTTTTGCCTCCAGTACAAATCCACTGCAATTTTTCCCATTTTGTTGCCCATGTTGTGGTTATTGTTATTGTTGTTATATTCTTATTCTTTTTTTTTAAAAAGATTTTATTTATTAATGAGAAGATAGGAGGAGAGAGAAAGAACCAGACATCACTCTGGCACATGTGCTGCTGGGGATCGAACTCAGGACCTCATGCTTGAAAGACCAAAGCTTTATCACTGCGCCACCTCCCAGACCACATTTTAAAAAATTTATTTATTTATTTATGAAAGAAGACATTTACAAAATCATAGGATGGGGGGGTTACAACTCCACACAATTCCTGACACCCAATCTCCATATCTCATCCCCTCCCCTGATAGCTTTCCCATTCTCTATCCCTCTAGGAGCATGGACCCAGGGTCTTTGTGGGTTGCAGAAGGTGGGAGGTCTGGATTCTGTAATTGCTTCCCCGCTGAACATGGCCATTGACTGGTCGATCCATACTCCCAGTCTGCCTTGCTCTTTCCCTAGTAGGGTGAGTCTCTGGGGAAGCGGAGCTCCAGGATACATTGGTGGGGTCTTCAGTCCAGGGAAGCCTGGCCAGCATCCTGATGGCATCTGGAACCTGGTGGCTGAAAAGAGAGTTAACATACAAAGCCAAACAAATTGTTGAAGAATCATGGTCCCAAAGGTTGGAGTAGTGGAGATGAAGTGTTGGGGGGTACTCACTGCAAACTCTAGTGTACTACTGATTTCAGGTATATATTTGCCCTAGTTTATGGATACCTGTGAACATATGCTCTATCTCCTGGAACCTGGTGTATATCTAGGTTTTGGGACTTTGTTAGGAAGTGAACCACCTGGGATGGAATTAGAGAATATTATGAAAGGAAAGGTCTCACTCGAGTGATGAAGCTGAAGGATTGTCATTCCACACCTGAAGTCTCTGGACACAGTCTGAAGTGAAGCATGCTGGGGTGGCACTCATTAAGTTGATTAGGTTGCAATCAGCGGATGCAATATTATTTGATAAGAATTGGGAGAAGCATACGGGAATGTGGGCCCTACCCTAGGGTCCCAGGACTGGGGGAAGTTTAGGCTCTATAGCGGACCACATATTCTTATTCTTTAAGTCAGTGTAGTCAGGGTATACACTTCAGTGTGCTATTAGCCTCATTCATTACACATGTAGGTGTATATTTAATTTTTTTCTATTATAACTCATATATTATGTTGCTATGATTTAAATTATATAGGAATCAATGGTTTTTATCATTTTTAATGTAGATTGTAGTTAATTGATATTGATTCAACCCCTTATTTTTTATTACTCTCCCTTTTAGGTTCTGCTCTGTGGTTATTTATTTATTTGCTTCAGGATTATTCCTGGGGCTATTTTTCCCTTTTGTTGCCCTTGTTGTTTATCATTGTTGTTATTGTTGTTGTTGTTGCTGTCTTTGTTGTTGGATAGGACAGAGAGAGAAAAGAAGAGAGCAGGGGAAAATGGGGGGGGTGGAATCAGACACCTACAGACCTGCTTCACCACCCATGAAGCGACTCCCCCTGCAAGTGGGGAGCCCAGGGCTCAAACCCGGACCCTTATGCAGGTCCTTGAGCATCACACCATGTGTAAGTAACCCATTGTGCAACCGCCCAGCCCCCTGTGGTTATATTTTTAAACATGATATTGCAGACACATTTACAGGAAGAATTTCTACTAATTCTTATATTTCTTTCTCTTCCAAATTGACAATTGAAAAATAGAAAAATCTCTTCTGAGACAATTATATAGTACCCATATCAAGTCTTTGATCTCCTGAAATATGTAATTAAAATATATATCAACATATTTAATTAATATATATCAGATATTTAATTAAATATGTAATTTAATTGAAATATATTATGTTTTATGAAGATTTTCATTCTTATCATTTATATAATGATTTTATTACACATGTCTTCACATTTAAAGACTATTTTAATATAGCATATCCATGTGAAAAATATTTAATTAATATAAACTTTCCTCATGTTTCTGGATGTTAAAACTGAGTAAAGTGTAAATATCATTTCTTCCCAAACCACTTTATAGACTTTAATGCTGCCTTTTAAAAATTACTCTCTTTTCTCATCTTTGCTGTCTTTTGTCTTCTTCAGTATTTTCCCCTTCCTTTCCTCTGCTCCTTCTCCTTCCTTCCCTAGTATGCTTTAAATCATTTATTTATTAATTTTATGATACAGCATTCTAGATCACTACTCAGCTCTGGCATATGGTAGAAAGGGGCAGAGTTTACACCTGAGCCCTCAAGCATGAAAGCCCTGTGCTCTACTGTGCTGTGCTATCTCCCAAGCTCTTCCGACTCACCTAGTGAGAGCTTATAAAAATAACACTGGAGTTTATATCAACCACGCCAATGACAAATAACTCCTATATTTTGTGAGAAATTTTCAGAGTCATTCATCCCAAGAAACTGGTATACACATTCTACTCAAGTCCACATGGGTCATTGTGACCATATGCTAGGCCACAATGACAGCATCAGCAAAGTTAAGAGCATTGAAATCATCCCAAGCCTCTTCTGAGACCACAGTGGAATTAAACTAACAGTTAACAATCAAGAAAGATTAGTAATAGTCCCAAAATGTGGAAGCTCAACAGTACACTGCTTTATTATTATTTATTATTTTTTATTTAAGAAAGAATTAATTAACAAAACCATAGGGTAGGAGGGGTACAACTCCACACAATTCCCACCACCCAATCTCCATATCCCATCCCCTCCCCTGATAGCTTTCCCATTCTCCATCCCTCTAGAAGCATGGACCCAGGGTCATTGTGGGTTGCAGAAGGTAGAAGGTCTGGCTTCTGTAATTGCTTCCCTGCTGAACATGGGCGTTGACTGGTCGGTCCATACTCCAAGTCTGCCTCTCTATTTCCCTAGTAGGGTGGGTCTCTGGGGAAGCTGAGCTCCAGGACATATTGGTGGGGTCTTCAATCCAGGGAAGCCTGGCCAGCATCCTGATGGCATCTGGAACCTGGTGACTGAAAAGAGAGTTAACATACAAAGCCAAACAAATTGTTGAGCAATCATGGACCCAAAGCTTGGAATAGTGGAGAGGAAGTGTTAGGGAGGTACTCACTGCAAACTCTAGTGTACTTCTGCTTTCAGGTATATATTTTGCAGTAGTTTATAGATATGTGTGAAGATATGCTCTCTCTCACAGAAACTGGTGTATATCTAGGTTTTGCGACTTTGTTAGAAAGTGAACCACCTGAGATGAAATTAGAGTATACTATGAAAGGAAAGGTCTCACCTGAGTAATGAAGCTGAAGGGTTGTCATTCCACATGTGAAGTCTCTGGACAGAGTCTGAAGTGAAGCATGTTGAGGTGGTAATCGTTGCGTTGGTTAGGTTGTGATCGGCGGATGCAATAAATTGCAAGGAAGACTAAAGCAGAAACAAACCAATGGGACTACATCAAATTGAAAAGCTTCTGCACATCCAAAGAAACTATCACACAAAGAGACCCCTCACAGAATGGGAGAGGATCTTCACATGCCATACATCAGACAAGAAACTAATCACCAAAATATATGAAGAGCTCAGCAAACTTAGCACCAAAAAAGCAAATGACCCCATCCAAAAATGGGCAGAGGATATGAACAAAACATTCACTACAGAGGAGATACAAAAGGCTAACAAACATATGAAAAACTGCTCTAGGTCACTGATTGTCAGAGAAATGCAAATTAAGACAACACTAAGATACCACCTCACTCCTGTAAGAATGGCATACATCAAAAAGGACAGCAGCAACAAATGCTGGAGAGGATGTGGGGACAGAGAAGCCTTTTACATTGCTGGTGGGAATGTAAATTGGTACAGCCTCTGTGGAGAGCAGTCTGGAAAACTCTCAGAAGGCTAGACATGGACCTTCCATATGATCCAGTAATTCCTCTCCTGGGGTTATACCCCAAGGACTCCATAACACCCAACCAAAAAGAGGTATGTACTCCTATGTTCATAGCAGCACAATTCATAATAGCTAAAACCTGGAAACAGCCCAACAACAGATGAGTGGCTGAGAAAGCTGTGGTATATATACACAATGGAATACTATGCAGCTATCAAGAACAATGAACCCACCTTCTCTGACCCATCTTGGACAGAGCTAGAAGGAATGTGTTAAGTGAGCTAAGTTGAAAGATAAAGATGAGTATGGGATGATCCCACTCATCAACAGAAGTTGACTAAAAAGACCTGAAAGGGAAACTAAAAGCAGGACCTGATAAAATTGTAAGTAGGGCACCAAAGTAAAAACCCAGTGGTGAGGGGTAGACATGTAGCTTCCTGGGCCAGTTTGGGGTAGGAATGGGCGGGAGGGATGGGTCACAGTCTTTTGTTGGTGGGAATGCTGTTTATGTACACTCCTAGCAAAATGTAGACATATAAATCACTAGTTAATTAATTTGAGAGGGGGAAAATCAGTTGTATGTCTCAAAGTTTTTCAAAACACAAACTGAATCTTTTAATATATAGGCTGTGTATTTGATATGCAGACTCTCTCAAAAACCTAGACCAAGTAGATTAGAAGCATCCAATAGCACAGCTATATACAAGTACTGGATACTGTACAGAAAACCATAACAAAAGGACTTTTCAAAATTAACCCAATTACCAAATAATGTGATGATAAAATTAACTATCAATTGTCTTTTTGAACCCTAAGACAGCAGGAACCTCACATCTCCACTATATAGCCCCTACTTCCCCCAGTCCTGGAACCCTTGGATAGGGCCCACTTTCCCGTATGCCTCTCCCAATCCATATCAAATAACATTGCATCCGCCGACCAGTGCACTACTTTATAACTACTGGGTCAAAGAAGAAATAAAGGAAGAAATTAAAATGTTTTGAGAGTTCATTGAAAATGAAGACAGAAGCTATCAAAATATTTGGGACCCAGCTAAGGCAGTATTGAGAGGGAAGTTCACAACCATACAAGCACACATGAGGAAACAAGAAAAAGCACAAATAAACAGCCTGATTACACATCTTAAAGACCTAGAAGAAGAACAAAGGAACCCTAAAGCAACCAGAAGGACAGAAATTACTAAAGTTAGGGCATAAATCAATAACATTGAAAATAAGAAAACCATCCAAAAGATCAACGAAAGTAAATGTTGGTCTTGGAAAGAGTAAACAATATCAACAAACCTTTAGCCAAACTCACAGTACAAAAAAGGGAGAAGACCCAGAAGAATCGGGTGATAAATGAAAGTGGAGATATCACAATGACACCTTAGCAATTCAGCATCTCATGTGAGACTTCTATGAACAACTGTATGTCGCCAAGCTAGAGAACCTGGAATAAATGGACGATTTCCTAGATACCTACTATATTCCAATATTAAGTAAAGAGGGGAATTCAGCAGTAGCACAGTGGGTTAAGCGCAGGTGGTGTAAAATTAAATAAAGAGTAACTAGATAACATGAACAGGCCCATCACAGCTAATAAATTGAAACAGTTATCAAGAACCTTCCCAAGAATAAAAGTCCTGGACCAGATGGTTTTACAAATGAATTCTACAAAACTTTCAAAGAAGACCTAATACCTCTACTTTTAAAAGTCTTCCATAAGACTGAAGACACAGGAATACTCCCTTCCAGCTTCTATGAAGCCAACATCACTTTGATACCAAAAGCAGACAGGGATACAACCAAAAAAGAAAACTACAGACCAATATCTCTGATGAACACAGATGCTAAGATATTGAACAAAATTATAGTCAACCAGATGCAGCAGTGTATTAAAAAGATTGTTCATCATGACCAAGTGGGGTTTATTCCAGGGATGCAAGGTTGATTTAATATATTTAAATCAATCAACATGATCCACCACATCAATAAAAGCAAGACCAAAACCACATGGTCATATCAGTATATGCAGAGAAAGCCTTTGACAAAATACAATATCCCTTTATGATCAAAACACTACAAAAAAATGGGAATAGATGGAAAGTTCCTGAAGATAGTGATGTCTATAGCAAACCTACAGCCAACATCATACTCAATGGTGAAAAACTGGAAGCATTTTCCCTCAGATCAGGTACTAGACAGGGCCGCCCACTATCCTCATTACTATTCAGCATAGTGTTGGAAGTTCTTGTCATAGCAATCAGGCAGGAGCAAGGAATTCAAGGAATACAGATTGGAAGAAATGAAGTCAAACTCTCTCTATGTGCAGATGACATGATACTATACCTAGAAAAACCTAAGGAATCCAGCAAGAAGCTTTTGGAAATCATCAGGCAATACTGTAAGGTGTCAGGCTACATAATTAGCATTCAAAAGTCAGTGGTATTCTTCTATGCAAACACTAAGTTAGAAGAAGTTGAAATCCAGAAATCAGTTCCTTTTACTATAGCAACAAAAACAATAAAGTATCTAGGAATAAACCTAACCAAAGAAGTGAAAGACTTGTATACTGAAAATTATGAGTCACTACTCAAGAAGATTGAAAAAGACACAAAGAAGTGGAAAGATATTCTATATTCATGGGTTAGAAGAATTACCATCATCAAAATGAATATATTACCCAAAGCCATCTACCAATTTAATGCTATCCCCATCAAGATCCTAATCACAGTTTTTAGGAGAATAGAACAAATACTACAAATGTTTATCTGGAACCAGAAAAGACCTAGAATTGCCAAAACAATCTTGAGAAGAAAGAACAGAACTGGAGGCATCACACTTCCAGACAAATTGTATTATAGGGCCATTGTCATCAAAACTGCTTGGTACTGGAACGTGAATAGACACATTGACCAGTGGAATAGAATTGAGAGTCCAGAAATAAGCCCCCACACCTAGGGACATCTAATATTTGACAAAGGTGCCCAGACTATAAATGGGGAAAGCAGAGTCTCTTCAACAAATGGTGTTGGAAAAAATGGGTCAAACATGCAGAAGAATGAACCTGAACCACCATATTTCACCAAATACAAAAGTAAATTCCAAGTGGATCAAAGACTTGGATGTTAGACCAAAAACTATCAGAAACTTAGAGGAAAATTTTGGCAGAACTCTTGTCCGCATAAATTTTAAAGACATCTTTAATGAAACAAATCCAATTACAAAGAAGACTAAGGCAAGCATGTACCTATGGGACTACATCAAATTAAAAAGCTTCTGCACAGCAAACACACACACACACACACACACACACACACACACACACACACACACACACACACACACACACACACACAAACACTACCCAAACTAAGAGACCACTAACAGAATAGGATAAGATCTTTATATGCCATACATCAGACAAGAGGCTAATAACCAAAATATATAAAGAGCTTGCCAAACTCAACCACAAGAGAACAAATAATCCCATCCAAAATGGGGAGAGTACATGGACAGAATATTCATCACAGAAGAGATATAAAAGTTCAAGAAACACATGAAGAAATGTGGGAATGTCAGTTGGTACAACCTCTGTGGAGAACAGTCTGGAGAACTCTTTCAGAAGGCTAGAAATGGAAGGCTACCCTATGATCCTGCAAGTCCTCTCCTGGGGATATATCCTAAGGAACCACATTCACCCATCCAAAAAGATCTGTGTACACATATGTTCTCACCGGCACAATTTGTAATAGCCAAAACCTGGAAGCAACCCAGGTATCCAACAACAGATGAGTGCTGAGCAAGTTGTGGTATATATACACAATGGAATACTACTCGGCTATTAAAAATGGTGACTTTACCATTTTCAGTTGATCTTAGATGGACCTTGAAAAAGTCATGTTAAGTGAAATGAGTCAGAAACAGAAGGATAAATATGGGATGATCTCACTCTCAGGCAGAAGTTGAAAAACAAGATAAGAAGAGAAAACACAAGTAGAACCTGAACTGGAATTGGTGTATTGCACCAAAGTAAAAGACTCTGGGGTGGGTGGGATGGAGACTACAGGTCCAAGAAGGATATCAGAAGACCTAGTGGGGGTTGTATTGTTATATGGAAAACTGGGAAATGTTATGCATGTACAAACTATTTACTGTTGAATGTAAAACATTAATTCCCCAATAACGAAATAAAAAAGAAGAAATTTGGGGGTATCTTGATGAAGATGGCATTCAATCTGTATATGGCTCTGGGTAGGATGGTCATTTTGATGGTGTTAATTCTCCTTATTCCAGAGCATGAGACATCTGTCCATTTCATTGTATCTGTTTCCCATTCCATTGGAGAGTGGCACATAGTTTTTGGTATATATCTTTCACTTCCTAAATTTTTTATTGCTGAAGATTTTTTAAAATATTTTTTTATTTTAATATTTTTTTAATATTAAAATATTTTTTTATTTTAATAGATACAGAGAGAAAGACCAGAGCACTATTCAGCTCTGGTTTGGTGTGGGGTTGGGAATTAAGACTGGGACTTTGGGGCTTCAGGCATGAAAGTAATTATATATAACCATTATGCTGTCCCTCAACCCCATAATATTTGACTATTTTTGCTACTCTAGTAGAAGGAATTAATTCTGGATTTCTTGTTCTTCTAGTATAGTGTTTGCATAGAGGAATGACACTGATTTTTGAATATTGATTTTGTAGCCCCACACTTTAGTATATTGATGATCAATGATTTCCTGAAGTTTTTACTAAGTTTTTAAAGGATTTTCTATATATACAGTTGTATTGTCTATTAATAGTGATATTTTATGTTTTTACTTTCCTATCAGAATCTCTTTATTTTTTTCTTGTCTAATTACCAGGTCTAGGACTTCCAGTACTATGTTGAATGATCATAGCAATAGTGACTAGCCTTGGCTTGTAATTCACCAGAAAGGGAAAGCTTTCAGCTCACTATTGTATATGATGCTGACTGTAAGTTTTCTGTATATAGGCTCTATTAGCTTGAGGAATTTTCCATTTATCCTCATTCTTGATCATGAAAGGGTGCTTCATCTTGTCAAAGGCTCTCTTTGCATCTACTGAGATTCAAGTGGTTTTTTGTTTTCCTATTGTTGATGTGGTGAATCATATTTATTGATTTATGTATATTGAATGTCTACTTGGTCATATTGAACAATCTTCTTAATGTACTGTTATTGTCAGGTTGGCTTAGATTTTTGAATACCATAGCATCTATATTTATCAGGGACACCTGTCTGTAGTTGTCTTATAAAGCAGTAGTTTATAATCCATTATTCCCAAGATACATTTTATCAACATATTTTTAATATTCAGATTTTTTTTTACTATCTATGGTCATTGTCCAATGCTAAGTGAAGCATATCCTGTCTACACCATGCACATTATTAACAAATCTAAACTTTAAGGTAGTTTCTTATAATGGGCTTTATTTTTTAGTTCCTTAGTTGTATACTTCTAGGGGTATATATTTTTTGTTATATCCAACACTTGTCTAGAAATAATCAATGCATATGGGCATAAGTTTTAAATTTTATTAATTAGAATAGATACTACAATACTGACTTGTGAGATGGAGATATCATGGTTATGCATAAGGACTTTCTTTCCTAATGCACCAAAGATCTCAGGTTCAATTCTTAGCACCACCATGAGCTAAGGGCTAATGATATCTCTGTCTCTCCCTTTCCCTCTTGCTAAACCTCTCTCTTCTTTTTCTCTCTGAAGCATAGAGCAATGAAAGAATATGTACATACATAGTGCTTCTGAGCTCTCGCTTATGGTGGTTCCAGGGGATTGAACACATTTGATCTTTGGATCCTTAGGCATGATAGTCTCTTTGCATAACCATAATGCTATCTACCCCCATCTGAACAATTGAACAATGCATATTTTAAGGTCCTTACCCCATTGGGGAAAAAAAAACTCACCACATATAACAAGGTGGTGTCACACCTGAGCATTTATCATTGAGAGAATGCCTGGCTGTTCTTGATGATATACCATTTAATTTGCAGAAACTAAATCACTAAAACCATGGCATGACAGGTCAATGAAATAACTCACTTGAATAGTGTGCTGCTTTATCATATAGATGACTTAGGTTCAACCTGATCCCCACTGCACTGATGGAAGCTTCACTGCTATGGTATTTCTGTCTGTCTGTCTGTCTGTCATCCATCTATCCATCCATCTGTCTGTCTGTCTATCTATCTACATATCTATCTATCTATCTATCTATCTATCATCCATCTCTATATCTCTGTCTTGCTGATTCTCGCTAAAACACACACACACACACACACACACACACACATATAATTACAAGAACAAAATTACAGAAAAAAATTATTGCAGGGGCCGTGCAGTAGCGCAGTGGGTTAAGTGCACAAGGCACAAAGCCCAAGGACCAAGTAAGAATCTGGGTTAGAATCCCTCGCTCCCCATCTGCAGGGGGGATCACTTCACAAGTGGTGAAAGCAGGTCTGCAGGCATCTTTCTTTCTATCCCCCTTTCTGTGTCCCCCTTCCCTCTCAATTTCTCTCTGTCCTATGCAACAATAAAATAATAACAATAACAACAACAACAGCAATAAACAACAAGGGCAACAAAAGGGGAAACAATAGCTTCTAGGAGCAGTGGATTCGTAGTGCAAGCACCGATCCCCAGTGATAACCCTGAGTCAAAAGAAGGAGAAGGAGAAGGAGGAGAGAAGAAGAAGAAGAGATACATATGGCACACAGAATTAAAGAAATGCTTCAATTCACTCATAATCATAAAAATATCATTGTACGATACTTATGCTTTCTCTATTTTAAGTTACTCTGGCTGCCTTTATTTTCACAGGCAACTACTATATTTATCTTCTAAATAATATAGAAAAAAGAAATTTGCATACTTTGTTTTCTTCTGTCTTATATGTAACCTCTGTAAAATTGGATTTGAGACTGTTCTCATTTTTTTTTTTTAATCTCAGAGTTGTTACAGACACTGTGGAGGAAATACATTAAAGGAGACAACAAGACAACACTGATAAGTGGTTGCCAGAATCACTGACACTGAAATTTTAGCAGCATCTTTGTCTTAAATTAAGACTGGGAATATATAGACCCTCTTCCCATCACCGTGCACATTGTTTATTGCCTTCTGCCTCTTGTTAGCATCTGCAGTCTTAATATGTACCAAAACAGGTAAACAAAACAAAAACACTTAAATGTTTTAAAGAACAGTTGAGAGACTCTTACGCTGTTCATTTAATCCATAATTACTGACATGCCCACCAACAATCTAGATTAAATAGTTAAGCTTATCTTCATAAATAAGTTTGTTATTCCAGTGAATACTTTGGTGATTAGTTGCTAAGATGATCTATATTCTGTTCTTCCTGTCATTCTTTGCTTTTTTGATTTACAAAATTAAAAGACAATGGGGGTATAATTCCACACTTTTATCTCCACCAGAGATCTGTGTCCCCATTCCCTCCACTGGAAACTGCAGTAATTCTCCCAAGATCACAGATAGGAGTTGACTATCAGTTTTATATATATATTTTTATTGCCATGCTTTCTCTCCCTTTCTAATTCAAACCTGTCACTTCTGAGTGCCCCCCTTCCCCCTTCTCTCTTTGGGTCCTATCCTCTGTGAGTATGGAACAAAATACTTATGGGGTGGTGAAAGTGGAAGGTCTGGCTTCTGTAATTCTTCCTCCACTGGACATGGGCATTGGCAGATGAATCCATACCCCCAGCCTGTTTCTATCTTTCCCTAGTTGGGTAGGGCTCTGGGAAGGTGAGGTTCTAGGAAGCATTAGTGAGGTCATTTGCCTAGGAGTTCAGGATTTAATCATAGCAGCAACCACAACTTAGAGTCTGAAATGCAGTAAGATATAAAGTAGGAAAAAATGTTTAATAAGCAGGAACCATAAAGTTAAAATAGAGAAGATGAGAAAGGGGCTTTTAGGGTGGATAGAAGCTAGGGAGTCTATTTTAGGTATATTCCTATGGATCCATGACTATGGTAATTTTTGCTGGATTTTGATAGCTAACCTTCATATAGACTAAACATATTTTTTGGAAAGATGTTGTTAGACTTGAGAATAGACTGGAAAGCTGGATCATGGCAGAGAGTAGCTCTCAAACTTGAAGAAAATAAATACAATTAACTATTTACCATGTTGATCTGATCTGTGCTAAATATTCATATTTAGCACAGGAGTCTATATAACTTTTGAGTCCCTGTCAGTCTGTATTTGCAGTTCATGGTCACAGCTGGGAACATTCTAGGCTGCACTCATTTCAGGACCAGTTTCCTCAAATGGCAGAGTAGGATGACCCACACTCCTTTTGGAGAGCAGGGCATTCCTTACCACTAATAGTTCATAGTGAGAGCACAGTCATGAAGAAGCCCACAAGAGGGATTATAATGACATTCCTGATGGAAGTGGCCAGTGATGGTGGAGTGAGGAATCTATTAGAGGTCTAGGCCCATTGAATCTACGGGGGAATTCAAGAATTCCCTGACTAGGGCCCCAGGTGTTGGGGTGGTCTGGGAGTGACCAAGAAGGTCATCATTAAGTGAGCCAATCTACTGCCATTTTCAAGCTTTTGTAGTCCCTTCTTTAATTGACAAGCTTAGGCTTTCTCCCAGGTTTAAAGCATTATTTGTCGTATCCAAACTGGTATTAGGTCTGTGGGGTCTGGCCTCAAGTTAGGGAGGAAATACACTTGGGAATTTAGTGAGGTCTAAGCTAGCCGTGAGTTATAGTGCATTTACTTGCTTGGTGATTCTAATAAAGGTTGTCATAAAGACAATAATTGTCCTTTAGGTGTAGGTGATAAATACTTTTTGCTAGTGTATTTTGTGGCCAACTGTATACAGTTTTTCTCTAAAGATTATTGGGGGGGTTTAATAATAATAATAATGCTGAAGATGGCAAAAGAGATGAATCTTACTTCCTTTTGCTTAATTAGTTGAGTATATAAAGTGATTGAGAGAAGTGAAGTAGGGGGTAGGAGAGGAGGGTGTCTAAGTCTAAGTAATAAATATTTTATTAGAAATTTTATAATGCCTTAGACTTTTCTACTAGATTACTGAACTAAATAGTTCTAAATGTAATCACAGAAGACTGTTAAGCACTTTTATTTTGAGGTATACAGTTGGCTCTAACTTATGAATATGTGTATACATGTGCCCAGTCCTCTACCCAATATTAAGGATCTGTAACTTTGCTAAGAAAGCACCATCTGAATTGGCACTAAGTAGTCCCATGTGATATAACATGGGCAGTCAGTAAATGCAGTTTCTTTTCTCTCAACGAACTAATGCTAAGCTGTGTTTACATTGATTCATGTGAAAAGGGCAGTTAGCAGATGATTGTAATTTACCAAGTGTTGTTTTACTTTGCTTTTGGAAATGTATCAATTGCTTCATGTCAGATTTTGGTGACTTCAAAACCAAATAATTGCATGTGGAAAATTTTTTAGGGATTAGAAATAAGAAGTAATGAAAATCATACATTCAGTATATGCTTATAATTTGAATTGGTGTAACAGTTATTGAACATTTATAATGTGTCAGACGTACTGGGTACTGAATGTAGCCAAAAGACATGGATTTCCGCTTATAGAGTCTACACTAATTAAAGAAGTTTAAGCATATTGGAACAAAGACCTATGCTCAATAAGTTTGCACTCTAACAAAGAGAAAACGAACAATAAGTGAGTAAACAAACAATATATTATGGAGTTGCAAGTGCCATGCAGGAAAATATACCAACATAAGAATATTGAAAATGAAATGCTCTGTATATTCAAGGCTAGAGAGAATGGGAAATGTTTTTTTTTTTTTTTTTTTTTTTTTTTTTTAATCTACTAGGACTCTGACAAATGAATGAAGTTGTTGCATTCCAGGAAATATATTGGGTTGTTGGAAAGGTCATGATACATTTTTCTGTGCAAGAATGTGCCATGACTTTTCCAACAATCCAGTAGAATTTCAGGCAGACAAGGTTATTTTCTAGACACGGCTGATCAGATTTCCTGGAGTTTTGAATACTTGTTAAAGGAATGTGGCCTTTTCAAGAAGTGGGAAGCCATGAACAACCCTGTTTATAGCTTGCTTCTATTTATAAATAGAGGACTACTGTGAGGTGAGTTGTATTTAGGAAAGGAATATTGCTCCATTGGTATTTTGTCAGAGGAATTGGAGTTGTGAAGAATCCAAATCAGGTAAATCAGTTAGGAACAACAGCACCCAGGCAAATGGGCAGTGAGATGATATGAAGAAGACTGCCGTGGATCATTGTAGAGACAAAACTGGAAATACTGGCAGTTGTATGTGTCTACAAAGGGAAGTAAATGGTAGGGATTATGTATAGGGAAACTGGACTGGCTTCTTAAGAGTTGAATCTGTGAAAGTGAAGGGCTAAAGATGACATTAAGGGATGGGAGGTATACAGAGAAAATGTTTCCTGAAGTAATTTGGAACTCTGGAGATAAGTGACCATATTAGAGCATAAGATTTTTGCACCAGAGTCCCCAGAGGTCACAGACTCAAGTCTTGACAGCACCTAAGGATCTAAGGCCCTAACTGAGCAGTCCTCTAGTCTATCTTTTTTTTTTTTTTTTTGCCTCCAGGGTTATTGCTGAGGCTCGGTACCTGCACTACAAATCCACTGCTCCTGGAGGATATGGTTTTTTTTCCCCCCTTTTTGTTGTTTATCATCTTTGTAGTCATTATTATTGTTGTTGCCCAATAGGACAGAGAGAAATCTAGAGAGGAGAGGCAGAGAGAGGGAAAGAAAGAAAGATACCTACAGACCTGCTTCACTGCTTGTGAAGCGACCCCCCTTCAGATGGGGAGCGGTGGGCTGGAACCAGGATCCTCTCGCCGGTCCTTGCACTTTGCGCCACATGCACTTAACCCGCTGCGATATCGCTCGGCCCCCTAGTGTCTCTCTCTCCTCTTTCTCTTCTTTCTCTCTCTCCCTCTCTCTCTTCTTTCTCTCTCTCTCTCTCTCTCTCTCTCTCTCTCTCTCACCTTCACTCCCTCCCTTTCTGGTTCAGGGACATAAAAATATGAGTAGAATTCTGGAAGAAACTCTATGTCTTTATATATTCTCTATGTACATTTGGGAGATAAACTGTTGAGAGTAAAAAAAGTTATTGTAGGTCTGATAGTCTGTCAGTTATCCAAGTGGGAAAAGCCAAGACATTTGAAACAGAATAAAAGTAAGGCAGCTGAAAGGTAGACAAAAATAGACTTACTCAAATTAGTAATAATACTTGCAAACACTGTGTAAGTACTTTATTTTATATATTAAGAAAATAACCTTTTGAATATTTTACTCATTTATTTCCTCAACAATGTGTAGGTTTAATATTATTACTAATTTTCTTTAATATAGAATAAAGTTCAGGCTTAAAGAAACTCTTGTTATTTTCCCATGGCTGCTCAAAATGTATGTGGCAGATTTAGAATTCAAGGCTAATTCCTCTTACTCCATTTAACAAAGAGAATACAGGTTCCTATCTTCTACCAATTGATACACTCCCAAAATTTGTGTCCTTCTAAATATTCCCAGTTCAAAAGACACTAGTGAATATGATACCAACTTGTTGTGCTGCTAAGGTTTTAAACCTTGAGAATAACCAATATTAATGTATAGTGAGGTTATTTATATTTATTAATATGTTGACGTGTTCAATAAACAGTGTTGAACGTCTACTATGTACTGGGTACAATTACTGACTTTGTATTCAAAAGTGGGTGAGGAGAAAATTAATCTTTTATTTGCTTGGTGATTCAATGAAAGCTACAGACATGTAAACAAGAATTTATAAATGTGGTACGTGCTGTAATGGTAATACCTTGTTCCACAAGATTTCAAAAATAACACACAGTTCAGATTCAGAAGGCCAGGGAAGATTTACTTTGGGAAACAATGTCTGAAACCAGGAGTTTGACCTGTGAAGACTTAGATTCATTAAAGAGGCAACAAGGCATGAAGAACTACATGTGAAACAGATGAATTAAAGCTGTTAAAAGAGCTCCTGGAAAAAGGAAGCAATGTTGATAAAGTGGGTAGCCACGTGTAAACTAAGAGGTGAAATGGGGAAGACCTACAAAGTCTTCTCATCTAAATTACATACTGTAGTATAAGACTGTATGTATTACCTCTAGGGAAGAGAGTAGTGTTTAGTATTTCAAGTGTCTCTGAAAAGTAATTAGTTTATGATGTGAATTGTTAAATTTCTATTTTTCCTGACAATCATCTCACATAAACTTAAGTATTCCTGATAAGTGAGGTGTCCTTGTGTTTTATAGTGTGAAATAGCTTCAATTCAAAGAAACTAGTAGAAGTAGTGTAGAACAGACTAAAAATGGGATTCAGTGGGTGTAGTAATCTATTTCTGCATGATTTAATGTCTAGTCTGAGCCAAATGATGTCTGCTTTACTCATGGGGAGGGGGACATTGATTATACATTCATTCTTATTGGTCTCCTTGTAGGATTTAGGATTCCTTTAGAATTCCCTCTAGGAATATATTAATGTAGAACTTCTTCTAGCGTTTGACCTCCCAATGCAGTTAGAATAATGTACCCCAAATTCTGTTTTATTATAGAGAAATATTATATATTATTATAGAGAAATAATATGAGTATTGGACATGCAGCCTCTTTACTGCTATTTTCTCTCTTCATGATAGTTACATTTTCGAGAAAAGGTGATGAATGTTTTAGTGACATTCATTTCTAAAAAACATTTCTGGTGATTTGAAATAAAAAAGACATCCCAATTGGCCCTGAAAATATGTGATTTTGAAACATTAGTATTTCATCCAAATGGAAGTTAGCTGTAACATTTAATCAATAAGTATTTACCATAGTAGTAAACACATTTTTAGCAAAAACCAAAAAAGTCTTCTTCAGGGTTTGAAAAATATATTCCAACCATAATTTTTCTTTGTAAATATATTCTTTGTAGATATTCCATCATCCTGTAAGATTTGAAAGACAGAGAATTCTGCAAGGGATTTTCAGCGTGTGTGTGTGTGTGTTAAGGCAACAGGCATTTGTTTGTTTGAATAACTTGAACAAGAGCATGGAAGACGATGGAATGATGAAAACTCATGATTGAAACCTTACCTATAAAGTAGGAATTATAAGAAACGTCATTATGAGGACTAAATTGGATACATTTCAGAAGCCTTCTAATTCATGTTATTCAAAAACTAATGATTAGAGACACTCACTGCTAGTTGCTCCTCATTTATGTTGCTGTGGACATCTTCATGTGCCTTCTGATAAATGGTAGGGGACTGGGTGGGATTATGAATATTAGGGAGCAAGGTAAACTAGGTAGGAAATTTTAGTTACTTTTTGCATTTACCTTTTTTAAATGTTAATTTTTATTATTGATGTAATGTTGGCTTATAAAACTACATATGTCTTAGGAGTATTTTTTTTTTTTGCCTCCAGGGTTATCACTGGGGCTCATGCCAGCACTATGAATCCACTGCTCCTGGAGGCTATATATTTTTTCCATTTTGTTGCTCTTGTTGTGGTTGTTATTGTTGTTATAGCTGTTGTTGTCAATGGATAGGACAGAGAAAAATTGAGAGAGGAGGGGAGACAGAGAGGAGAGAAAGATAGACACCTGCAGACTTGCTTCACCACTTGCGAAGCAACCCCCCTGCAGGTTGGGAGCTGGGGCTCAAACGAGGATCCTTGCGCTTTGTGCCATGTTAACCTGCTGCACTACCGCCCAGACCCCAGGAGTATTGTTTTACATCTTTTCAGTTGACTGTTACCATACCACATTCTATAGTATAAATAGTACTTTAACATTATCTTTTTTGGTATTTTATTTATTTTTCTTTTTTCATTGAATCATTTTTAAAAGTTGCTTATTATTGCATAGAGACAGAGAAAAATCAAGAGGGAAGGGGAAGATAAAGAGGGAGATAGAGAAACATCTGTAGCCCTGCTTCACCACTTGTGAAGCTTCCCCCCTGCAGGTGGGGACCGGGAGTTTGAACATGGTTCTTGTGCACTGTAATTTTGATGTTCAAGATTAAGTAAATTAATATTTGTAAAGAGTACAGAAAAGTTATGAATACAGTAGGAATTGTATCACTGTATCAAATAAAAGTAAAGTCATAGGGAGTCTGGCGATAGCGCAGCAGGTTAAGCACACGTGGAGCAAAGTGCAAGGACCGGAGGAAGGATACCGGTTTGAGCCCCTGGCTCCCCACCTGCAGGGGTAGGGGTCACTTCACAGGTGGTGAAGCAGGTCTGCAGGTGTCTATCTTTCTTTTCCCCTCTCTGTCTTCCCCTCCTCTCTCCATTTCTCTCTGTCCTATCCAACAACGACGACATCAATAACTACAATAAGAAAACAAGGGCAACAAAAGGGAATAAATAAATAAATAAATAAATAAATCATAAAAAGAAAAAGCCATCTAGAGACTCTTTGAAACTTTCTGGTAGAAATTGTAACTGGTTGGAACATCAAGAATTTTTATATATCATTTTACGGATGTGAAGGGTTAATAGTTTATAGTACAGTGGTTGACATAAGGGCAAACCTTGTGCTTAACCAGTTGCACCATCATCTGCCCCCCCCCAACATTGTCTGTTTAACCTCCTCCCAAACCTCCCTTTGGTAACCTTAGTTTTGCAGACAAAATTCAAGTATTGGTATTCATCTGACTTTACTTGTTTCTTTGCTTTTGTGCTTTATATCACACAAGAGTCAAATCACCCTGTATTCTCCTTCTGACTTATTCCACTTAGCATGACACTGTCATTCTCATTCCATCCATATATTTGCAAAGGGCAACATTTCATCTTTTCTTAGAGCTGAGTAGTATTCCACTGTGTGTAGGTACCACACCTTCTTTATTTGTTCATCTGTCATTGTTTATTTAGGTTGTTTCCTTATCTTGACTATTGTAAATAGTACTGCAGCGAATGTAGATCCATGCATAACTCTTTTCAGATAAGTGCTTTTGTGTTCTTTGGGTAGATACGTGGGAGGAAAATTGCTGGATCATATGGTAGGTCTACTTTAAATATTTTGAGAAATGTCTATACTGTTTTCCATAGAGTCCTATGACAACAACCTTATAGAAAACAGTTACTTAATAAACTGGTATTAAAATTGATGAGGGGGAGTCGGGCTGTAGTGCAGCGGGTTAAGCGCAGGTGGCGCAAAGCACAAGGACCGGCATAAGGATTCCGGTTTGAACCCCGGCTCCCCACCTGCAGGGGAGTCACTTCACAGGCGGTGAAACAGGTCTGCAGATGTCTATCTTTCTCTCCTCCTCTCTGTCTTCCCCTCCTCTCTCCATTTCTCTCTGTCCTATCCAACAACAACAACAACAATAATAACTACAACAATAAAACAACAAGGGCAACAAAAGGGAATAAATAAATAAAATAAATATTAAAAAAAAGAAGAAAGTTATAAAATTGATGAGGAAAGAAATCCGTAGAACTCAAATAATGACAAAAACAAATGTGATAGGCAGAAGTGGTGAAAAGATACTTTACCAAGGGGGTCAGAAGGTAGTGCTGCTTGTTAAGCCCACGTGGTGCAAAGTGCAAAGACCAGAGTAAGGATCCTGGTTAGAGCCCCTGGCTCCCCACCTGCAGGGGAGTCGCTTCATAAGCAGTGAAGCAGATCTACAGGTGTCTTTCTCTCCTCTTCTCTGTCTTCCCCTCCTCTCTCCATTTCTCTCTGTCCTATCCAACAAAGACGACATCAACAATAGCAACAATAATAACTACAACAATAATAAAATAAGGGCAACAAAATGGAAAATAAATAATAAATTTTTAAAAAGATAGTTTACCAAGAAAAAAAACCTCATATCTCTGAAAATGTCATACTTGTAAAGGTCAGAAGCAACAAGTGCTAGTAAAGATATGGAAAGAGGAAAAGAAAATCTTTTTACATTACTTATGATAGTTTTAACTAGACTTTTTTTTTGCATCTTTTGACTTATGAAAACAAAACTTGGGGAGTCTGGCAGTAGTGCAGAGGGTTAAGCTCACATGGTGCAAAGTGCAAGGACCAGTGTAAGGATCCGGGTTCGAGCCCCCAGCTGCCCACCTGCAGGTGGGTCACTTCACAAGCAGTGAAGCAAGTCTGCAGGTATCTTTCTCTCCCCCTCTCTGTTTCCCCTCCTCTCTCCATTTCCCTCTGTCCTATCCAACAATGACATCAAGAACAAGAATAACAACTACAATGACAATAAACAATAAGGGCAACAAAAGGGAATAAATAAATAAGCATTAAAAAATTTAAAAAGAAAACATAACCTGTTTGTCCAAGAGCAGGAAATGTGATTGCGTTTCTCATCAAGTGCCATGATGGGCCCCAGTCTTTTGCATATCACTATTGATGTCCATGGGGATAAAGGTCAAGGAGAAGACAGTAAGGCAGTGCTGCCTTTCTCTATGTGAGTGCTCTCCAGATAGCAACTGGCTAGGAAAGTATTTGATGTCATTCTCCCAAAGAATAGTTGGAAAACTTACACTTAATTCTGATGTATTCTTCACAAATGGTAAATTAATATTTGTGAAGAATACAAAAAAAGTTATGTATACAGTAGGAATTGTATCACTGTATCAAATAAAAGTAAAGCAATCTAGAAACTCTCTGAAACTTTCTGGTAGAAATTGTAACTGGTTGGAACATCAAGAATTTTTATCTATCATTTTATTGAGGTGAAGGATTAATGGCTTATAGTGCAGTGGTTGACATATGGGCAAATTTCTCATCTCCCCATGATAGGTATCTGCAAAACGTTTTCATCCCTTTCCACTATCACGCACAAAGAAAACTTTGTTTTATTTGTCTTCTTTTACCTTTTATGTACCATAACTATAAACTTCTTGGCTTTAGTTACTATGTGATATGTTTCTTCTGTTGTCCTTCAGTTCGTTTTGAATTCTGACAGCCTGCCTACCAAAATAATTTTTCTTTTTGGGGGAGTCAGGAGTTGATTCACTTGATGGAATTCACACTTTCTCATGCACAAGGAAATCGGTTCCAGTCACTGTCACATGGAACACCATGCAAAAGGGAAGCTTCACAAGTAGTAGTGTTGCTGCTATATCTTTTCTATTTTTACTGTCTCTCTTTCTTTGTCACTTATACTTCAGCTATAAAAAAACAAACAAAAGTGAGTTGGGCAGTAGCGCAGCGGGTTAAGCACATGTGGTGTCAAGCACAAGGACCAGCATAAGGATCCCAGTTAGAGTCCCCAGCTCCCCACCTGCAGGGGAGTCGCTTCACAGGCGGTGAAGCAGGTCTGCAGATGTCTATCTTTCTCTCCCCCTCTCTGTCTTCCCCTCCTCTCTCCATTTCTCTCTGTCCTATCCAACAACAATGATATCAATAACAACAATAATTATAACTACAACAATAAAATAAGAGCAACAAAATGGAATAAATAAATAAATAAATATTAAAAATAAATAAATAAACACAATTTTTAAAAAGACTATAAAAAACAAACAAAAGTATTTGTCTCCTGGGAACACTGGACTCATAAATGCATGAAACCCCAGCAAGGCATAGTATCAAAATAAAATCCTTTTTCATATTTTTATTTAAATTTTTGTCTAGCAGATTTATTGTGAAAATGTTCCTTCTATTCATACTGCATTTATTAAATATATATATTCTTTTTTAGAAGTATTATGAGTAATAATGTGGAGGTCAATGTAGAATTTTCAGTGTTAACTCTTGGCCATATTTTTAGGTATGTATTTTTATTTCATGCTTTATGCCCTAGTATACAAGTGTATACTTAGTTATGATCAATTAATTGGGACCAAGACATTTTCCATTTATATAATGACCTCTGCTTATCATGTTCCCCCACTTAGAAGTTACATTACTGCTTAGTAGTAACTCAGTTTTAATTGTTAACAACAACATAAAAACAAGCGGTAAAGGGCTGAGACTTTCCTCTTGATTCAGGTTAAAATAAACTCTAATAATGGGTTTAGTATAAAAAAACAATATTACAAAATGATGCTTGCAAAATTAAGTCATCAGTGCTCTTCTTAACCTTCTGTCATAGACAGCTGAGGAGGTATTACATATAATCATCTTTAAAAGTAGGATATTGTTTCACCTGCCAAGAGTGGCTGACAAAGAGTCTAGGAACCTTAAGACCTGGCATGGATGGCATAGTTGACCTCCCTGACTTCTTTTCAAGTCCCTTGACTTCATAATTTGAGTGCATAATTTCACATGCATTTATTCATAAAAAAATGTGTACCCAGACTACTCTTGGTTAAATGCAGACTCCCACTCAAGCACTGGAGAGAGAAGCCTGTTAACTGACATTTGCAAATTCAGTATGGCACCATGTGGGAGAGAAAACTGCCAATCATTTCTGTTAGCATCACTCTCAAGGGGAGTCTAAATGAAGCTTGCTTAGACCAATTAAAAGAAGCAATTATATGTAATGGAAAGTAAACAAATCTAAGAAAAATGATATCACCCATAATAGAGGGTATTCACAAAGAAAGTGAGTGTCTGTTAAGTGTCACCTCTGTTTCTAAAAGCTATTACTCTACTTTGAGTTTCTTAAAGATTTTATATTAAATAATAAAAAAATTAACCTTTCATAACTAAGAAAAATTCACGGTAGTGGAAAAACTCCAAAGCTCATTACAAAGCTTTAATTAGGTCAAACTTCTGCATGGCCTTTGGGTTAGGAAAAATATGAAATATAATATGCCCTATTTAGCTGCTTGATTTTAGAAAATACTGTAAAACAGCCTAGCAGACCTACATTTTTAGTAGGGTTGAATATGTATAATATATGAAATTTATTTTGTGCTATACTACAATTCAACTATTTTTAAAATAAGGATTTTGATGGGTTCAACTTTGTCTGTCTCTAAGTGCAAGGGAAACTGAACCATGCATTGTATGGCACGAAAGTGTGCATTCTCATCTCTTAAAACACAAGGTTAGAGTAGTTTGTACCATTGCCAACAAACTTTGCGTTAAATTAATTGGCCCTAGTTCACTTGCATAATGATGCAATTCACAAATATATACCAATATTTTGCTTCTATTCCTTAAACAAAAAGGTCTTTTTTGCAGTTAAGGAAGTGACTAAGATGTAGAACCCTTGCTTTGCATGATGATGGGGACCCCTGCTTTAGTCCCTAGCACTGTATATAAACAAGTAATGCTCTAGTTCTTTCTTTTAAATACATAGATAAAGACATGTATTTTTGTCTGGTTTTATGAGGTGCTAGGATGCATATTTTATAAGATGCATAGAATGAACAATGGACTTTTTGTAGGCATGATATTGTTGAGAGGTCTCCCAAGTCCAATGTGTTCATGATTTTTTTTACATTTATTTACTTTTGGATAGAGACAGAGAAACACAAATTTGTCAGTACCTAACAATGATAGCTAGAATGATCAGTAAAAGCACAAAAACAAGGGAAAATTTTCTTTGGACCATGAAAAATGGTGTCTGGTGGATATAAAAAGAATCTTAAAATTCTTTAATACTGAGAATTTCTAATGGTACAAAAGGGAATAGGAGATAATTAATTGATCTCTGTGGGAACTAAGAAAACTACAATAGCTAAGCATGATGTGATAAAATACATCTATGAGGAAGATTTTGAACCATATTTCAAAGGTGTTTACAGCTGACTCCTAGGAGAGAAGAGATGAAAGCCCAAAGGATTCACGCACAGAAATATACACAGCCTCCTTCAAAATATGAAATTGAAAGTCGAAGGAATTTTTTTGATTTAGATGATGTTTGAAGCATGTTAAAAATCGCTCTCTTAATTTAAAAGGCGAAGCAAAACCATCCTGACGTAAGTTAGTACATTGCTAAAACAATGAAATAACAAAACCTGTTGATGTCAATGCCACATTAAGTTTCAGCAGGTAAAAAGCTATCAGTGTTGAGTCTACCCATTTTTGTCTATGGATCTGGCCCTGTAGCCTGTCATGGACATTACATCAGGCATCCTGAAGTAGATGCTGTTTCATTAGCATCACTTAGTGCCAGCAAATGACATAGTCTTGGAACAGAACCAGGCTACTGGCATGCAAAATGTGTCAGAGATTCTGGGCTGGATTTCTCCGGGGAATGGGTGAGAGCTATCTAGGATAGTACATGATAAATAAAGGCTGCTATGAGAGACAGATGGGAAAAAATCATATACTAGTGCTATTGGGCAAAATTAGATTAAAAAGCTAATCTCATAATTACCACAAAAAGACTATTTTGTGACTTGTTTGTACACCTGCACATGTTCTCAATTTTACTAAAAGCATGCTGTCATACCCAGTATTCAATGAGAAAGTTGAGAGAATTACATTTATATTATAAAATAGAGGTATATTTTAATACTAAACAAATACAACTGACAGCCACTAACTTGAACACATTCTATGCTTGGTAAGTTTGTATGTAACTTTTGCAATGTCATGTAGCAGACAGAGGCTTAGGCTAGTCATTAAAATGTTTTTAATTCAAGACAGTTACAATTGTTTGCTTTTATTTTTGCAAAACGCTTGTGATGAGTTTGTATAAAACACCTACACTTTTTTTTTATCAAACCTGCATATTTGTCAATATTTTCCTGATGCAGAAAATACCAGAATTACGTATTTCTACTGTATATCCAAAGTACTGCCACAACCCCCCATTTTTCTTTTTCCGTCCTGATACAGGACTGCCATCTGCTGGGATGAGGAAGTCATTTCTAGTTTCATCTTAACAACAACAAAAAGTGTATGATCTTTGCTTCTTAGTAAGGTTTCTAGATGAGAAAGTATAATGAAAATTTCTACTATTAGATGAAAATTAATCTCTAGTAAAGAGATAACAATGATTCTGGTAACCACAAGTCACTAGTAATTGCAGTGATTGTGATGAATTGTCAAAAAGCAGTCATTCAATTTTATTAATATAAAAGCAGATATGCATACAATATTATTATACTCTGTGTTTTATACATACACTACATGTATACGTGTGTAGGTGTATGTTCTATCAGAAAAGATAAAGAAAATCACAATAGAAGTAAAATGATCTTAAAATTCAGAGCAGATGCAAGCAACCAACATGACTTTTTTTTTCTTTATTTCTACCTCCCATCCCACAAAAAAACTTTACCCTCATACCTGTACCATGATTTTTTGTAAAAAATATTATTTTTGTACTGGATTTTCAAACATGTATGATTTCATAGCTTTTGGCTAACTTTTTGTTAGTTTAGAAAGGGAAAGACGGAGAGTGATAGAGAGGAGAGATACTGTAGCACCTTGTTCCCATCCATGGTGCTTTCATGTGGTTCTAAGTTTAAAATTAGGGTTCTCATACATGGTAAGTCATATGCTCTTCTGAGTGAACCATCTTCTTCTCTCTATATAGAGTTTAAGGTTTTTTTGTTTTTGTTTTTGCCCCCACGGTTATCACTGGGACTCGGTGCCTGTACTACAAATCCACTGCTCCTGGAAGCTATTTTTTTCCCTTTTGTTGCCCTGGTTGTTTATCATTGTTGTTGTTATTTTGCTATCATTGTTGTTGGATAGGACAGAGAGAAATCTAAAGAAGAGGGAAAGACAGAGGGGGAGAGAAATACAGGCACCTACAGAGCTGCTTCACCACCTGTGAAGCTACCCCTTGCAGGTGGGAAGCCCTGGGCTGGAACCTGGATCCTTACGCCAGCCCTTGTGGTTTGCACCTTGTGCGCTTAACCCACTGCACCACTGCCCAGCCCCCTGAGTTTAGGGTCTTTAGGTTCACACACGAACTATTTGTTTATGGCTGGACGATATGAAGTCCCTGAAATTGTGGAATATTCAGTTATTTCTATGACCTAGTCCCTTTAACTTCAGGGATAATGTTGCCATTATGAGATTTGTATTCACCATCCATGAAGTAGTACCTTAGGGAATGTTTATCAGCATTTAATTTTATCTTATTTTGACCTAAAATAAATACCCATAATCAGTTGGAAGAAAGCAGAGTTAGTATTCAAGGTATTGTCAAATAACGTATTTGCCTCTGGCTTCCAGATTTTCAGTACGAGCTATTTTGTGTCACTCCACGATATTAATTTAACCGAATTATATATATTTGGCATAGGTGTGGTAGTAGTTGTTGTGTTGTTGTTGTTATCATCCTCCTCCTGCTTCTCCTCCTCCTCTTCTTCTCCTTCCCCTATTACCACTACTATTACTTAATTTTTGATACAAAGAAACCCCAAACATTCATAATTAGTATTCATTTATGCAAAATAAATGCTCTATAGATGCGATTTTTCTGAAAGCCTTTTAGTTATGAGGAAAGAATAAAAGGAATGTCCACTGACTTCTTATTATCCTTTTTTTTTTTTTTGCCTACAGAGTTCTCAGTGGGGCTTGGTAACCACCCCTCTGCAGTGGGGAGCCGTGGCTTGAACCCATTCCTTGCTTGGTCCTTGCACTTCTCACTGTGTCCATTTAACCCAGTGCACCACCACTGACCCTTCATTTTTTATACATATTAACAGATTACATGTCAACAGGGTTTTTAATCCACACTATTGCCACCACCACAGTTCTGAATCTTCAGTCACTGCAATCCACCACAGTTCCCCTAAGGTTGTATTCATGGGCCAACCATCATCTTTACATTTATATGTAATCACCCCCTTTTGTCCTGATTCAGTCCCCTCTTCCCCTCCAAGCCACTCATGATGACATAATGACCTCCATATCTCCCTCTCCTTTTCCTTCTCTCTCTCTCTCTGGGTGCTGATGGAGCTGGAGTTCAAAGCCCGCTTATCTTCATCCTATCACTTCTCCCCCGCTGGGGGTATAGATCAAAGTTGGTTTTGGTGAGCAGAAGGTAGGAGTTCTGGCTTCTCTAATTGCTTTTCTGCTGGGCATTGGCATGGGTTTTACAGGTCAATCCATACCCCCAGCCTGTTTCTATCTTTCCCTAGTAGGCTCTGGAGATGTAAGGGTCCAGGACACATTGGTGAGGTCATTTGCCCAGAGAAGTCAGGATGGAGTCATGGTAACATCTGTAACTTGGTGTTTGAAAGGTGACATGACCTAAGTTGAGACAAAATGGTTAATGAACAGGAACCAAAAAGTAGGATCAGAGCAGATGAGCTTAGGGATTTTAGGGTAGAAGAAAGCTAGGAAATCTATTTTAGGCATGTTCCTGGGTTGCACATAGCTATGGTAGTTTTGCTTGAGTTTGGTAGCTAGCTTGAAATTACTTAAGAATATTGTCTGAGAGAATGGTTTCAGAGTAGAGAAAAAGGGCTAGAAAGTTGGATCAAGGCAGAGAGAAACTCCCATTCTTGAAAAAGAGAAATTATGTGGCTAAAATGAACTATTTACCTCCACCCACCTGCTCCAGGGCCCATATGTATATTTAGCACCAGAGCCTGTGTAACCTCTAAGTTTCTATTGGTCTAATATTGCTGCTCACAACTGGGAACATTGCAGGCTGCACTTATTTCAAGACCAGTCTTTTTCGAGTGGCAGAGTAGGGTACCCCCAGCCTCTCTTTGGAGACTGAGGCTATCCCTACTGTCCTTGCTTTATCCATCCATTTTTCTTATTCAAGATGTTGCTATGTGTTACAAATAATTTTGGAATGAGATAAAGCCCAATGGTGGATATATTTCAATTCACTAACCTCAAGAATTTTGTTGTCACTTCTTATTTGGTCAATTTCGGATCAAGGAATTTAACAAAATTGCAAGAGTAGATATTTATATAAAATGAGTCAGGGCAAGGAAATGGAAATGGGTTGATTCAGAGGCATTATAGGTACAGCTCAGATCCTGGGTCTCACCACCATCTTTCTTCCATATTGGTCAGATTCTGGTTGAATCAGATCTGGGTCAAACAAACATGGCACACTAGAACTGGGACTTTATCATTTTTAATGGCATTCTGATGAAGATAGACTACTTTTGAATTCATGATATTCACCTCTAAGGTGTGCTCATAGAATCAGTTTCTGTCTCATCTGTAAAAATCCCTTTACATTGGCTGTTATGTGTTTTTGTAATTGCACCTGTAACTAAGGAAGGAGAAAGATAACTCATCTTATTCTTTGTCATGCAGATAGCTTGGGTTCAAGTCTTGGCACCATTGGAGTATACCATGGCACCAGGAAAGCTACAATGCTATGGTACCTTCTGTTCTCTATCTCTCTCCCTCTTTTTCTAATATGAAAAGAATGAAAAAATTGACCTGGGCATTATGCAAATATGCAAGTGCCACCACCAAGGAATATGCTGATGATGATAAACTTGTAATTAAATTACCTTCTACCAACAAAAGACTGTACAGTATGTGTGACCCAGGGAGTTTCATGGGAGATCTTCTGTAAGGAGATATCTCACAATTATTATATGTTTGTTTCTCTGAACGTAATGTCTTTGGAGCTCAAAAATTCCATTTTATCAATGTATGTATGTATTTATGTATGTATATATGTGTATGTGTGTATACATACATATAATTATATAACTATTTTAATTTTTCTCCTATTTATATCTGATAAAATTAAAATATTTATATAATTACACAGTCTTATTGGATTTGTAAACCGAAGTTTCCTAGATTTCTTTCTTCATGAATGGAACTTGAAAAAATCATGTTAAATGAGATAAAACAAAAAGGAAAGGACAAAAAATAGATGTTCTCATTTAGAGATGGAACTTAAAAAACAGAGACAGAAAGAGAAAAATACAAAGTGAAACTTGTACTGTGTCTGGTGTATTGCAGTAAAGCAAATGGCTTTGAGAAAAGGGGAATAGAAGGATGGAGAGGGGTTTGGGTCCCCTGATACATCGTGGTGAAAATGGATCTAAGTTGGGGGTGACAGTTTTGTAGAAACCTCTCACAGGGAGATGAAAAATTGCACATGTGTAAACAGCTATACTGTAAATAAACCCCTAATAAATGATTTAAAAAAATTCCTTAGACTTGAAGGTAGAACCCATCCATAAGTTATCTGCATGTCTATAATTAGAGTACATCATTAAAACAAGGATGTAGTTTCCAGTAGTATACTACTATTAACTACAGACTTTATTTGAATTTCAAAGTAAGTAGTTTAAAAATCATTATTTAACATGTCTTAATTATTATCTATGGAGAGTCGGGTGGTAGCACAGCAGGTTAAGC